>NC_045710.1:31283459-31615811 GCF_009834535.1 Camelus ferus | reverse complement strand
ATCCTAGTTTAAAGTGTGCCTTCCTTTTAAAAATATTAAGTTCACAAATTCACAAAGCATTTATTGATTATTCACTATATGCCAGGCACTGTGGATACAGACAAAACATCATTCCTACCTCTAGGAGCTTACAGCCTAGTGAGCAATTTAGACACAATTATAATACAATGTGACATGTTTTAATAGTGTCTTTTTTTTTTTTAAGTCTACAAGTAAACATAACAAGGACCACTGAAGTTTAGCTTAGGAGAGTCAGGAAAGGATTTATAGAGGAGGCAACATTTGAGTTGAATCTCAAAGGCTAAAGAGGGATTCAGAAGTGAAGAGGAAAAGAATTTCTAAAACTTGCACAAAGCCTTGGTGATTCATCTCAGTATATTTAAACTGGAAATATTTTTCTATAGTGCAGAATAGTGTAGATTTGACAAGAATCATATGTGATCTACTTAAAAATTAAGTTTTTAATTTTTTATTAAGTTATTTTTAAGTTGTTGCAGCATTTATGTGAGATTGATGTATGTGTGTGTAAATATATATATGTTAAAGATGGTACCTAAGATGTTAAGTTAAATCTGTATACTAGGTTCACTCCCTTCCTGATACCCCACCTAAAACAAAAGTAAGTAGATGTGAAAGTAAATCGAGGGCTTATAAAGGTACAAGAAGACAACAGCAAAAAGCCAAATCCTAAATTGGCAGTGGAGAAAGTCATTTACACCTCTGTGAATGGAAGTGAGAATGGGCTAAATACAGAAGGGTTTATTGAAAATACATTCACAGAGCAGTTAGACCCTGAAATCTTATCTCCCACTCTAAAACAACCAGGTAACTACTTGTCCTCCCAGATGTTCTCCCATCTAGTCTCCAAAAAGTATAAATCCAAGGATCTCTGAACTGTGAAGCAATAGCCCAGTTGAGAGAGGGTAGTGAAGGATAAGGTAAAATATATTTTTTTAAGTGAGAAATTGAGTAACTGAATGTTGAGACTCTTCTTTCTATCTAACCCAAAATGCTAGCAGCTAAGGTATACACACATCCAAGGCAAAAGATTCAAAAGAGTTTTCTCTGGGAAACTGACCAGCTCGAGAGAAACACCAAAATATATGGACATCCAAGGTTCTCCAAAGAACAGCCCAGCCAGATCATCCCACAGAGAAACCTGTAATCAACAAGCTAGGATATCACTGTAGCATCCAATCAGTTTCGTAGTACACAACTCTCAAATCTCACCAGATATCTGATGAAGGCCTCTATTAGAAAAGACAGAGGCCAAAGAAAACAGAAAAAGTAACGTGAAGGAAACAGACAATAAAGAGAGAAGAAAAAAAAAGTAGCAAAGTATTTAAAAATCGAAGAGAAGCAATCAAGAAATAGAAAAGAATGCAACAGGAAAAACTAAGAAAAAAAGTTTTGAGTCATTAAAACGCATAAAAATAGAAATGAAAAATTAAACAGAAAGGTTGAAAGATAAAGTTATAGAGATACTCCCTGAGAGTAAAGAAAAAGTCAAAAATACGCAAAACAGAAGAAAAGATAGATTACCTGTCTAGGATGTCCAACATTTGAAAAACGGAATTTCCAGAGACAACAGAGAAAACACAAAGGAGGAAACCATTAAAGAAACAATTCAAGAAAACTTGCAAACTGAAAGACATGACTTTCTACACAGAGTGCCCACCAAATGTCCAAACACAATATTTGAAAATAAGAGTTACACCAAGATAGCATATCATCAAATTTAGAACACTGAGAGTAAGAGAAGATTCTGTCAAATTCCAGAAAGAACTAACAAGTTTCATAAAAAAGATAAAGAGTTAGAATAGCATTGGACTTCTCAAGTGAAACACTAGAAGCTGTAATACACTGCTTAAAATTTTGGTGGAGAAACTATTTCAAACTCTATTATTTTATTTCCAACCAAAGTATCATCAGATCTAAAAAATTACTTCCCCTTACTGTCTCAGGAAGCTATAGGAGTTTATCATCACCCAAAATGATGGAGTAAACAAAAAGAAAGCCATGGTATTTGGGAAATGAGATCCAACAAAAAAGAGAAATGATAAGAATCCCCAGAATGACAGTGAAGGGAGATTTCAAGATGAAAGATTTGCAGAAGGACCAGAGATCAGGGTGGAACAGGTCAGAAGGCATCAGAAAAGACTTCATGAACATGAAATTGATGGTCTACATATAGATAATTTTAAGTGAAAACCTTTTAAACCTTAAAAATATACAAAGAAAATCATGTCCTGAGACAGTATGCCTACATCATTAAATTTATATTTAGTGTAGTTAGACTAAGTCAAGCCATTTTCTCGCCAATATTCTAAAAATTGTTATCAGGGTGAATTCTTCATTGATGAAGCAATGTAGCTATTTTAAATTATTTTTAAAAGACGTTTGCTGGGAGGAGGATTATAGCTCAGTGGTAGAGCATATGCTTAGCATGCACAAGGTCATGGGTTCAATCCCTAGTAATTCTGTTAAAAAAGAAAGAAAAAAAAATGTTTGCTGATGAGACTTAAGACACAATTCACAGAGATCATCCATGTACCTGTATGCATCAGACAATGAGATATTTATCCAGATTTTAATACACAGTAGTTTCTTCAATATGTGTACAAAGAATGTTTTATTTCTTTGTAGTAGTTTAGGCAGAGTTGAAAAATCGTTTTGAGAACTGAAAATGTAGGACAGCACATAATAGGCACTTAATAAACACTTGTTGAGACTGCTTTTTCTTTTCCAATCTATAAATAAAGAAGAGGCAAATGAAGATAAAGTTAACTACCTATTTTATATATATATACATACACATGCACATAACACATATATACACTCACAAATATTTAAAATTTCTACTATAGCTCTACATTAGTTTCTAATCTTATATTTTCAGTATATTTTATAATTTTAACTGAAATAAGTTTCAAAAATATGTTTTCTTGAAGGTATTGGTTGTTGAAAAATATTTAAAATAGTATCTTATTTTCTATTAAATATAACAATATAAATATTTGTTCATAGTTACTGATATTCTTAGACAGCACAGGGAAAAAATTTCCCAAAAATGAATTATTAATCTGTTGCATTTTAAAAGGCTGATCTCCAAAAGAATTTATAAGTATTTTATTTAATTAGCTTTGATAAACAAAATGACTAACCAGAATTGACTCTTCTTAAACTAAACATATAACTAAATAATCTGAAATAATTTGAAAATTTTACAAAGATAAAACCTGCCTTAAATGCCTCCAAATACAAATGTCCATGGGTGGGGTGGTAAGGACACAAAACGGAGAATCTGCTCAGGTCCAGGATAACGATTACCATGTGAGCTCAGACTCAGACTGCTAGATCATTACTTGTCTCAAAGAGAAAGCAGAAATCTAGGTTTTTGTATGAATTTTCCTATTTTCAAATCTTGGCAGTTAATTCAACTTTTTTTCAATTACTGCACTAACTAATCAAAAGTGTGAGTTCTGAATTCAGTTTCTATTAGTTTATGGGGACTGTGGTATATGCCCTCTAAAACTGAGACCTAGATTTACCTCTCCGTTATGTATATTAAATACAAATACACTTGTGTAGAATGAATGGATTCATTTGACTGTGACTAAGGATTCAAATGAATCAATACATATTGAATACTACTTGAGTCAGACCTTGTTCAAGGTACTATGGTAGAATTAAGAGGTAAGACTGGATATAAATAATTAAATAAGCTTCCAATATTTCTCTCTTTCCTGATCTTCCAAAGACTGGCATATAATTTATCAACCAAACCAGGACACTTTGGGGAGTGAAAGGAGGTACTGTTAATAATCATGCTAAGAATAGGTGTAAACTGGGATCATGCCAGACAAACCTGACTGTACCATCACCCCAACTAAAAGCAACTGATCAGCTTCAGCCTCTTGTCCCTGCCTACCCCAGGCTCACACCCTCCAAGGAAGATCCTATCTTGACAGACTAGTTCCTCAGTCCTATGATGGAGAATCAGAAGGAAAGGGGGGGAGAGGAGGGGAAGACAAGAGCTGCCTTATGATAGATACCAAAGAATTGTTTTCTAAAGTTTTTTGTTTGATTATTTTGTGTGTAGAGGCGCAGAATCAGCATCAATATGGGATGATAGTGGACAGGAGAAGGGGAAAAAAGGAAAACTGCTAAAGACTGTGTTGCTTTCATGTCACTTAATCAAGAGCGGTAAAATATTCCATTTATTTGAAAATACTTTTATTACATGGACTTTAGACCAACACCCCTTGAGACTGAACCAGAGAGGCTATGGTGCCTGCAACCAGCAGGGTGGGGGTGGGGGGTTATATTTTAATTTGGGAGAAAAAGATTAAGAAATGGTTAATACAATATGATATGAAATTCAGTGCTAAATTGTAGAACACAAACTACAAATCTGAAAGACTTAAAAGAGATAGATCAAGGGGGAAATATGAATCAATCTTTCTCTTCTAATTACTCTAATTTCTCCTTTAAAGGAATCAAGGGGATAAACTTAAGCAGAGAAGTTGCGGTTTACATAAATAAATGCCACTTCTCAATTGTACCTAGCAGCAGTACAACAAATCCCCACTAAATTCTGATTACGTTGTCAAATATTAAAATAAAACCAAAGTTCAGGATTAATCAAAATATTACTTATCTTTCTTTGACTATCACACAATTGAAAATGATACTTAAGTTGTAAGTCAAGGTTCCACCACATTTTTCAGTCAGAAACTAAGGGACCCCTGGGCAATGGCAATGACGCAGAAGTCTGGCCTCCAACCACCTGGATGGGCAAAGGCTTCAGACAAAACATGAATCTGCCACCAGGAGCAAAGACTGCCTGATCCAGCACACTAGAACAAGGAGACTGTAAGCATGTGAGCATCTACATCACATGTAAGACATCTACATTTACCAACTCATATACACAGGCAGAACAATCTGAAACTTTCCCTCATTTCTTCCATAAACTGTCCCCACCTCCCCAGGATAAAGTACAAATACTCAGACTCAGGACTGGGAATGGAGGGTGATGTGTGAGAGAGGAGAATACAAACAAGACGAGATACATAAACACAAATGCTAAATTCATTCAATCACCAAATAATTTTTGTTCATATCATTCATAGAGTAATACAACACACACAAGCCCTACAAATGTCCAAATATACACAATTCCCTGTGGAAAGGCTGTCCTAAAGACAGGAATATCCTTTTAGCTGAGCTTTTTGTGTGACTTATGTTTATGTAAGCAATTTTTACATATCACTATAGCCATAAGCTTGAGAAACACATTAAATACCTTAGAGAAAGGGCCATGCAAAAACACAAATCAGTAGTACTATTGTATTATTGTGCAAAAACCAGCACTTCTCCAAAAAAGAAAAAAAAAATCTGAAATAAAGCAAAACCCACATTTGGTTTTAGACTATTAAAAGAAAATGCATTCTCTCGCCCCTATCCTCACTCCCCAAATCCCCACTCCATTAGGTTGTCAACTACCTTTCAGAAACCCTAGAGAGCCCATTTTCCAGTGACCTTTAATCAGTCTCTTCTGAGACACAATCCACTGGACAGAATTCTTTTCCATTTACCAAAGTTATTTTCTAGCACTCCAAGTTACTACTTTTAGTCTCAATTCCCACCATGAACTTTTAAAATTCATTTCTCATCATTCTGGAGAAAGGCTACCTTTAAGAAATACTGGTAAAATAGGTATAAATTCCTGTGTGACCACTTACTAAATAAATAAATTTATTAAAAATAAATTTTTTAGCAAGTCATCTTTATATGAGTATCATTTTCCTCACCTCTTGCAAAATTGTTAAGAAGATTAAATAGGAATAATATTCACAAAGTTCCTGATAAATACTGCAGGGGACTGCAAAAGAATGGTAGTAATTTAAAAGAAGATAAAGAAGTACTGCTCACTATTTGCTAGGGGAGAGGGGAGGAGCCTTGTGTGGCATACCTTCTGCTAAAACTTGGAGACACCTAAATTAGGAACATCCCTTCAAATACATAAAGGAAGAAAAAAACTAGCAAGTTTATGACAAAGACATGAATTACCTTCCAGTATTATTGCACTGGTTAAGCACTAATACATGTTATGAATCTAGAAAGGATTATTGGAGTTTAGTGGATTATTATGGAGTTTATTTCAGTCTTTTCTCACAATACCAATACCTTCTATTATCAAAGAGAACCATCACAACCCTATAATTTTTAATTTCAATTTTTAAAATTTTAAGTGAATTAGAGGTGTATTCTAAATGTTTCTTCCCTGGTAAATAGTAAAAACAAATGTGTAGCACTCTGTTTATGGCTTTAGGGGTATGTTTACCCAATATTGTGTCAAAAAAAAAAAAAAAAAAAAAAAAAACCCTGCCCTGACAACTTGGAGCTAGGAAGTCAGAGACTTGGAGGTACACAGCTAGGAAAACTACCATCCAGACACCTAACCTACGTTCCAGAAATCTTTTCTAACCTACCCTCCAGAAGTCTGTCTAATAAAGAGTACATATACATTGCCGATTCTCAAGAGGGGCTAAGAGCCAGATCCAGAGCCAGTGCTGAGTAATACCACCGACACCCCACTCGCAGTGGGGCCTCCTACAGTCTCAGGGCTGCTGACCATCACCCACACACACTAACCATGTAATGCACTGAATCTTCAAGTTTAGTTTCCAACAGAACTTATAAATTATCTATGTCCAAACTCAACATCCTTCCATTGACTGAGCTTTTAATCTCTTTGTACTCCTATGACCTGATATGGGCCTAGAGTGATTTGATCTTTGATTTTTTTATCTCGTAAGTGTGTTGGAGACTAACACATTAACATCTAACATGCTGTGAGCTCCTTGGAGAGAAGTGTGGTTTAAAAATGAAATACTTTATACTTTATATTTTTTTCCACTGATAAAATGAACTGCTCCTTTTTTTCCACTGTCCTAAGCAATTTGAGATTTTATTATAGCTTTCAGTCAAAAAAAAATTAATATTAAATTTGGAAATTAAAGAGTATCTACTTTTTTTTTCAAAATAAAAATAATATTGCCTTTTCCCGTTATAAAACTAAGCCATTAAAAAAATAAATACTAAAAAATATAAAGTAATAATCATCCCATAACTCCAATACACTAACAAAACACTATGAACATTAAGACCTAGTTCTATGCATATACATACTGACTTAATGTGTATGTATCTATTTCACAGAAATAGAATCATATTCCCTGTAGTTACTTTTTAACTGAATATGTTTTAGAGATCTGGAACAGCTATAAAATATTCCATTTCATGAATTATCCGTAATTAATCAGTTGCCTAAAATTAAGGATTTACTGTTTTTTTTAGTTATTCACTGTGCTACAGTGAATTCCTTTACATTCAACCTTTCCATTGGTTTCATTATTTTTTAGAAAAGGAATTATTAGTCAAATGATATGGATTCTTAAAATTATGAAAGATATTGCCAGACTGCCTCTGGAAAAGTAGGATCAATTTACATCCCCTGCCAACAGTAGATGAGAATGCCCATTTCCTTACAATTCACTGATTATTGCTTATCTTCTCTCATCTTTGCAATGTGATAAACAAAAATTCTATCTTACTGTTTTAACTACATTTTATTACTTCATTACTAGTAAAATAATCATTTGATGTATTTATAAAGCATTGGTATTTCTTCTGTGAAATACCTTTTTCTAATTTTTGACTATGGTTTGTCTTTTTCTTACAAATCTACAGCCTGTTCTTGCTATTTCTTTGTGGGAGCTCTTTACACAATAAAGAGAATATATCTTTATCTGCATACATGTCATAAATAATAATTACCAGTGTGTCATTAGTCTTTCAACTTTTTTGATGCTTTTTGAATAAAGTAAATTTAAATTTTTAGTTACTCAATCTGCTCACCTTTAAATTCATGAGATTTGGGTCCCACTTAGAAGGGCCTTCCATACTTCAATATCTTAAAATTATTCATCTGAAATATCTAGGAGTTTCAGAGTTTTTTACTTAAATATTTAATCTATCTTAAATTTATTTTGGCATATAATATAAAGGAGAGATTTGGTTTGTTTTTTTTTTTTTCTAAATTCTTAGCCATACTATTTATTGAAGAATCCATCCTTTCTTCTCTCACTGAAATTCCATCTTCATCATATGGTAAATCATATATATTTCTGTCTTTCTGAAACTCCTATTCTGAAACACTGGTTTATATCTGTATTTCTGCATAATACTACATTTTTAATATTGTAGCTTTGCATTATGTTTTTTCATGTACAAAATAGTGTAAAATATTAAAACAGGATTAAACAAGATTATACTGTATAGCACAGGGAAATATATACAAGATCTTATGGTAGCTCACAGAGAAAGGAATGTGACAATGAATATATATATGTTCATGTATAATTGAAAAATTGTGCTCTACACTGGAATGTGACACAACATTGTAAAATTATTATAAATCAACAAAAAATGTTAAAAAAAAAAAAAACAGGATGGCGCACACCAAAATTATCTATTTCGTGTTATTTTCCAATATCAAAGGCATTGAAAAGGTCCAAGAAAAATAAATGAGATAGATAATAATACTAACAATAAAAACTAATATAAATATTATCTACAGTTTACATAGACATTCACATTATCTAATACTACTTTCACTACACTACAAGGTAGATATTGTTTTATTTAATTACAAGTAGTTAAAATTTGTTCAAAGACTTGCCTACAATCACACAGCTAGTAACTAAGCTAAAACCTGAACTTCATATTCCATGATCCTTCCATGACCCCACTAAGTTAAAAATAGAGCAATTACCCATAAAAGCCCAAATTTCTCATTTTTAAATCAAACTACCTTACCAAGTATGTGTGTATATATAAAATATATAAATGCACTATATGCCTATACACATACACATAAACACACATATCTATTTGTTTGAATGAGGAAAAACTTTAAATTCAAGCTGACACTCCTGAAGCTTTAATAATTCCACCAATATTACAGACCTTAACTACATAACACAATAACAATAAAATAGAAAACCTAAAAAATGTGAACTACATTTCTTGAGAGATAGTTACCTTTGGCTTCCCAAATACAAGTAGAAAGTGAAAATATTCTCTATTTTAATAAGACTATTTCCTTAGTAATAAGTAATTACTAACCCAAAAGAGATCAGTTTTGGATATATCACAAAACAGGTTCCATTATGAGACCCCTAGGAAGAATGTAGAAGCAGGAGACTGTAGCTGTGTGCAATAAAACTGCAGGTCAGCCCCAGTAATCATTGGGGGGAAAAAATCAGCACTGTCACTTGTAGTATTATATAAGGCAGAGGGTCTACAAATATCTCCAGAACCATGAAACACCAACTATCTCAAGGCCCTGTCATGTAGCCCAGCTAAGAGGGAAAAAAAAATTTTTTTAGAATGGCAGAAGGGATATTACCAATTCATTTCCCAAATTTAAATCGCAATGTTAGCCAGGACTCCTGATTCATACTACGGTATTGTAATGAAATACAATAATTATTGAGTTCCTAAGCCTTTAGGGGCATACACACATTATATTGTATACACTGTATATAATAAATTATGAGAAGTATTAATCATCTGTTCATGCTGTCAAGGATGATGTGCTAAAATAGAGCAAATGAAGCAATTATATGTCCAATTACTGATGAGATTTTACACATACCAAATAGTAATAGCAAATAGTTGTAATATGATAGTAAAATTTAGATCAACTAAGTGCTGAAGAGAATCTCATTTTTAAAAATTTTCATTTCAGTAGAGGAAAGAAATGACTTGGAGAAAGAGAAAATGGTTTCGGAAAAGATATAGCATGATGGGGTTTTTTTGATTGGAGGTCAGGGACTGGCTAGAAAGGAGACTCTGCCCACAGAGAAAACAGAAGCAAGAGATCTGCTTCGTGCTTGCAGAATACCCTCTTGTGACCCAAGGTATCTGAGTGACATGCTGCATGAAACACAGAAGCAGCCAGCAACTCGTTTGAGTGAAGGATGCATCCTGTACTTTTCCCCAGATAGCTTGAGGGCATCTCTTTCCAGGCATGAAGAATCAATAGCAGACACAACCTCTCCACAGAGTAGCTTTGATATTTCAAAAGGAAGTAGGTTCTCAAGTAGTAGAACCCAAAGACTAGAATATGCACACCTATCCCTAGTTAGAAGTAAGCAAAAAAGAAGCTTGGCTTTCAAAATAATTTGTTTTCCACAATAGCAAATTTAACTATATAACAATAAGATTGGGGTCATATCCTATAGAGCAATGAATCATTATGCAGAAATGACTGAGATTCATTTTAATTTCTTCCTACAACATTTAAAGGAATTCAAACACTGAAAGGATATCTCAAAAATATAAAACACTTTGCAAGTCACGCATTTAAAAATAATAAGGGTAAACAAAAAGAATATTTCATTTTCTAATATATCAGGAAATAAGAAATGATCTGGAAGCTTCATTTATTTTCCAAAATTAAAGGTTTTTCCATATCTTTTGGTTAGAGCATAAACAAATTTGGGAAGTAAGACTGATCCTCACATCTTTGAAAATTACAATGAATAAAAGCATTACTTGCTTTTAAAGTTAACTTAAAATTGAAATTAATGGTTCTACTAAGCATGAATATATGTTGTATATACACATTATATATATACATATATATACACACACACACATACTATATAACACATCTCAGGTTTTCTGTAACTATAAAATATTTTAATTAAGTTATTTTTTCTATTATCAGGAAATTATGTTAACCTAAAAACTAACTCCCGAAATAAATGGATAATTCCATCTATTGTTTTTCTCATAGTATTAGAAACTTTTCCTCATTCCAAATATCCTTCAGTGCGCCATCAGTGTATCAGTGTACTACCACAGTGGTGAGTTAGGAATTGATATTCTTTTTTTTTGAAATATAGTTGATTTACAATGTTGTGTTAGTTTCTGGTATAGAGCATAGTGATTCAGTTATACATATATATATATATATTCTTTTTCATTATAAGTTATTACAAGATATGGAATGTAGTTCCCTGTGCTATACCTTAGGACCTTGTTGTTTATCTAAGGAATTGATACTATTAAGATTAACAAGACCAAAGTATTCTTTAACTTAAAGCTACAAGTATAAAAATTAAACTGATATTTAAAACAAAAAATGAAAAAAATGAACTAAAAAATCAGTCAGGAAAATCTATTTTTTGCAATAAGGAATTGGTGAATATATTAAATACATAAGAAATAAATCAAATGGAAATGTTTAAAACATATCTTTCTATGTTTACATGATGAAACATAGCTAAGGGTTCCTATTCAAGTTATTTATTCCAAGTAATATTGGACTGTGAGACACAATTATGGTTGTAGTGCCCTCTGCTGGGCTTCCCAGTCAAAAACTCAATCTATTATCACTATCAGCATAAAATCAAACATTTGAGACATCGAGTGAAAAAATCACTTTTTCAATCCTAGATCACTTTAAGCCTTGGCAAAGATTATATAAAAGTTATAATCAATATTTACTGTATTGTAACAGTACTTTACAAGTTTATCATTAAGTTGAAATATCATTATAGATTTTTCTTAAAAGGAGTTAAAAGTTACACTGAACATGTTTTAATAGGACTTTTAATCACATCTTCTATCATTTGGTAATGTAGTCAGGTTTTTAAGACTATATTTATAAGACATTTTAATAAGTTACTATTTTGGTAATTTGATCTATTTTTCCTGCTTGGTTAGTTCAATCAAAACAGTTTATTTTAAAACATTAGAATAATCCTTAATAGTATTATCTTCATTATTAGAAAAAAGCTGAAAAGTTTTCAAGGTAGTCATCACCAGTAATAATTTAAAAAGAGCTTCCATTTACTGAGTATCAGCTATGAGGGATGCAGTATATGTCATAAACTTTTTATACATTATATGCAGTTTTAAGAGATGAAAAAAAGTTGAACTTCATGGGGATGATATAAATTGCTTCAGATTAATTCAGAACCAAGATTCAAATGTAGGTTCGTCTCATTCCAAAGATTCAAACCTTTCTACCAAACAACAGACAGCAGTGAAAAAAAACTTTTCACATGCAATTTCTCCATTTGTCAACACAACAACAGCATGGAGCACAGGGTAGACAAGTTGATGGGGGAAAATGTTACAGAAGTAAAAGATAGTCATCCACGTATAAAACAATAGCTTAGACCTATAGGAAAATATTTTTATTTTACATAATGCTGCCAGCCTATAGTGGCCCTATTTCATACTGAGCCACTGGGAACAACACTTGATTTTTACACTACCAAATCAAAAAATCCACATTTTTAGGAACATTCTAGGATCATGTTCCTAAATTACATATGCATAAGCCTGACAGTGATACTTTACACAATGATCTTTACCACAGAGCTAAAGGACAATGTCTCCTCAACCACCAACTTGCCCCAATCCCCAGTAAAGACACTGGGAAAGAATTCAGCAAGTGCCAACATGTAGAGATGACAAGGTATACCTGTCACTACCTGTGAAAAAAAAACCTACATTATTTTAAATATATTAGGATAATTTTAGGATATTTATAGATTCCTTAGGACAAAATACATAAATATTTTTCTGTACAATCAAAAGCTTGCCATAATGTGGGCATAAGAACAAAATTATTGCCTAAATATTGTTGGAAATTATTCTGTGCAGATCTAAAATTAGCATTTGATAATGTAGTACTGTTAGCAGAGTATGTTATTTTAGTTCAGACAATAAGTAGTTACAGTGGTAAAATTTTCTTTGAAAAGAAAAGTATTTTAGTATAATTTTTACATTTAAAATGGTCATATTTCATTGATAATTGACTACCTTAAGAGAAATAGCTCATGCAACACACATAAAGGAGTAGACAGCTTCGACCGTGGTATGTTGTTTAACACAGTGATACAAAGATATTCTTGTTTGATTTCTCTCATTAGACTATGTAACTATTTCAATGATTTTCTCAGTGGAGAATTCTATCATGACTTAATCAGAGGCTTAGATTAAAATATATTCTATATAACATTATAATAATGTATAAAACAAAAAACATTCTGATATTAAAATACATTAGCAGCGAGGAAAACATGTTCTGGATTTATTCTGTAGTGAACGAAGGAAGCAGCAAAAAGTAGAAAAGCACACGCCCAAAAACACAGCAAGAAGGGAGAGAGCCCCTCTGCCAGACTGACTAACGGAGAAGGTCAAAATGGAGCATGAAACAAAAGGGATAGAACTGGAGAATCCAGTGTTCCTTCAGGCCTACGTTCTGTCAAACACATACACACAAAACTGCCGAGTAGAAACCTGTTTTATCGCATTTAGTACGTGCACCTTATACGAGGCTTATCTTGCAGCTAAAAACAGCCAAAGTTTTGATTATACACACACTCACGCTAGTCAGTAAAATAAACATTAGTAAAAAAAAATTAAAAATTCACTTAAAACACTAAAAATATTTCTACACAGTGAGAATATAACTTACAAACATTTCCTGTATTGTCAAAGCTGGTAAGAACATCTTCAACATTCAAGGATCCATTATTATGCCTGGAAAGGAATAAAACATTCTCTTTAATGATTCTGAAATATTAACATTTATTAATTTTTTTAAAAGATGAGACTATGCATTGTGATACATCCAATACTAGTAAACTGTTTCATGTTGTTTTTTAAAAATATTTCTGCCCACTAGAGGGAGAAGGGACAGAAATAACAGAAAACAATCTTTGGGATATTTAATGTAATATTTCTTGATGATTAATCTACATTTTAAAGTATGCATAAATATTTTATGGTTGCTGTTTTAGTTATAAAATGTGAGATAAATTATTAACTTTCTTAAAAACAAATTTTACACTTCGATAATCTCAAAAGAAAAATAATCAACCTCCATAACCATACTCCACAATACACAAATGCCCTTTAAAGTGGTCCAGCAAATTCAGAACTTCAGTCACAAAGAACTAACCAACCTTCAGGCCTGTACATTCCATTTATAGGCTGTTCTGAATGTCAGAGGACAATGTTTCACATATTGCCCACTGATTTTAATTCTATTCCTTGTAATTCTAATCGCCTTCTACTTGACAGCCCTATAAATATTTAATTCAATTACTAATATTATTAGTAGAAAAGATATTATTCTTCATATACAAATGGACCGAACTGTCAATAGGTCATAAGGCCTAAGTTACTTTTCCAGTGGTAATAAAAAAAAATTTTTTAATTGGTGCTAATGTATCTACAATCTTCTACATTCTTCCCTATATACTTACACCTGTAGTTCCTTAGGTTGTTGTAATAATTTATAATAACTATTAATAATTCACAATAAAATTTATTTTGTCAATATTACTTTGTCATTAAAACTTATCATGAACAATGTATATAGTGTTATGGGCTGAACTGTGTCTTCCCCAAAAGTCAAATGTTGAAGCCCTAACCCTCAAAACCCCAGAACGTGACTATATTTGGAGACAGGGCCTTCAAAGAAAGAATTAAGTTAAAATTGGGTCTTAGGGGGGGCTCTAAACCAATATGACTTGTGTCCTTACGAGAAAATGGAGATGAGGACACACGAGACAACAGGGCACATGCACAGAGAGACAACCATGTGAAGAGGCAGCAAGAGGGCAGCCACCTGCAAGTCAAGGAGGGAGCCCACAAATGAAACCAAGCCTGCAACACCTAGATCTAGGACTTCTAGACCCCAAACCGTGAGAAAATTAATTTGTTGTTTAACCCATCCAATCTGCGGTGTTTTGTTTTGGGAGCCCAAGCAAGCTAATATACACAGTAAGAGAATACACGTAAACTGTATTACTCTTTTCAGAAGAACTTTGATTTCTATCACAGAGAAGCAGTTCTTTGAGTGACCAAGTGAGAATACAAAAAGTCATTTGCAATAATCACTGGCCCGATAACCATTAGGCTCAACAGTATCATAATCTAGGGCAACGAAGTTACCACAAATCCAACTTTCATCATCATAACACAATGATTCTGTAACTTCTCTGTGGATGCGAGATTATAGGCATAGAAGAGGTTATTTACACTAACATGGAAAACTATAGCATACATATGAGACAAGAAAAGAAATAGAACAAAGCATTTATATATAAAAAATAAGGTGAAGCTATTAAAATGATCAGCAATATGGCATAGAACTCAAAAAACTTCTTCCTAAATGTAAAAGCAATATATAGTTTCCTCAAGAAAAAAATGCCCGTAATCCTATTATGCAGAGATAACCACAGTTAATATTTTGGTATACAGCCTTCAAATTTTATGCTATGCTCATATACCTATCATTAAATTATTGAAAGCAGAGTGTCCATACTGTTTTGCAATTTGTGTTTTTTCATTTAACATATTATAAAGTTTAACACATCATTAAATACTCTCCTGCAACCTGATTTTAATGGCTGACAAATAGTCCAATGAATGACCGCACAATAATTTATTGAACCAACACCTTATGCTGAAGTTTTAGATTATGGCTACTTTTGTGCTATTATGCATATTGTTTTAATTTTAATATGGACATTCTCTCATTTACGTGTTCTCTCTCTCTCAAATCAGGATGAAATAGACATTTGAAATGAAACCTGAGACAAGACTAAATATAAAGGTGCATATATTTTTCAAGAGGTTAAATATTTCTAAAAAGCAAAAACTGGGATAACTGAAGTGAAATGCATGTTTAAAAGTTAAAAGCAGTATTCAAACTATAACGTGTGACACAAAACTTGTCTTCCTGAAAGCACTATTCTTGAAGCCAAGAAACAGAAAGTACACTCTATCACTTTTTTTAATGGGATCAGGGGTGGAAAACCAGTAAAATTAATCCTAAGCCTCTAAATAACTTACAAAAGTGAAAATCAATTATCTATGAAGTCTGTAGAAACCCTTAAAGATGGCATCTCATGAAAGAATAATGTCAACAATCATCATTTTCAGTGGTACAAGAATTAGTGCTTAATTACAGGAAAACTGCCATGATGTGTGTGGTAGTGTGGTAAAGATTCAGTTTATTTCAAGTTCCTTTTCATTTGCCTGAAACTCAAGGACTGTTCTCTGTTCAGTGAGTCATCTACTTTATTCAAGTGACAGCTCTTAAGTTCTTGCTTACCCTTAATCTTTCAATTGTTTTCCTATGTCCTGCCTAGACAATGTGATTAGATATTAACACCTACAAGGAATGGACCTTATCAAACATCAGTCTTAGCATTATACTTACAATTAATGTTATATAACAATGACAACTTTTTGCTAAGGTATCCATTGCATAAAAAGTTCACTCCATCTTTCTCCTAAACTCTAAAGCGTTAACCTGTTTCTCAAGCCTTTAATTTAAATATTCATATGACAAAAAAAAATGATAATTATGTGACATGATAGATTAGTCATATGGTGATAATCATTTTACAACATATAAATGTCAAATCAACACAATGTACACCATAAACTTACACAATGTTACACGTCAAATATATCTCAATAAAGCTGGAAAAAAATCTATCAATAGCCAGTTTCTTCCTCCCAAACCCAACCAATTTTCTTCCAAAGCACCTAAAGCTATGCTAGAACTGAGAACCTTTGAGTTTCTCCTAAGAATGGCCTATGAAATAAGGACAAAGAAGCAAGTCACTGGGGCAAATAATTATTTGAAGACAGAGGGAAAAAAAAGAAAAGCTACTAGAGAAAAAATTGAAGCCTGAAGGTATCAATAGATTGAAACTAGAGGTTAAACATAAGCCCGAGCTATTCTCAACAAAATATTAGCAAACTGAATCTAACAACACATCAAAAAGATCATACACTATGATCAAGTCCCTTGGATTAATCCCAGGGACACAAGGATGGTTCAACATATGGATATCAATCAATGTGATACACCACATCAACAAAAGAAAGAAAACCACATTATCATCTCAATAGATGCAGAAAAAACATTTGATAAAATTCAACAAAACTTGAAGTGCCTCAGGCACTTTTATGGTTTCAAATATCATGGGAGTCTTCTAAAGCTCTCAGAATATGCAAATTCCTACTGCACTAAAATAAAGTTAAAATATGGGGATGGGGAACAATTTCTAGTATCTATACAGCTATTTCTATACAATAACAAATTGCAGCGTATAAGATAGGGAGAAGGAATTTTTAATGAAAGATTTTTTAGTATAAACACTTCCTGGTATATATTTGTTTTCTAAACATGCATCTGTTTAATAGCAAGAGTCTCTTTTATAAAGTTATAAGAAATGAAACAATAGAAAATCAAGAAGACTTTGCTAAGGAATAAAGTAGGAGTCATACCCTGGATTTTAATTTACTCTGAACACTCACTCTGAAACAAAGAGTGGACCATCCTCAGATATATAGAAAAGACAACAGATATTGTGGAATTCATAACCTAACTTCTACATTGTCCAGACTTTTGCTTCTGATGAAAAGTCACTAAGAGAAATTCTTTATTCCTTCATCATGTAAAGCTGACAGAAAATAATGATCAAAATTTTAATTTAGGTCACTGCTTATATACTTTTTAACAATATAAACGATATACAACTATGGACTTAGAATTCACAATATTTAGTTATTTACCCTCTTAGGGTATTCATTTCCAGTCTAATAGAACTTTAAAGGAACATAAATCTTTAAAGGAACTTTAAAGGAACAAAACATACAGAGGATGATGATGGTACTCCATTTCAAAACTACTTTCTAATCACTACTTTTGGCTATTACACATAATTTTTTTAAACTTTATAATGTTCACAATTCAAATAACTGAAGAAAATAGATAAATGTAGCTAAAGAAATGTCATGGAAACACATTGATAAAAGAGTTATCTGAAATATTAAAGGAACAAGAATGGAAATTCATGTTGGGCAGATAACAGTAAACAAGGAGAAGTTGTAACCATAAGAAATCAATGTGAACAAAATTGGCAATGGAATGGAATGAACTGTTCTTGGCAGAAATCCTCCCCTACCTAAGCAATTTCAGTAGTATCAGTGATTCCTAAATGGTAACAGGATTATGGAGTAAAAAGTGGAATGCTCAGAATAAGCAATCAGGAAATCAGTTTATCTAGGGCTCAATCCCTTCATCTGAAAACAAATAAATGGATGCGTGATTGCCTCATGAGAAGCAGGATGTATAGAAAAAGAAGCGTAGGTGGGGACTATCATTGTATAAGATGTAACCAAGGGAGAGAGCTAGGTGAAGGGTACATAAAACTCCTTGTACTATTTTTGCAACTTCCTGAAAGTCTGTAATTATTTCAAAATAAAAGTTTTTAAAAGTACAGGCGTGGAACCAGATCACCAGGGTTTGAATAGGGGCACAATTATTGGCTGTGTTACCTCAGTAAGTTATTTAACCTCTTTGGGCCTCACTCTTCTCATTTATAAAATGATAATAAAAACAGTATTTACCTCATAAGATGCTGTGTGAATTAAATGAGCTAACACATGTAAACCACTCACAACAGTGCTTGTCACGTAGTAGGCACTCAATTATCAGTCATTATTAATGTTATGATTACTTATTCAGAATTCAGAATCAGCTCTAGAATTCTGAATGTTTAAGCTATCTTATTTTTACACTACTGATGTGAAGAGATATTAACTAGTCTGAAAAAACAACAAAAACTTGGTAGCTTTTGTGGTCAAAATTTTAGCTCAGTCATCTATCTTCTCTCTATAAACTAGAATTTGATGACATATTTATTCTTTCAAAAATGGATATATCACAAAGAACCAGACTTTTGGAGAGGAGTCTCAGTTTACCCACTGTAGCCTGGGTTCCTGCTACATCAGGGTCATCTTCACTCCGTCAGGTAGAGAACCCTGCCTTATTTTGAAAGCTCTCAAGAAAAGAAGATTTCACACTTTTCTCTAGCTAACCTTTGCAGGGCCTTGAAGATGTCAGGAAGTTATTCTTGGTACAGTTTATACTTGTTGCCTCCTGTCACAGTGGATAAAGAAGATGAGTTCTAGAACTTTATACATGAAGACCCCTGCTGGACCACTCTGTTTCTCCTTCCCTTTGATTTCCTTATAGTTTTTGATAGTTTTTGATTTCCTTATATTCCATCTTCTAATTGTTACATCATCTTCATTCCTACTTCATATAGTTATTTGAAGACGTACATAAATCAGAACACATCAAAGCACCTAGTACCATTCCTGGCATACAGTAAGCATTTAGTAAATTTTTCTTTCTTTCCTAACCAAGGACTAAACTAATTACCTCCAACAGAATGTCAAGCAACTGAGGTATTCTAATCAGAAACTCATAATGAATGTACAGGCAAGCTCACAAATCCCGAAATTTTTATCTTCTATTTAGTTTTCAATGAACCAATATTATGAAACCAGATCCTAATTGTACTGCCTTGCCCATCCTAGTCAATTTTTATCCAAATCCCAAATTTTAAGCTGTTATGGTATCTTTTAAAGCTTAGATCTCTTAAATTAAAATAGTTCAAGAAACATATGCTATAAATAGACATCCTTTGTGAAAACTTTTTTTCTTAAAATTATTCCTAACCTTGCCTAAACTGTATTCAGTCACATTTCCACTTAAAATGTTTTTTGTTCTTCTTACATTTACTGTAAATGTGCTCCTCCCTCCCTTTCAAAATGTGAAATCTTGTCAAAAAAGGTAGATTTTATAAAATCAAACACCTGCAGTAATACTGCAACATGCTAGACTTGTGAGAGAAAATTAATTCAGTAAAAATCGTATCTTGTTACTGCAGTTTGCAACTCTCTTATCTCTTTTCTAATGATTGTTAAAGCCAGAACAGTCTGTATGTGTCTCACGATATCAGTGTTTTTGGCTAAACTTCCTTCTCCTAGTCTTAGGATTCTATTCTGAAAGTAACAAAACATGAATGGGAAAAATACAAAGCTTGATTTTTCAAATAACTACTACTGGAAGAGCAGCTTGGGAAAATTCTGTTTTCACTTTTAGCCTTCTTCGCCTCAAAAAGAACCTGGCTTCTTGTCATAAACAAATGCTATGAGAAAATGGTTAAATGAACCCTCTGATTTGCAACCCATTTTATCGTCAAATGCCGCTACATTCCTGAGAATGCTTTTTCTTTAGTTCTGAGAATACAGCAAGACCCAGTTAAGCAGCAGGATTTCCAAACACAAAGTTGCAAAACCTAAATTCTGATTAAGACTGCCTGTGAACTCAATAGAATGAACAATGAGATTCTTATTAGATTGCTTTTCTTCTACAAAAGAAAAATACTTTTAAAAATATCTTAACTAAAGTGATGTTTACCTTAAGGAAATACTGTATTCAGGATAGAAGACACTTGTATATTGGACCCAAGCACCAACTTCCTCTTCAGTTTCCCCTTTTTTTGCTTCTGTTACTGAAAACAGATTAAATGATTCAAATCTTCTTACAGATATATGCCGTAGATGATCATCCAGATGTTTCTGCCTCAGAACCTTTGAAATAAAACCAAATATTATGGTCATATTATATAAATTAAGTTTTCAAAGTTTAAGTGGTAAGGGAATTTTCATTTCCAGTAATAGAAGATTAGATAATTCAGACCAATGTCTTACTGAAGACAACTAGAAAAGATGTACAAAATATTTTAAAACATTACTGGAAGGCATCAAAGAGCAAAGAAGATAGTGAAGATCTACCAGTCTAGGATCTTTAAAAGGAGGTAATTCTAGAGAGGTGAGCCTGGCTTTCGCAACCACTTTTCTTGTGAGACGTTTGTCAATTCCTCGTGCTTAGCATACATGAGTTCCTGGGTTCAATCCCCAGCCCCTCCATTAAAAAAGTAGACAAGTAAAAATAAATATAAAATAAACTTAATTATCTCCCCAAAATGTAAGATATAGGTAATATAAATTGTCTTAGATCTTGTCCAATTAATGCCCAAAATGTAAATGCCTTTCTATACTAATTCAATTACTCTAATGTCAAGGTAATGTCATAAGTCACTAAGGTAAAAAATAATTTGTCACCACATGTACAACATTGGAAGGTGCTTCTATGGTTCAGTAAATCCTATCATCTACAATATGACAAGGTGATACTCAGTGAAAGTAACAGGCAATATATTTAGAATAAATAAAAGGAAACATTTCTTTATGTAATTTATATTGAGTAAAGGTAATCACAATCAAGATCAAATCAAACTACTTTTGATGTTTGTTTTTAAAGATTCAGTTATTTTAAGGCCATCAATAATATTTGTAGCTTTGTGATTTGAGAGGATACTGAATTCTCCCAGCAAGGTATAGTCTTATCACTTACCCTTTTAGAATTTCTATTTCTAAGCCCCTATGTATATAATTAAACAACATTAAAATGGGGTTATCAGGGGTGAAAGAACATGCTCAAAGTCAAGGCATTTTTTCATCCCTGTAAATCAAGGAGCTATTTAATCAAATATCAGTGTTATATTAAATAAGTTTATGTCCAAATATTAAATATCTTAAATTAAAAAAAAAAAAGGCACTTAGTTCTAGGCCCATCAAGTAAACAATGTATGCAACAACACAATGGAAGAAACCCAAATACTGGTTTGTTCCAGAACTAACTAAATTGAACATAACTATGCTGGAACCCTAATAACCAATATTCTACTAAAAGCAGGGTCACTCAGAAAATAAGCAAGGGTACTGTAAAGGGAGAACCTGTCTCTCAACAGTTACATGAGTGTGAGCACTTTTATAAGACAAGAATAACAATGCTTACTTTGCAGCTTCTAATATAGTACCTGACAGACAATAGCTGTACTGACTGCAAGGCTTTTGTGAAAACTGGGTAAGACAGTGTCTGGAAAGTGTCTGATTTGGAGTAGGTGCTCCATAAATAGTTAACTAACTTCTGGTGAAAAAGGCAGACAGAACACACACAAAATCTGAAAATGAGTAGAGGAAACCTCATTCAAAAATGCAGTCAGCATGTAAATCAATGAAGTTAGAACACTCCCTCACACCATACACAAAAATAAACTCAAAATGGCTTAAAGATTTAAATATAAGAGAAGACACGGTAAATCTCCTAGAAGAAAACATAGGCAAAATATTCTCTGACATATATCTTAGCAATGTGTTCCTAGGGCAGTCTACACAGGCAATAGAAATAAAAACAAAAATAAATAAATGGGACCTAATTAAACTTATAATCCTTTGCACAGCAAAGGAAAACATAAGCAAAACAAAAAGGCAACCTAAGGAATGGGAGAAAATATTTGCAAAAGATGAAACTGACAAGGGCTTAATTTCCAAAGTATATAAACAGCTCATACAATTTAATAATAATAAAAAAAAAAACCCAATGCTAAAGTGGGCAGAAGACCTACACAAGCAATTCTCCAATGAAGACATACAAATTGCCAATAGGCACATGAAAAAATGTTCAATATCGCTTATTATCAGAGAAATGCAAATCAAAACTACAATGAGGTATCACCTCACACCAGTCAGAATGGCCATCATTAAAAAGTCCATGAATGACAAATGCTGTACAGGGCGTGGAGAAAAGGGAACCTTCCTACATTGTTGGTGGGAGTATAGTTTGGTGCAGCCATTATGGAAAACAGTATGGAGATTCCTCAAAAGACTAAAAACAGACTTACCATATGATCCAGTAATCCCACTCCTGGGAATATATCCAGAGAGGACCTTAATTCAAAAAGATATATGTATCTCAATGTTCATAGCAGCACTATTTACAATAACCAAGACATGGAAACAACCTAAATGTCTATCAACAGATGACTGGATAAAGAAGTTGTGGTATATTTATACATTGGACTACTACTCAGCCATAAAAAAATATTGCCACTTGCAGCAACATGGATGGACCTGGAGAATGTCATTCTAAGCGAAGTAAGCCAGAAAGAGAAAGAAAAATACCATATGATATCACTTATATGTGGAATCTAAAAAAAAAAAGATAAATGAACTTATTTACAAAACAGAAACAGGCTCACATAGAAAACAAACTTATGGTTACCAGAGGGGGAAGGGGGTGGAAAAGGATAAATTGGGAGTTTGAGTTTAGCACATACTAACTAATATACATAAAACAGATAAACAACAAGTTCATACTATACAGCACAAGGAATTATATTCAACATCTTATAGTAACCTATGGTGAAAAAGAATATAAAAACGAATATACGTCTGTTCATGTATGACTGAAACATTATGTTGTACACCAGAAATTAACATAGCATTGTAAACTGACTATACTTCAATTAAATACACACACACACACACACCACACACACACACACACACAAATGGAGTCAGTAGCCTTGAAGGGGGAGCTCTCACCTGCGAATCACTCAAGGCAGTTTACTTTATGTACCCCGGCAGGAAGAAGGAAGATTTTCTCCCTGCCCCACAACAACCCAGCCAATGAGAAACCACAACTCAGTCAATGAGAAACTTCCACAAGCCTGAACTCTGGCTCTCCTCCAATGAACTTTCCTTCAAAAGAGCCCCTACCAACTTCCTCCTTTCTTCAATAAAAGAATACTCATCTCCTCTGTTCTCTGGATTTGCCTATTTCTCACCAGAGCCTGCAGACCCAGAATTGTATTTCTCTGCTATTCCCTGATATGAAAAATGTTCTGAAGATAATCATGGTCACTGTAAAAGAAGTTTAAATACAGAAGAGTAAAAACTCAAAATTCTACCATTCAGGGAAAGCACACTGTTAAACATACATCTACACACATACATATAGCTATGAATAATTCTTAAAGAGTTCATACTATACATACTGTTTATATCCTGTTTTAGATCGCTTTCTTTAATATTGCAAAAATCAGCTTTTTGATAAAGGTACTGTGATGATCTCACTTGCACACACATTTTTGCATATTTATCCAGTATGTAAGCTATGTTTAAATGTTAAAAATATTTCAAATTCTTTGTTAGGGAAACATAAAATAATAGTATTGGAAAATAAAAAAATGAACTGATTTCTAACCCTGGAAAGTAATTTCACTTTAAAATAATCAGAGATGGAAGAGATCTTAAAGAAATCTAGTGCCACTCCCGCATTTATAAATGAAAAAACTGAGGTCCAAACAGGTTGCTCACCATTATACAAATAGTTACTGGCAGATCTGAGCCTAAAATCAAGTTGTATTAAATTCTATTTCAGAAATCACACTGCCTCTTTCCACACTGATCATCTCAACTATATAGCAATCTGCTTTAATTTAAATTGTACCCTGAAATATTCCATTAATCAGATTCTTCAGCCAAGTATTCAGACCTCTAGGTACCATTATTCATTTTGCAGGTGATTGTAAGATGTGTCTAAGTGTGTAATGGTCACTGCCACTTTTTCATCTGCTCTGTGTCCCTTCCTCTCGGGAAATGCCCCTTCCTCATGCTATGTAATAATGATGGGGTTGTTATTTTCCCTGCCACAGGGTGGGCTGATGACCCAGGTTAGCCAAAGTGCACCATTCTCCTAGACACAGCAGTTGGTTCAAACTTGGCCTATAAGAGTTGTTTGGAGGAAATGATTTCGGTATTGGGGAAAAGAGTTATTTCTTCTGGATCACTAGCTAGGTGGATGATGAAGTTGCCAATAGCTATTTTTGCCATCCGGTAACAAGACCCAACAAAGAGAAAAATAGAACAATATCCACAGCCCCTATTGATATTGATCCATAGACTTCCAGACCTCATCTGATAAAAGTAGGCACTAAACACAAAAGTCAGCAATTTATCATGTGACCTCGTATCAAATGATGAACTAGATCCACCAGGTTTTCTCTCAAAAATGTTAATTATAAAACAGAAAATATTGAACAGTTAAGGTGAAAGGTCACGAGATAACACTGGAGCCCTACTGGAAAGACAGAATTGTGAGGAAGAAAACATAAGCAGATGTCATGAAAATGTCCCATAAGAGAAAGAAAGAGAGTTGCATCTCTAGCATGATTTAGATTTCTCACAGTTTTCTAATTCTGGACACATTCAAGATGCAAATGGTCTGTTCATTTGAAACACATTTACTGAAAGCCTGCAAATGTTTAAAATACATGGTAGATTCTATTATTATGGAAAAATACTCATTTCCTCCCCGTCCCCTTCAAGGAAAAACACACTTCTCTTCCTCCTGACTTTAGGCTTGGCCAAGTATCTTAATTTGGCTAACAGGATGTTAGCAGGGGCTTAAAATGTGTTTTGGTGGTTTGATTTTCTCTTATACCTCTGTTATCACCATGAAAACATATCAGCCAAGAAGTCCCAGGATGAGAGGCAAGTGGACCAAGCATACAGAATAGTTACTTAGCTGATCAAAGCCTATGTCAACTCCCAGGTGGCCCACAAACAGAATAAACGCTCACTGTTACAGGCCATTGTGATGGTGTAGTTGTTTGTTACTCAGCAACAATTAACTGATACAATACACTGAGGATGAGGTGCTGTGGGCCACTTAAAGACAGTCCTTACTCTCAGGCTTTCGATAACACATAACCGTATTTACTAAAAAATCCACTAGCCAGGTCCTGTGCAGAGGATGGAGATAAATAAAACATCAACTTTTCCCAGGGAGAACACCTTCTAGTGAGAAAGATGGACTCTGATCAAATGTAATGTAGGCAGCAAATAAGAACGAAAATAAGTGGGGAAGGATATGGCTCGTGTGCTTAGCATGCACGAAGTCCTGGGTTCAATTCCCAGTAACTCCATTAAAATTTTTTAAATAAATAAATAAACAGAATGAAAATAAGTAGTGGTCAACTAGAGTTTTTACTATATCAAGTTATCACTGAAGTCATCACAGTAAGATTTGCTTGATCATTTTAAAGCCCTAATTTACTATTTTGATAATTCAACTATAACTGATGTTTACTTCACTATAAAAAGTTCCGATGATAATGATCTATGAGAACATGGATTTTATTATGCTATAATACCATTTGTAACATTAATAGCAAAACCAGATCATTAATGCTCTGCAAAGGCTTTCAATGCATCAGCAAAGAAATGATCTTTGAGTTGTGTCATGACAGCACTGGAAGGCCACTGCATGAAAAGATGACCGGAAACAATGGCAAATAAAGCAACCCCCAAAATACTTAACGCACAATCTCAAGTGGCAATGGCTGGGAAAGCCTCCTCGAAATACAAGTCGGAATTGCCAAGTGTCCTATTGAATAGTTTTCGGCAGGAATCACGAGGCAGAAGCCTTAACACTGGGGTATAAACAATAAACAGATTTCACTTCAAACAGTTTCAGAGCGTCAGCGATGTCAAATCAGAAATTTTTCGAACCTGCACACGACTGAAGTTACCAGCAACCGCAGAAACTTTCAAGTACTAGAAGATAACCACCATTAAACAAATCAATACACTCAAAAATAGTCCACCTTAGACACCGAGATTCTCGCTGATCACCTCTAACTACAAGATAAGCATGTCACTCACTTACACAAGAAAAAGGTGGGGGGCAGCTCTTGCAACTGCCTTCACTTTCCGCTCTAAGGAAGAAACCGAAGCAACACGTGCAACGTCACAGTCCCAACAACAGTCAACCACGCTGATCACCAAGAGAGGGGCCAGACTTCGGACTAGAATCAGGCAGGGAGTTAAGAAGCAAGAAGAAACCTGGGGGAAAAGTAAAACAGAGCAGTATGGGGTGGTGAGCGGCGGACCCACCAATCCTACTGGCGAGCAAGGAGAAAAGACCCTCAGATGCAGACTAATGCCTAGAAAGGGACCTTCTACTTCGATCTGAGTTTCCTAGCCTTGGCTGCCTCCTCCCCGCCCAACGCCACCAGATTCCTCCCTTTTGGTGGGACGCTTAGGTGAAGTAAGGCGGCGCATCTTAGCTGGCTCCCGGCAAAACTGTGAGGGCACTCCGGGAGCTGCCAAGGGGAGAGTAGCTGCTGGTCCGCTCGCTCCGTACCTGCGAGGGGAGTGGCCAGAGGCAAAGGTGAGTCGAGTGGCTTCTCCCTTACCTGCCGCAGTAGCTTCCACCGGGCAGCACCCAAGGGCGCCGAGACTGCGGGCCCCTGAGCGGCGCCGCTGCTAGCCGGACCCTCGCCCCCGGCGCGCTCTGCCTGTTTGGCCCCGGCGTCCGCGACTCGAGACTCCATCCCGCTGAAACCGCCTATACCCAAGCTGCCGCCGCCACAGCTCTCCCCTGCCAGGACTAACTTACTTCTTTCCTGTCAGGACCTGTGACGCCAGGCCTCCCTCCCACTGCCCAAACGTGCGCGCCCTCCCCGAATTTCGCATTTCCGGTATCGCGTCTCCGTGGCAACCAGGGTAGCGCGGCTCACGTCACTGCACCATTTTGATGGTGGCCATCTTCACTGAGGGCAAACCAAAGCGTGAGGGAACAGTGGCAGACCTAGTGGGACGGTGCCCCTTTTGTTCCCCTCTCCCCTTCCTCACCTCAAGCTCTGAAGACTATCAAAGAACAAAAAGGATTGTTATCTTTGAAGGCTAAAGAACCCAGGAGGAGAGAAGTATATAACATGTCCATTTTTTTACCACAGTAAAGATGGCGGAATCCGCTTAGTTCTCGTGCTACATAGGGGTTACGTAGACGGCGTGCTGCAAACCACCTCCCGGCGGCTCTGGGTAGGTTGTGGTGCTGCTAGCTGCAGAACGCACACTTCGGCAGGACGCGGCAGAGGTGGTAGCTGCTCTCCATCCTGAGAGCCTCTTCTTCTTCAGCCTGCCTTCACTCGTTTCGGTGTCTACAGCCAGATTATCTCAATTTGCGTATGTATGGGGGGCTTATGCTGGGAGTGGGTGTCTCTTCCCTTCGCCCCTTCCTTCCCCCACCCAACCATCCCTCAGTCCCTTGGTCCTAGCTTTTTAACCCCTGTCCCTTCACTTCATGGCACATGGTACCACTCCCTCTCGCAGTCGGGTCGCCTCATCTCTGCGGTGGAGAGTTGCACAAGGAAAAGGAATAGTTTCTTCCCAAAACAGCCATTCGTCCACCCCACCCCCACCCCTAGCTTTGCATACTGTTTTCTCCCTGCAAGTGAAAGATGGGTGGATTGAGGCTGCCGGCATGGATGTAGTGATTTAGGGCTTTTATTTTATGTATCTGGTTTTTCTTTTTGCTGGTGTCGGCTGCTGATCCTCTATCCCCTCCCTCCCGTTATTTTGCTGCGACATAGAAAGAGATTAAGGGGGGCAGGGGCGTCGTAGCGGATCCGAGCTGTGGTAAAGCTGATGCAGTATTGTGCCTTTGATACTGAGGGACATTTTATGGGAGACTTCCATGATGATATTCAACAGTGCGACGTAACCAGATTTTTCCTATGCCTAAAAATAATAGCCACCATTTATTGAGTGGTTACTACTTGCCGGATTGTATTACGATCTTAACATAAATTATCTCATTTTATTCTCAGAACAACTACTCCTAAGAGTAAATGTCGTTATCTCTGTTTTGCAGATGAAGAAACTAGGCACAGGTGATAAGTGCAGGAGTGAAGACCTAAACGCAGGTCTCTGACATAACTACTTACTAGCCTTACCTTGATTCATTAACAAGACCCAGCTTCCCAACAGAAAACAAGAGATGGCCTCACATTTCATTTGTGCTTACTGAAGTGTTGTTTTTTTTAACTAAAGAGCTAAATACTTTTTTAACATTGAAGTCCAGTCATTGTTATGTCCAGATAGACTTACTGCCTTCCTACTAACTGTCCAGGACCTGGACAGTTGCTTGAGTCACAGTTTGCTCACCTGTAAAATCAGTGTCACTAATAGCTTCTCTTTGAGGTCCCTATGAAGTTTCAGTTAGATGAAGTATATAAAAGCATCTGGCATGTAGCAAATACTCAATAATCCCTCCCCCTCTACCTTTGTTAAGTAGGCTTTTCCAGTTTATCCTCCATACGTACCAAAGATAAGTTCTGAATTATGTAAAATCAAAGCCATTTTGCCTTTTAAAGCCTTCAGTTCCTGAGATTCTTCCATTAAGTATGTGTACTTATTTGCAAATTTTTCTTTTTTTGTTGTTTTCTGTTTTTTGTTTTTGTTTTAGTTTGCCCCTGTGTGTACCAGAATCAGTGCTTCATAGTTTGAGCCTGATAGGATTGACTTTACAAATGAGACGTTTAAGTCACATCCACCACGAAGTATGATTTGAATGAGACGTTAACTTACACAAGTTTTCTGATATTTTTAACTTGAGTTATCAGCTGTCTGCAGTTATTCACAACCCAAGGGGTACATGGCCCCAAAGGCAAGGGATAAGAACTGCAGATCCTAGATACTCTGAGAACCCACTACTGTATAATCATTCGTATGAAATCATTCATGTGCTGGGAGCCCCAAAGGGAACATAAACCAGGGAATTTGATATCATGCAGCAGAAGAGCAAATTATTTCTCCAAGCTTTGAAGTATAGTATTCCTCACCTTGGGAAATGCATGCAGAAACAGCACTTGAAACACTGTAACTTCGCTGATCATTATTACAATAGAATAAAATTGAAAAAATATCACCTAACCAAGTGTCTGCAGAATAAACCCAAGATATCAGAGTTAGCAAGAAACATCCCAAGTCGGAGCTTCTCATGTAAGGTATGGACTGTTTAAGTTAACCTATTTGTAGGCCATTAAGATTAATTTTAGTTTAAAAATAAAGAATGGGTAGGAAATCAGTTACTAATTTTGTTAGTAATTCTGGCTTGATTTTTTAAATGTTCATGCTTAATTGTCTAAAGTCATATATAAGTATAAAAGAATATATACATATATTTGAGTTCCAATGTAATATATTAAAATGTAGATTTATTTAAAAAAATGATTCACCTTAGGAGTTCCTTATTGTGCCTACAGTGCAATTCAAAGTATAATTCAGCTTTCTAAAATTCCTAGACCATCATAAAAGCTCTTAATAAAATCCAATAATGTGCTGATTGTTTTATGAATCCCAAATTAGTGAACTTAAGTAAAAAACTGTGTAACTGTGTTACTTTTTTGTAAAAAAGAAAAAAAAAGACTTGCATTTTCAACCACTTGTGTCCTTCAGGAATACACTCTCAGACCATTGTACTCTGTCCAGACCCCAAGCTGTGGGTGTGACCTCAACTTTGAGGACTTATTGCCCATATATATAGAATGACCACATATCCTGGATTGCCTCATACAGTCTCAATGTACACCTGTTGTCCTGATGTAATTATTAATAGTGTCTCCTTTCCTCTCAGAAGTGTCCTGGTTAGGATGATAAATTATATGCTCATCCTAATTGTTTGAGATTAAGCTGTTTGTGCTGGTGCCTCTTTCACACCTCTCATGTCTTACACTTGCTATACTTCTTAGATTCCTTGAATTGCATTTGGGGTTGATACTCCTACAATATTTTAGCATATTTTAATATTTTAATTTCTGATTTTAATAGTTGCATATTAATTTTTTTAGTCTGTTTTGACATCCTTATTTTTCATTGTGGTAAAATATATATAACAAAATTTGCCATTTTAACCATTTTTAAATGTATGATTCAGTAGCATTAATTACAGTCACAATGTTTTACAGCTGTCACCACTATTTCCAAAACCCTGTCATCACCTGAAAAAAATACACCCATTAAGCAAGCACTCTCCACTCCTGCCTTTCCTAAGCCCCTGGAAGCCTTTAATCTACTTTGTCTCTGAATTTACCTATTCTAAATTATTTTATTTTATTTTGCTTTGTTTTGTCTTTTTCTGGGGGAGGTAATTAGGCTTATTTATTTTTAGAGGAGGCCCTGGGGATTGAACCCAGGTCCTTGTGCATGCTAAGCATGCGCTCTACCACTTGAGCTACACCTTCTCCCTCTGAATTTACCTATACTAGATAGTTCATATAAATGGAATCATATAATATTTATCTTCTTGTGTTTGGCTTATTCCACTTAGCATATGTTTTCAAGGTTTATCCCTGTTAGCATGTATCAGAACTTTGTTCTTTTTATGGCTGACTAATATTCCATAATATGTGTATACCACATTTTGACTATCCCTTCATTTGTTGATAGACACTTGAGCAGCTTCTGTCTCTAAAAATGATTTTTTAATCTTCACTTTACTCAGTTCTTATGATTTTTTTTATTAAATTTTTGCTCTTTTCTTAGCTCATACTTAATTGTTGTGAGGGTTTTAGGGGGATTTTCTTCTTGTTTGCTTTTAACTTTTTATCTATTAGTTCTAGACTTTTACTCTTTATGTTTCAGTCTTTCAAATTATTTTTCTTTTTTTAGCATCTTACTTCAGCACTTGATTTCTGAGTGAGGAAAGAAAGAAAGAATATTTTCCTTTTATTTCATTATTACCCTTTTTGTTTGTGTATTTGCACACATGTCCTACTTTAGAAAGATAAACTTTAAAATTTTACCAGTTGGACACATTTTAGACCTTGAGATCTTTTTACTTTGTGTTTAGGACATTTTGTCATCTTGGAGTTTTATCTTGTCTTAGTTTATAAATAGTAGGCAAGAATTACCATCAGAGTGACAGCTGTGAGGTTAGCTTATACCCTGTGCAGGAGGTTGGCTATTTTTTTCCTCCATATGTCCCTGAAGCAACTTTTCTCTTTCATAGATTACTGTCACCTAGAAACTTTAACCTGACTCAGTGACTCCAAGAAAAGGAGCTCTTTTAATAATTCTTTCACCTGATAAAATGGTCCTGCTTTCACATGTCACTATATCAACCATTCCTTTTATGAGAAATGATGTGATCTAAAGGCTGTGGTCTGTGTCGTTTGTGGTCACTGGGACCTGGGGGAGCTGTGAAGAGACTTGTAGACAACAATGCACATTTAAGTAAGCATCCACTCAGTTCCAACTTGGTCCACTCTTATGGGAACAACAAAGTCGAAAAAGCAATTACTCTTGTAGACAAATTAAAATATATTTGCTTAAAGTATTTAGATAAGTTAACTAAAGAATAAGAGAGCGCACCCTATGTAATAGAAATGTCAGAAGGGAAGTGACCTGGCCATGACATGTGTGTCTGTGACCCAGGCAGGACTCTAATCTTTCTGACTGGGAAAAAGGATGGGGGGGTTCAACTTGGTGGTCTCTAAAAGTCCTCCAAGTGCTAAAATTTCATGATTTTATATTTCTACCTTATTACTTTACCAACATATTGTCATCTATACATTTGGGACTCTCTAGACTATTAATGTATTAAGATACTTGGCTAAAATGGATAGATTTGCCTGCATACCCTAATGGTAATGCTAGCTGGCATTGAAATGAAAGCTTAAAACACCCAGTGGTTATTGCTGGGGAAGAACTTAACCAAAAACAATTTGGAGTACCTTATGAATATTCTATAAAATCTCAGTTTCCCTGAGAGTAATTCCTTTTGAGGAATTATTTGCAAAACTCTTGAATTCTACTTCAATTTTGTTAAGTTAGTTAAAAATCCTATTGCTTTCAAGGTTGTTTTAGCTCAGATAAGCTCAGTTTATTTGGATATCTGACACAAAAGAAAGTTAATCAATAATGTAAAATAAGTTCAGGAGGGTAGGTACTGGGCCCAGCTCTATTGCCGTTAGCCCTGCATCGGCCATGGCGCTCAGTAAGAACGTGTATTTAAAAGTGGCAGAGCCCAGCTCCTGACCTACAGTGTGTTAGGAGCTACAAGGTGGTAGAAGGAGGTACTCTCTTCCTAGCTATCCCGATTCTACTTCAGAAGTTCTAATGGGAATTACAGAACAGGTAAGCATAGATCTGGAAATGAAAAGTCAGCTTGTACCACTATGTTATAGTGTCAAGTTAAATTTCTAGTGATCTTCTAAAGATTTGTGCTTTGGATGATAGTAGGAAATTATTGATACAGACATTTTGCCTCACTGTTCTTAAAGATCACCACCAGATTTTGTAGGAAAAAAAAAAGAAAAGGAAACATGGGCTTTTAGTATTTGGATTTCAAACAATGACTCAAGCATATTAATTATATGATTGAAGTAGAGACTGAATGATTTAGACTACTGTAACAACCATTGTTGCTAATGTTAATCTAATCCAAATCATAAAGCATCTCAAAAAGTCTACAAAACTTTATGAAATTCTATTTCCATTTTGTTTCGGTGATTTTTCTATTTTATTTTCGTTGTGTTTAATTTTAGATTGTAAACTCTTTATGATATAAACAGTATTTATAGCTTAGATTCTCTACACTGTTGGTAAAGTATCATGGACACACTTGTGCAATAAATAGTTGCCAGCTGTTGGGGGTCCTTACCAAATGCTTAGTGCTCTCTGGCACAAATCACTGTACAGTTGTCATCTTTGGCAGAAAGCTGACATTGAAAATATTGGCTAGAATTCTTTTCCTTAAGCAAGACAAGCCTGTAGAGTGTTGAATTATTGAAACTTTTTTTTTTTAATTTGACAACAGCTTATTTACCTTACCCGAATTTTAATAATTCATACGGTTTTTACATGCTCACCAGAGGTCAGCCTAAGCTCTTGGCTTCTAGATACTCCTAATAAGATAGTGAATGCTTTACTTGGCTTTCACCTATATCTCTACTCATTATTATATTATATATAATATATATAATAATATATATTATATTTATTATATATTTATATATTATATATAATTATATATGGTATGTATAATTTATATAAATATATTTATGTAAATATATATTATATCATTATTTTTGTTCTTCATTTTTTAAGATGAGTATATTATTTTTTTCTTAAAGATGAGCTCTGTTTTATAAATCATTAATTCACCTTTTGATCTGATAAACAGTTTTGTTTGGAGGATTCCTTGTCTCCCCAGGAGAAGAAAATTATGGCTAATGAAGATGTAAAGTAGGAAAAACTTCTTACCATAACTCTCACTGTGAATAAGATACGAGTGAACATTTATTACTAATGATAATGTCTTCCTCTCCCTTTGACATTTCCCTCTTTTTAGGAGGTATTTTAGTACTTTGTAAAACCAGTAGACTTTTTCTCCTTCTCACACCTGTTGACTACTAAATATGTAAATGTACATAGGATAGCCTTTAATGCTTTCCCGTAGTATTTCTGAACACTCTCCAGCACTTCTTAGTACTTCTGCATCTTAATTTAATTAATTAAATTAATAATACAGTCATCAAGTATCCACCTTATTTTCTTTGTTTACATTTTTAAATGAGACAGAGGAAATAATTTATTGAGCTTATAAAACAACATTTGAAGTCTGTGAAATGCATAATATTTCATGGGTATAGACCTAACATTGTAGTACTTGTATGAGAAGGAAATAAGAGTTATCTTTAGAAAGCAAAGATTTTTTTCATAGTTGAAATACCATGATCATACCATTAAAACTTTTTCCAGAATTTTCTGCCTATTAAACAAGAAAACAAAAAATCCCTTCCGGAAAACATGGATGCGTTTGAAAAAGTGAGAACAAAATTAGAAACACAGCCACAAGAAGAATACGAAATTATCAATGCAGAGGTAAGATATCTTATGTCTTCTCTTTTTTTATCTGATATTATCAGTTGGGTTAAAAATGAAATACCTTGTGATTTATAAACATAATCCTGCATCAAAATTAGACTTCTTTTAGCCTTTAAATTATGCTGAAAAACTTCAAGAACAAAGAATAAGTTGAGTCTGATCCATAAAATAAATTATAAAGATCAAAACCAAGGTGAATTTCCAAGCGTGTTATGTTAATTCTGGTTTTTGGAAACAACCAGTTCTGTTTTTAAATAATTCCAAGGAGAAGTTCAAATGAAACTAAGTCATAATGCTTTATTATTTGAAAAGTATTTGATTGCTCTATCTACACTTCTTTTAATAAAAGAAAATTCACTTTACATAGTGTAATACCATGAAAACCAAGTATTTGCTTGACCGTTTTGTGTTCACCACAATCATAACTATTCAGTTAAAACAGACTGAGCATGCATGTTGAAAATTTTTGGATAAGATTGGGAAACAGAACTACAGCTATGAGTGAAAATTGCATACACAGTAGAATGGAAATAACAATAGATTAAGAATCATGAATTCCAGAGTCAAATTATGCCACCTACTAGCAGGTAATAAATGCGTCTTAAGCTACTTGAAACCATATCATTCCACTGCATTTAATATGTAGGTATTAGACTAGAGCACAATTTATATATTGGTAATAGTCTCTCAGTCTCAAATTGTCTGTATCTGTTTCCCTCACAGAGGATAAGATGCTTTGTGTAAAACCAAAGCAAACCATGAACAGTTGGCAGCAACAGCATGTTAGAGGAAAGAATCCCAGAAAGTTATTGACTGGGTTTTCAGACTAGTCTAAGTCACAGTTTCCACATCTGCATCAGTTTGGATTATCTTAAAGATGCCATTTGATCTCTCTTAATTGTCAGATGTTCTGTTCCCAAAATAAAGTGATTTGTATAGTTGCAAGAACCAACATAGATTTCGTTACGCATTTTCTTTGTTGCCTCTTACATTTATGTATTAGAAATTCCTCCAGTGTTTGTAAACATATGAAAACCATATCTGAATCACAGTGTTGTAAGAAGTGATCCATTTTATATTTTTTATGTGTTCATTCATAGACTTGAACAGGTCTGCTTTTTATGGAAAATCTCATTTCTTCATCGTGAATAGTCAGACCATTAAATACTTGATTAAATTATGTTTAAGTTATTGAATAACTTTTTTTTCTAGTTTTATTATGTAGAATTATTACAGTTCAACTGCACATACACATTATATTGCATATAAATACATATAAACAGTATACTGCACTTTTTTTAGTTTTTATATATGTATTGATTATTGTGTAAAATCATTGAATAACTTATTAAATAAACCATTTTTTCTTTTCATTGTCAGATTAAACATGGTGGTTTTGTTTATTATCAAGAGGGTTGCTGCTTGGTTCGTTCCAAAGATGAAGAAGGTACACAACAGTTTTTCCTTTAAAGAAACATCTAATTTTTCATAGGAAATTCAGTATTAATTTTTCTAAGGTATAGAAAACATTTGTTTTAGATTTCTGATTTTTTTTATGACTAATTTTAAATATCTGTTTGCTTAAGATATAACTAACAGCTACACTCAAAAGAGAATGGAGTTGGGAACCAGCATTTTTTGAGCATCTACCAAATCCCAGATTCTGTGCTAGGCACTACATAGATTATTCAGTGTCACTTACATTCTGTTACTTTTTTAGGTTCTATATGGTTTAGAAGTACTAGACTATAACTGTATCAAGTAACATCACGTAGGTTGGTGCATAGGATAATACTGAATAGCATAGAATAATATTAAATTACCAATGCTGGTTTCTGTAACACATTAAGCTGCTGTCAATGCTAAGAGAAGACAGAATATGACATCTTACAGAAGGGGAATGCTAATTTGAAACATTGAAATACAATTTAAAATTTTTTAAAGTGTATCTTTTGCAATTATCTCTTTTATCCTTTTCTTTATGCAGCAGACAGTGATAATTATGAAGTTTTGTTCAATATGGAGGAACTTAAATTAGACCAGCCCTTCATTGACTGTATCAGAGTTGCTCCTGATGAAAAATATGTAGCTGCCAAGATAAGGACTGAAGATTCTGAAGCATCTACCTGTATAGTTGTGAAGCTCAGTGATCAGCCTTCAGTGGAAGCTTCTTTCCCAAATGTGTCCAGTTTTGGTAAGCCACCAACCAAAATAGTCTTCTGTATAGAAAAGGCAACAGTAAGAGAATTGTCCACACCTTTGAAACATTTTTACTTGCCCGTGTGAGTGAATGAGAGGGTGAATGCCTGTCTGTTTTTCCCTGTGGACTCCATGCCTTCCTCTACCTCTTATTCAGGAGACTTTCTCTTCTTTAGTTGTATATCCAAATTCATGTTCATATTTTTTGAAGTATTATAATCAGAGCCCAGGCTGTACAGTGTATGTTAAAATACATCAGTAATTCCTTGCTAACTTATTATTTAAAATATAGTTTTGCATATAAGTTGTATCTCAAAATTTTATTCAACCTTAAGCTTAGGTATGATTTTTTAAATTTCACATCATGTTGTCGAGCCATTACAGCAGATTGCCCAAGGTCACTACCAAGGAACTCTGGAACATACTGAACTAACTTACTCATCAATAAAAGTTGTGATGAGGGGAGGGTATAGCACAAGTGGCAGAGCACGTGCTTAGCACGCACCAGGTCCTGAGTTCAATCCCAGGTACCTCCTCTAAAAATAAATAAACCTAAAAAAAAATAAAAATAAATAAAAGTTGTGATATTTTTACCAGTAGAACCAACTTTAAATTTTATCATTTATCATTGAGTGACACATACGTTTATACTTTATCCCCTGTTTTCATTTTCTGCCATAAATTTCCCCATTGTTTAATAACTGAAGGCTTTTGCAATGAATTGAAATTACACCCTGTCTTAATGATTCTTAAGACATACCTCTTGTACATTTTAACCTCTCTAAAATCAGGATGCATATTATACAGTGATGTCTTACAGTCCCTCTCAGCCAGGTGGCAGTCATGATGTAATTGGTGAAAATTTCCGTTGACAACTTCTGGTAAGATGCTGGCAAGAAAACACCAGCATTAAAGTATATTTGGTAATTTGAGATATCCTGTGGCTTGAAAACAGAAAACATTTAGGCATGAGGGAAAGTGATCCAGTATTTCCTCAGACTTTAAGTTAGAGGTTGTAGATTTAAACATAATTTATCTCCTGAAAGCAAATGTGACTTTACTGAAGTCTTTTCCTATATGTTGAATATTCAGCTCTTATTTAGAAACTTGAGTACCCTGAGACTGATAACCACTTAAAAACTTAGAACTGATAGAGTAGTTAGTAGATATTTCTTTGGAAATATCTCTCATATAAATAACAGGGTTAGATATAATCAATCCTATGTTAGATTTAGATTTCCAAGGATAAACTTGCATCTGTCTTCTATTTGGCACTCAAAATTAGAATGTACTCTGCCTTTGTTTTGTTTTGTTATGTTTTGTTTTGTTTTTTTCCATAAGGAGGTAGCTATGTATAATTCCCTAATTATTTTCTTTCAGAATGGGTAAAGGATGAAGAAGATGAAGATGTTTTATTCTACACCTTCCAGAGGAATCTTCGCTGTCATGATGTATATCGAGCCACTTTTGGTGATAACAAACGTAATGAACGTTTTTACACAGAAAAAGACCCAAGGTACTGGAACAATGCAATTAAGTCTTTTTCTTCTTAGATTTCTGTAGTTATCTAAAGTGCTGCTCTTGGTAGAACCTAAAACATTGATTTCGACTGGAATCAGATATAAGGCTAAGATGAGCATAGTCATTCTTTTATAAGTTGTTTACATTCAAAATTGGAGTCTAGTTATATTCAAACTTCAGAGTGAACACAAATATATCATTAGACTACAAATGCTGAAATACTAACATTCTTTCTGGACTATTACACGTGAGAGGAGTTGTTAATTAAACATTTAATAGGGTTGCCATTCAGCAGTTAAGAATCTTTTGTAAGTCATACCTGGAATAACCATGGTGTCAGTTACCAAGAATTCACTCTTCTATTTGTATAGATTATCTGAATTTTAAATTGCTTTGCTTTGAGCCATGAAAATATGTTGGTCTTTAAGTTTTACTTTCCCCAGTACTTTGGGAATTCCTCCTTAAAGCTAATTATTTTTACTCCAGGGCTCATGCCTAATACTACCACTTAACCAGGCTTGGGAGGAAATGATAGTAAATTTATCTGGCAAAATCCCTTAACTCTTACCCAGATACACTTTTCCAAATGATGTATGAGAAACAGATTATATCTTAATACCAGGGTACTGTCCACGTACATCAATTAACTATATAGTTTGGACAATGTCTGAACAGATTTTGAAAGGGGAAAAAAAATGAGCTTTAACACCAAATCTATTACAGTGAAATTGATACCCAGAACAAGAAAATTAACCCTTCACTTAATGAATTCTCAGAGCTGACAAGGACCTTAAAGAAAATCTGGTACAACCCTTGGTTTATATAAAAAACTTAAGGTCTGGAGAAATTGTATTATTCCAGCCCATAGAACAACAGTCTTGGTCCAGTAATGCTGTCATTGCTTTTTTTCTGATGACTGTTTTAATGAGAAATTACTAGAACTAGTTATTCATATGATTCCACCATTACATGTCTCATTTGTCAAGAATATCTTTTGAAGATGACAGTTTAAGCTAATAATTTACTATATTATATCAATGACTTATGATTATGAATCATTTTCCATCTTGTGAATAAAACTCAAAATTAACCTAGGGAGCTATACCCTTAAAAAAGGTATTTGGTTGCCATATCTTGGTTACTGTCCTAAGTTCTAAGGTTAAGTGCGTTATCATACATACACTTAAGATTCTTGGTAAGTTTGGCTTCTAGCATGCTTTTTCTGCCCCATTAAAGAATTAACCATAATTAAGTATGCTTAAACCTAGTTTGGCATCTGATCTACAGCATAAACTAGTTTGTGGATTCTGAATAGAGTTGATCCTTGAACAACTAGGAGTTAGTTAAGGGCACTGACCCCTGTGTGGTTGACCCCACATATAACTACAGTTGGACCTCTGTATTCACTCTTCAACCAACCACAGATGGTGTAGTACTGTGGTTTGTATTTATTGAGAAAAATCTGTGTGTAAGTGGGCCCCTACAGTTCAAACTCATGTTGTTCAAGGGTCAATCCTACCTGAAGTAGCATACCTGAACAGAAAATGGAATAAAGGTCTTTGTAGAACTTCTAAAACTGAGCTGCTTTTTACTGTGTTGATTTTGATCTCCAGGTTTTGGTTTTCTGTTCTCACAAGTAAGTTTTGCCAAATGACTTTATAACTTCTATCTTTTTCTAGTTCCTTACAGTGTAAAGTTTGATTATTTATTTGAGACTTTTCTTTTTTCTTAATGTAGGCGTTTATTGCTATAAACTTCTCTCTTTTGCTGCATCCCATAGGTTTTGGTATGTTGTATTTCCATTTTCATTTATTTCAAGATTTTTTTTTTCATTTCCCTTTTGACTTCTTCTTTGACCCTTTCTTTGTTTAGGAATATTTTGTGTAATTTCCATGTATTTGTGAATTTTCCAGTTTTCTTCCTTTTAAGACTTAATTTGTGACCTAACATATGATCTGTCCTAGAGAATGTTCCATGTGCACGTAAGAAGAATGTTTTTGGGGGTTTTTTGGGGGGTCTTTTTGGTTTTTGGGTTTTTTGCTGCTGTTGGATAGAGTGTTCTATATATGTCCATTAGGTCCATTTGTACTATAGTATAGTTGAAGTCCAAGGCTTCCTCACTGATTTTCTGTCTGGATGATCTATCTGTTGTTGAAAGTGGGATATTAAAGTCACCTATGATTGTTATGTTTTCTATTTTCCCTTCAGATCTATTAATACTTGCATAACATATTTTGGTGTTCTGATGTTGAGTGCATGTATATTTGTGATTGTTATATTCTCTTGATGAGTTGACACCTTTATCATTATATAGTGGCCTTTCTCTTATTACAGCTTTTGAGCTAAGATCTATTTTGTCAGGTACAAGAACAGCTACCCTTGCTCCCTTTTTGTTCCACTTGCATGAAATGTCTATTTTCATCCCTTCATTTTGAGCCTATGTGTGTCTGTGAAGTTGAAATGAATGTCTTATTATAAGCAGCATATAGTTGGCTCTTTTTTTATCCATTCAGCCATTTCGTGCCTTTTGATTGAAGAATTTAATTCATTTACATTTAGAGTAATTTTTAATAGGTAAAGACTTACTAATGTCATCTTATTCATGTGTTCTAGCTGTTTTGTACTTCCCATGTTCCTTTCTTACTGTTTACCTTAGTGAATTGATGATTTTCCGTAGTGGTGTAGTTTGATTCCCTTCTCTTTATCTTTTGTGTATCTACTGTAGGTTTTTGCTTGGTAGTTACCATGACCTGTCTTCTCTTTCTAATAAAACTGTTACTTACAGAGCTGCTTGTGTTCTTACTTCCCTGTAACGACATATCTGCAGTTCAAATAATTGATTGAGTAATTTATCTTTTGATTACCTGTGTCATCATCACACATAAATAAGTAGATAAAAATAGCAAAGGAAGTGTTGAAATAAAGAGCAAAGTAGGGAAGGGGACTTGCCATACAATGATATGTTAAAACAGTTAAAATAATACGAATTGACAGACAAATAAAAGAGACCTGAATAAATAACTCTAAAACAGACCCTAGTATGTATAAAAACTTATAAAAGAGGTATCACAAACTAGGGAAAGTGAATGGGTATATATTTTAATGTGAGAAATACTGAATATTTGGACAAAAATAATTTTCATCAACTTCATATATCAGCATATATTACTAAAAGATTTAAAGGATCTGTTGGTAAAATAATAAAACCATCAAAAAAACAAAACAAAACAAAACCTAGGTGAAAATACAAGCATTTCACTCAATTGGTTGAAATATTTCCAGAGCATAAAATCAACAGAAGAAATTACAAAGGTTAATGCCAGTATTCTTGATTACCTAAAATATTAAAATTCTTATGTCAGAAACTATTGTAAGCAAATAAATTAAATCCATGTGACAAAATGGGGAAAGGAGTTTCAATAAAAGAAAAAGTTAATGTCTTTAATTTATAAAGAGATGGTTATAGATCAGTAATTGAAACTACATCACCAAGTTTAAAATAGACACTGACATGTTACAGAATAAATAAAATTGACAGTCATGGTATGTAATCCATGGTAAGATAGGAGGAATTTACCAAAGCATTAACCATGCTTATCTCTGGATGGTGGAATTTAGGGTTATCATCCTTTATATTTTTCAGTATTTTCAGCATGAATTTCTTTTGTAAGAAAGAAACTTGTAGACATAACATTTAAAGGCATCTGGTATATCAATATGACTTAGTATTATGCTCTTGGAATAATATTTGATTATATTTGTCTAGAGTTGTAAAAATACTCTTAATCATTAAAATAGTATTTCTATTACTAAATTTATCCTAAGGAAGTAATTATAAAAGTTAGGGAAACTATCTTCATGATATGTTTCCTTTTCTATTTATTACAATGAAACATTATAATCTAAATTTTTAAGAATTATGATAATTCAACTTGATAAAATATTAGGTAGCCATGAAAAATAATGATTATAAAGACTGTGTAACTAATGTGCAGGGAGATGATGATATTATGTGAAGTAAGAAATGCAGAATCCAAAATTGCACCTATATTTTATCTATTTAAAGACATATATAAAATACAAATAAGCCTTAGAAGGAAAAACAGAAAAACTAAAATAGTTAATTTTCAACATGTGTTAGGTTAGTGGGATTATGAGGGGTTTTCTTCCTGACTCTTGTTTTGTAAAAAACTAAGAGTAGGAAAACAGGATATCTAACATGCAGAGAGGAAAAATGAAACTGTGCCCCTTTTCTTCCCTATAACTATGTATCTCCTCTAGGAAGTTTATTTCCTCTTCTCAGCAAAAAGCCCTATAATCTATTAATGTGATTAATTGAGAGTCAGATGTTGTCAGTAGTTTACCTTGAAAAGCATTTTTTAAAAAATGTATTGGTCCCCTGAGTCCAACTGTACCCTGAATTGTATGGTATATAAAATTCTTTTGTTACTTTGAAATTCTTTTAAAATATGGAGAGAATAAATCAGCACTATATCTGCCAGTCATAGATAATAAATGTATTACTTTGCAAAAAAAAAAAGTATTGATGCACGCATAGATATATGATAAAATATAGCAAAATGTCAATGATTGAATCTCGGTGGTGGGTATATGGGTATTTACCTTACATTTTTTTTAACTTTTCTGTCTGTTTGAAAAATACTCATTATAAAATGTTAGAGAAAAAATTATTTTGAATGCCTTTGGGGAGGAAATGAGAAAAATAATAGCCAGTTTTTACAAGCAGTATTCACTAAGGAGTTGTTTTTATTTTGTCTGCGTTACAAATTAACATGTATACTGAACAGTGAGATATTATCATTAACAAAGAGCTTGCAATTGAAATTCATTGGATTTTCATCTCTCTTTCTCCCTCCCCTCCCCCCTTCCTCTGTGTAGCTATTTTGTTTTCCTTTATCTTACAAAAGACAGTCGTTTTCTCACCATGAATATTATGAACAAGACCACTTCTGAGGTGTGGTTGATAGACGGCCTGAGCCCTTGGGACCCACCAGTACTTATCCAGAAGCGAATACATGGGGTCCTTTACTACGTAGAACATAGAGACGATGAATTATACATTCTCACTAATGTTGGCGAGCCTACAGAATTCAAGGTAAATTCTGTATTCTCCTTGTCTCCACTTAGGCTATTAAGAAGTGTCACACTAACACCAACAACTTGCTCTAAGAGTTGATTGTTTTTGTAGGCATTGGGTAAAGTATAAAAATTGATGCTACCTTCCTATGCATGAACAATCCCATTTCTCTTCCCTTAGAGCTAATTCCTGTTCATATTTTAATTGTACCTAAAAAGGTTAGTAAATTAAAGCATGGTCTATTGTGTATGTATCAGTTATCAAAGCCAAACTAAGTGGCTTAACAAACTTTTATAAACTCATGATTTTGTGAGTCAGGATTAAGCTCAGTTAGGCAGTTAGTGCTTCTGCAGGTCTTGGTTAGGCTCACTGATGGTTCCACAGTCAACTGGCTGTCAGCACTCTCACTCAGATGTCCACTGGTTGACTGTCAGCTAAGCACTGGGCCATACCCACCCCACAGGCTAGCCTGGGCTTATTCATACAGTAATATTCACACTTCAGTCCTGGTGCAGAGTTAGTTCCTTCAGCTCTTCATAAAACTGACTAGTATGGTCTGGTTTCCAGTGGTTTTCTCTCAGGATGTGGTAGTCACCATGTTCTGGTACCTAGATGTCTTCTATTTTGTTCCATACAGCTAATGAGAACAGCAGCTGATACCCCTGCTATTATGAATTGGGATTTATTTTTCACAATGAAGAGAAATACCAAAGTTGTCGACCTGGACATGTTTAAGGATCACTGTGTTCTATTCCTAAAGCACAGCAATCTGCTTTATGTTAATGTGATTGGTCTGGCTGATGATTCAGTTCGGTCTCTAAAGGTATGCTTAATTTTCAAAAGATAATACTGTTAATCACAATACATGCAATTTATTAACAGAACACCAAATTTTGAATAATCACAGTGTCCTTTTTCTTAAAAGGAAATTAATTCAAATGGAATTTAGCATATTGGGTCTTTATCAGGTTTAGTAGGTTTATTTCAGAATTACTTAGGGGACCTTGCTTTTAATACACTTTTAGTTAAAAATACTGTCTTATAGCATGAACTTCAGAAGTCAAGTTAAGTGCTATTATATTTCTCTCTCTACGTAACTATATATCACAGATCTCTACAACTTCAGATGTAGTAATAACTCAGGCCCACTTGGCAGCTAGTGTCTAAGCACTGCCTCCTGCTCTCCTGCCACCTTCAGTAGGGATATTAGTCATGCCGCTGTGTTTCTGCCGCTACATCTTTGCCTGCATCATCTCTGCCAGTTTTCTCACCTGCAGGAAGTGGGTGAACTTTAGTTCTTTCAACAATGAGGTAGCAGAGTTCTCCACCACTGCACAGCTGTAAGGTTGGCACATCTCCCCGGCAGGGTGACCCACTGATATTGCCGGTGGCTGCCAGGAAAGATAATCTGCCTCCAGAAGTGAACTTGCTAAACTTGGTGAATGGTAACATTATTGCCCAGTTTTAAAGCAGCATTAACGAGTGAGTTAAGATAACAGGCACTGGAGGGAAAAAGAGAGGCCTCTGTTTCACTTGATGTATTAAGAGTTATGGAGACAATTAACCAGCATAGACCACATATACCTCCCTAACTGCAGTATTAATCACAATTTTTGTTAAAATGCAGTTCCAGTAAATCACTGAATGTTCACTGAATTTCTTTGTTCAGAGTTCTGTATTGAATACTCTAGAATGGAAAGATACCAGGACAAAATATCTGACGTTAAGGAGAATAGTTTATCATGAGATTAGACTAATACACAAAGAATAGGTATAAGGTGGGTTTAAATAGTGGTATCAAAAACATAAAATGTGCTGTGGGGCCCAAAGGAAAGGAAGAGGGCACAGGAAAGCTTTGGGGGGAGTAGAATTTGAGATAAACCAAAGAGGATAGATAGGATTTTGATGTGTAGGGAGGGGAATAGTATGAGAAACTTCATCAAGTGAAGCCCTAAACTTGAAAAGTTCAGAAAATATTCAGGAAACTGTTAATAATTCATTTTTATGGAAGCAGAATAAATTTCTAGAGGATAAAGCTATGATTTGATATGTTTTAACTGTCAGGGTGATGAATTTATGCATAAATTATGAAGAGCAGAACATTTGAAGTTTGGGGGCAGGGGAATAATTTGAGGAGTCAAGCTATACTTCACAAGGTTATCTGGCAGCCATGGTAGAGTATGCCAAAGCACTAGGAAGTAAGGGACGTGGAGATTAGTTTTGACATTATTACAGTGGTGTAAGTAAGAAATAATGAAGGCCTAAATGAAACAACCAAATTTTTCCTTCTGCTTCATGAAATCAAATTTTGAAATACAATGTCTGGTGCATTAGAAGGCTGTTTAGGTGTCCTAAAACAAAAATGATGATTTTAACTCTAGCAGTTTTCTTCTTGCCTTCATCTACTAGATTCAAAGTGTGTCGTTTCACTTGCTAATTGATGCCAAATTCAGGCATCTCAATCCAGAAACTGGCAGAGCATCTATTTTTATTGCAGTCTATAATAAGAATAGGGCTGGGAGAAAATATTTAATTTTTAGCAATGCATTTATTATAATAAAATTCTGTCAAAATTAGGAATGTCATGAGTTTGCTGTAAGATTTAACTTCTAAGTAAATATGACCTTTTATATTTTTGTAAGTATTGTGTATTTTAATGATAAACCTCAGTTTCCATGGTTTTAAGTTTCATTAGAACAAAATCATATTTTCATTTACTCCTCTATTTCTGTATCCTCTATTTCTTTATTTGACCTTTTCCAACCTGTAGTGGCTATTATGATGTTCCAAGTATGATGTTCTGAGTCATCATCACATAGAATAATCAGATACTACATTATATACCAGGTGCTACTTATAGAGAATTTTATACATCAGAGCCTTTTTATGAACTGGGTAACACTGATTAATACGCATAGACAATGCCATATACAGAGGACAAAATCATTAAGCCATACTGTGAGTGGATTTTAAAGTATTTCTGTATGTAACATCTCTGCCCAGGGAGCAGTTGACTGACTAAAAGAACTTTGTAAACTCAAACTCAGCAATAAAAATGTAAATCCCTTAATATACTTGCCTCCTATCCTTGGTCATCATGTCATCAGTATTTCCTGGTCATGTTTTTTTTTTCTTCATGAAAAGAAGTTATGACATATTAATTGGTTATGATATTTAATTTAAGCAAATTGGGAACTATTTTATTTTATGCTAATAGCATCAATTCATTTAGAGGAGTCTGCATGACTAGGCCAATAATTCTTGAGCTAAACCTGTTTCAAATATCTAAGAAATATCTGCCTATTACCTGGCCAATTTATAATTTTGCTCAGGTGCTGTCCATTAATATATATAGATGGTACTGTAGGCTTATCTCAATAGGAAAGGTAGCTTAAGGTATCTTTGAGTTAGTTAATACCTAGTTCTTTATCAGCAGGAAAAACTTTAAAAAGTCCATAGCTTTGGATCAGTTTTTTTTATAATTAAAACTTTAACCTCACTCCCATTAGTTTAAGAAATACATCCAAAAGACTTTCTGATTTATTGGAACCATTTAGTCAGAAACTAAGCTTACTGCATGAGTCACATGGAAACTGTTTTAAGGGAGAGAAAAAGTTGTGCTCCTGTGGGCTGAGGAGCCTTATGCCCTCAGACTGAACATCTCGTAAGGTTAGTAGCAATGCTTTTTCTGTTTTTTCTCAATAAGGTCTCAGTTTACTCATTTCATTTATGCTACCAGATTTCCCAACTTTCTTGATTACACTTTTCTTTCCAATTATGGCTTGTATTTATTTATATATATTTTTTGTTTTGTTTTAATTTTTATATAATTTTTAAAGGTTACCTTCCATTTACAGTTATTACAGAATATTGGCTATATTCCCCATGTTGTACAATACATCCTTGAGTCCGTCTTATACTTAATACTTTGTACCTCCTGCTCCCCGTCCCATTTTGTCCCTCCAGCCTCTCCTGACTGGTAGCACTAGTTTATTCTCTATACCTGTGAGTCTGCTTTGTTGTTGTTGTTGTTATATTCACTAGTTTATTGTATTTTTTAGATTCCACATATAAGTGATATCATACAGTATTTGTCTTTCTCTTTCTGACTTACTTCACTTAGTATAATATGGCTTGTATTTAAATAAACAAATTATCCTTGAAAATAATCCTCAATCTGAGGAGAGTAAATAAGGAACTCTTTTAGAGAGACATTACAAATGTATGTCCTTAATGTTTCAGGGCAGTGGATTCTTTGGATTAATTACAAGAAATTTGCTATGTGAACATAAGCTCTTTGGCTATATGTAGTTTCTGCAGGTTAAATGGTACATACACTCTTTATGCACACATCCCCCACCTACCCTTTCTGAATAGTGCCCACCAGTGACGTTGCTATGCCAAGACCTCTGATTTTGTAAGGAATTTGCTCTTTCTACAATTACTCAGGAAAAGAAAGGCAATTTTCTTTTAATGTTCTGACTCTTAGTACCATTTCTAACATACTGTCAGCCTGCTTACTAGAGTTCTTTAAAAGGTTGTAAGAAGGATGTTAGTGAAGGCTTGAGGCTGGACCCTGCTGCTTTTAGAGAATAAATTTTGATTTCTTTCCTTTTTTTCTTAAAGTTAAGAATCTTAATCATAATAGCTGTGAGTCTGTCAGAGTGGATGTGCAGGAAAGGTTTTGTTCTGCACAATGGTTAGCCTGGGAAGTAAGTTAAAAACAAATTGTAAATGCTTTAGTGCTGCTGAGCCAGTTTGTAGCCCTGGAATAATAACTGTCATCACTGTGGCTGTCGGGGCAGTAGAGTTAGGGCTGCTGGGTAAATTATTAAAAACACATGTGAGAGATTTCATGTTCTATGAGAACAGAGATCTTAAGAGATGTCTTGGTTCTGGAGTTACTATTTGATTTGCTATTATTCTTAATCTTTTGCTGTTTCATTGCCCAAGTTTATATACCCCAAAATAGACTTATTAAAGGAGATTTCTAACAGATCCAGAATCATGAAAAACCATTTTCCTGTAATTTTTCCTTAGTTTATTTTATTGGTCATTAGTTTAACTGAGTTTTCATTTTTTACTTGAAATGTTTTTATTGTGCTAAAGTAATCCTTAAATGAGGCATTAAGTGATAGTGGAGTTAAAAAAAAAAAAAACTTGATGTCCAAATCATCTTGTTTGGAGCAGACCCAGAAATTTAGTGAATACTTACTGTCTAGATAAAGAATAAAAAATAACTTTTTTATTTCCTCAGCTCCCTCCTTGGGCCTGTGGATTCATAATGGATACAAATTCAGACCCAAAGAACTGCCCCTTTCAGCTCTGCTCTCCAATACGCCCACCTAAATATTACACATACAAGTTTGCAGAAGGCAAACTGTTTGAGGAAACTGGGCATGAAGACCCAATCACAAAGACTAGCCGTGTTTTACGTTTAGAAGCCAAAAGCAAGGTGAGTCTTTGTAACCCATGCTGTCAGCCCCCGTTTATTGAAAGCATACCATTTGTCCAGGACTATGCAGTTGCTGGGATTACATTAGCATAGTTTTGTAAAGTGGATCTCACATTCCATAGCAAGACCCAACTGATTTTAAGGGGTACATGGACTTTGTTTTTAACTTTAATACTCATGCATTTATTTTAACATGGATTAGAAAATTTATAACCAGGACATGAAGCCCTTGATTTCATGTGTTGTGTATATTTGAGTATTAAAAGTTAGTTTAAAGAAAAAATAATCAAAGTTCGTTTACAGTTATGGCAAAAATTATGAAGGTGGTAAGCAACTGACTAGAGTGAACAAGACTAATACAGTCCCTGCCCTTGTGGAGCTTAAATCTAGTGGAGAAGCTGCCAGATTTTGAAGAAATAATTACTAATGTGCTAATTGCTGCAAAAGAAGACGTACTGAGTACAAACATCTGGTAAATAGGGACCTTGCCTGGTCTGGAGAGACTGGGGACAGCTTCTCTGAGGAAGTAACATATCAGGTAAGACCTCTAAGATGATCAAGAGTTAAGCTAGAAAGGAGGAAGGGAGATTCTGTTCTGTGCAGAGGCTCTGAATTGAGGAAGAAATGGCGCATTCAAGAAGTGTAGGGGGAGGATATAGCTCAAGTGGTAGAGCGCCTGCTCAGCATGCACAAGATCCTGGGTTCAATCCCCAGTACCTCCTCTAAAAATAAATAAGTAAACCTAATTACCTCTGCCCCCCTGCCAAAAAACATAAATAAATAAATTAAAAAAAAAAAAGTGTAAAGGAGAATAGTGTGGCCAAAAGTGTAGACTAAAAGAGGGGAGATTGTCCAGCGGAGTAGGAGGTTGGGGAGGTAGTAAATAGAAAAGAAAATTTGTGCAAGAGAGGAACTAATATAAATGGTGGCCGTGAATTTAAGGGATTTTCAGACCTTAGCACATCATATATCAGATAATTTCACATGTGCTGACAAGAAATGAATTGAGACAAGCCTTTTTTACTTATGAGTTTTTTCTTTAAGGTCGTTTTCTTTTAATATCTTTAAGCAAAGATTATTTTTATATTACAAAAGCAATACATGCTTAAAAATATAGAAGGTATAAAGTTTAAATGACTATTCTTCAGTCCCATTTGCTGTACCTCATAGAATTAATCATTTTTAGTGTTATCGCCTTCCAGATTTTTTTTTTTGTCAACAAAATACATATGTTTAAGCTTTGTTTTATTTACAAACATGGGCTTTATACCAATCTACCAAAATGTTGTAATTATTATGCCCCAAATGGAAAGAACAGTGAAGCTAAGCTCTTGGAGAGCCAAGAGATCCTTTACATACTGCGGAAGAAGGGAAGCAACTGCCAAAGGGAAGCTGCTGGTAACTTCACAGGGGTCTTTGCACTGCTGACCAACTCTAGGATTCAGGCCATCACGGGATTTGCTACATCCTTACCTCTTCCTTCTCCTAAATTTTCAACCAGCAAGTTTTTTCTCTGCTTATTCAACTGAAGTTGGGAAGGAGGCAGGAAGATAAAAACAACTAGATTATTTTATAGAAATTAATCTACATCATTTTATAAGAATGAATCTGAGAAGTGAAAATTCAGTTACACTGTCATAACAAGTTAAGCATAATAAAGAATGAGAAGAGTTCTTCCTTATTTGATAACACTCTAGTGCCCCAAAGTGAAGTTTTCAAAATGAGAATGAAAAAAAATAGGGAGAGTGGCCTGGTTATATTATTTTCCTTATGTAAACTGCTATTTCATTAGTTTCTGTAAGTGGAGTGAGAACCAACTTTTCTACCCTTTTTCTGTGGCAAGGAAGGTCAGAGGTAGTTCAGATTGTCTTAATTTTGTCTGTCCAGAGACTGCCTAGGTTCAGTCAATTGAATGTGAATTACGTTGGGGAATACTTACTTGCCCTAAAAATAATTTAGGTGTTAAAATTTATAGAACTTAAACCTCTTTTAAACATTTTTAAAATAAAGTTAAATAGGTCTTTGAAGAGGATGTGGGTGGGTGTTAGGTCAGTAAGAGATTTAAGGTTTTAATAGTTGAGAATTCTGACTATTGAGTGAAGAAAACTGAGTTGTTCAAACTTTTTTAGTTAGCACATATGTAACTATTCAAAGATGAGAAATGGCACTATGTAGCCTGAGATATAGGAAGAATGCTATGCTAGTATATCTAACCTTGATAATAGGTATTTTGGCTTGTCCTGAAAGAAAACAATTTCAGTTATACAGAGTAGTGAAGAACTCTTTAAAATCACTTTACTGTCATGAAAATCTGCATTTAATAAGCTGTTTTCAAGCCAGAGTCTTGCTGCTCTATTCTAGTTACTAATTTAGGTTGGCAAAGTAGCTGAAAATTAAGGGTATGGATTTTTACAGACCATGACTCTTTTGTCTTAATTAAACAAGCAGCACGTAAAATTGGGAATAAAACTATTTCAAACGACTTCTTAGCACACATAGTAAATCTTCATTTCCAGGATGGAAAATTGGTGCCAATGACTGTTTTCCATAAAATGGATTCTGAAGACTTACAGAAGAAACCTCTCCTAGTACATGTATATGGAGCTTATGGAATGGATTTGAAAATGAATTTCAGGCCTGAAAGGCGGGTATTGGTGGATGATGGATGGATACTAGCATATTGTCATGTTCGGTGAGTCAACACATCTTACCTGGCATGTGAGTGCTGGAGCATTGTGACATGTACAGTATAACAGTATACTGGGGAGCAGAAGTTTATTTTCTCATTTGTATTGTTGAATTTGTGTATCCTTACACCTGTGCTGGTAGAACCTGATTCAGTAACAGATTAATTAATCCCAAAAGCAAATGAGTAGATTTTAGGATTTTACACCAGATTTTCAGGATTTTTAGAATAGATATACAAATCTCTGAACTTACTTACATTATTATTTCCATTTAATTCTCCTGACTTTAGGTTTTTCTAAAATAGCCTCTTAAGCTGGACTCCTTTTTTTCCACTCTAACTTCCATTTTATTTTAGCTGTTTTCAAGAAACAAATAGTGTTTCATGTTTCTGCTTCAAATTCTTCACCACTTCCCCGTTACCTCAGTAAAATCTAAATACCTCAGTATAGTTTTTAACCTCCTAATGATCTGGCTTATTTTCATAGTGGCATTTGTCATCACTCCCCAAACACGTCCTGTTCTCCAGCCACGCACATCCTACACTTTCAGCCTTACTACATCCTTTCAGATGACAGCCTCTTTCCCCTCTGTGCCCTTGCACGTGCTGTCTTGATGCCTTCCTGTTCTTTGTCCTTCTAGGAACTCACATTCTTCCTTCAAGACTCATTAAGCGTTCATGTTCCTGCCTCCTGTATTTACCCCTAACCTGACAGGTGGATGTTCTCTGGTCTCAGGTCATAGCAGTGACCACATTGCTTGGAAGCTCTTTACTTTTCCCACAGATTATCTCCAGGACAGAGGATTTTTGCTTATACATATTTTTAAAGCATATATTTAGCACAATGCCTGGGCAATAGTAAGCAGACACTCAAAGCATATTTGTTGAATCAGATTTTGATTGCCTATGTCAAGGGTTGGCAAACTTTTTCTCTGAACAACTAAATAGTAAACATTTTAGACTTTGCAAGCCAAATGTGGTCTCTGTTGCATATACCTGGTTGGTACTTTTTTCTCCCAACCTTTAAAAATGTAAAAATCCTTCTTAGCACTAGGGCCATACAAAAACTGGCTTCTGGGTAAATTTAGCCCATAGGCCGTAGTTTGCTGACCCTGACTTATATCGTGAATATTTCTTTAACACTAAAACTTTTTTGCCCTTTAATTTCAGGGGAGGTGGTGAATTAGGCCTCCAGTGGCACGCTGATGGCCGTCTAACTAAAAAACTCAATGGCCTTGCTGACTTAGAGGCTTGCATTAAGACGCTTCATGACCAAGGCTTTTCTCAGCCAAGTCTAACAACCCTGACTGCTTTCAGTGCTGGAGGGGTGCTTGTGGGAGCATTGTGTAATTCTAATCCAGAGCTGCTGAGAGCTGTGACTTTGGAGGTAAGTACTCTGTCTCCATTGTTTACAGAATAGGGAAGTGTGAAGCCATAGATGCTCTAAGAAAAAATTTCTGTTACAGTTTTTACCATAGCATAGGAGTATAACAAAGCTTGTACATTTTAAACACAGAATTATACCCCCAGGAGAACTTCCCTGACAGTGTTCTTTATTAATTTTTAAGAATTTCCACTGAAAGATATTAATGGCTATTCCTATTGATCATTTTTTATTTGTAAGAACATTCAGACTTGGAGGGAAAGAGACAAAGCATATATGATACACCAGATCCAGGAAGTCAGACAGAGCACACTGACTCTGGAATGTGTGAAATCCTTGGACATTTACTGACCAACATTTCAGTCTTGGGTTTAGGAGCTCTCTATTTTCAGATCCTCCATTCTTATTAACAGTCTTTAGGGGTAGTACTTCTGTACTTTAATTGAAATATGAAGTTGTATTATAGCAGCTCATTTCCTCCATCATTCTCCTGCTTCCTGGCTAGTGTCAGGGAGGAAGAAATTTTCCTCTTCCCTTCTAGGTTCTTCTCGCTGGTCTAAGAATTAAGTTGACATGAGATAGATTTACAGGAGAAAAGTCAAGCAAGAGCGTAATAATATGTATACATGGTAAAGCCCCAGTAAAACTGAGTAACTCACCAAAAAGGCCGGAGTTCTCACCTTAAACACCATCTTCAGCTAAAGAAGACGTTGGGGTTTGATTTGGGACTTCACGGGATGGAAGGCAATTCACATGGAGATGGAAGCAAGTGTTTGGTAAACAAACGTTTGCTGGTCTATGCAGAGACCTTGGGACACAAAGTGGACTCTGATCTCTGTCCCCCCACTATACCTAGCCCACATGCACTATCTGCCGATGGCTCTATTCCTCTATCTGAATTCTTCAGGCAGTTCAGGACAAGGTCAGAGTTTCTTCCTGAGTCTTTTGGGCCTTGATTGTTTTCAGCTTGAAATAATTTGGGGGCGGCAATTTTTGTTCTTCTACGGTAGATACTCTAGAAGACAGTCACTAGGATGGAGAGAATAAATTATTTTCAGGTTTTTTTATTTTGAGAGTGAGCGTTATACACTGTGTGCTTGTATTAAAGTAAATTAGTGTTAAATAATCCTGATCTGTAAATCTATTTTTAATAGAAAATTAAGTATATAAGGAAAAAATAAACCCTGTGCACAAAGATAATAATGGCAGAATTACAGTATAAAGAAAATGCAAATACCTTTGACTTCTAGAAATAACTTTGACTTGTCGAAATCAGAATGGAAATAGTAAGAGCTGTATGTGTAAGGACATTTATTTATCCCACATTGGCTTACAATAGTGAAGAACTGGATTTAACCTAAATATTCAACAATTAATTCAAAGTTTGCGGCACATTATGTCTAGTAAACCTGAGTCACATGGCTCCTCTCACTCTGAGGGGAAGCTGGGAAAGGGAACTGTCTGGCATGTATTACAGCACCTCCACAGTGAGAGGCAGTCTCTGTCTCATAAAGTTAGGGATACTCTAAAGGCAAAAAAGAACTAAGATGCTAGGCAGCCAAAAAGAATTACATTTGGACACTGTACTTACTTAATGTTGATACAAGAGAAAGTAGAATACATGGAAACAGATTATAAGGCAGCTGCCATTTTATTAAATGTTCTAACACTGGTTATAAGCCAGTGAGTGATTTTCTCTTCTTTCAACTAGGATATTTTCCAGATTTTCTTCAGTTAGCATTTATTATCTTTTTTTAATGTAAAGTGTCCAACTGAGTTTATTCAGTGTGTTGTTGAGATTTTATTTTTAATTTTTAATTGTGATAAGGTAACGTAAAATTTACCATCTTAACTCTTTTTAAGTTTAGAGTTGAGTAGTGTTTAGTACATTCACATTGTTTTCCAGCTAGTTTCCATAACTATTCATCTTGCAAAACTGAAACTCTGTACCCATTAAATAGCAACTCCCTAGTTCCCCTTCCCCCAACTCCTGGGAACCACCATTCTAGTTTCTGTCTCTATGAATTTGACTATTCTGAAGTACCTCCTATATAAATGGACTCATACAATACATGTTTTTTTGTAACTGGTTTATTTCACTTAGATAATGTCCTCAAGGTCCATTGTGTTATAGCATGTGTCAGAATTTCATACTTTTTAAGGCTGAATTTCATTGTTTCATTGTATTTATATATAATTTGCTTATCCATTCATCCATCAGTAAACACTTGATTTACTTCCACCTTTTGAATATTGTAAATAATGCTGCTACAAACAGAGATACTATAATCTTTAAGACCTTGCTTTCATTTCTTTGGGATATATACCTAGAAATAGAATTGCTAGATCATATGGTAATTCTAAGTTTAATTTTTTGAGAAACAACATACTATACCATTTACACCCCCACTGACAGTGCACAGGTGTTCCAGGTTCTCCACATCCTTGTCAACACTTGTTATTTTTTGTTTTTTAATAGCAGCCTAATGGATGTGAAGTGGCCACATTTATTACTTTTATATAAAATATATATATGTATAGGAAACCCTAAAGACTCCAACACAGAAACTACTAGAGCTGATAAACAAATTCAGCAAGGTAACAGAATACAAGATTAACATACATCTATCTCTTGCATTTCTATACACTTAACAGTGAAATACCAGAAGAGGAAAGTAAAAAAAAAAAAAAAAAAAAAGTTTTTAATTGCATTAAAAAAACTTAGGAATAAACCTGGCCAAGGAGCTGAAATATACACTGAGAACTATAAAACATTGATTAAGAAAATTAAAGATGATTTAAAGAAATGGAATATCTCATGCTCTTGGATTGGAAGAATTAATATTGTTAAAATTGACATATTACCCAAAGCAATATACAGATTTAATGCAATCCTTATCAAATTACCCAGGACATTTTTCACAGAACTAGAACAAATAATCTTAAAATTTATATGGAATCAGGAAAGACCCAGAATAGCCAAAGCAGTTCTGAAGAACAACAACAAGGCTGGAGGCATAAGCCTCCCAGACTTCAGACAATACTATAAAGCTACAGTAATCAAAACAGTGTGTTATTGGCACACAAAAAACAGACGTACATAGGTGGAACAGAATAGAGAGCCCAGAAATAAACCCACACACCTACAGTCAACTAATCTTTGATAAAGGAGGCAAGAATATACAATGGAGAAAAGACAGTCTCTTCAGCAAGAGGTGCTGGGAAAGCTGGACAGCCGCATGTAAATCAGTGAAGTTAGAACACTCCCTCACACCATATACAAAAATAAACTCAAACTGGCTTAAAGACTTAAACGTAAGACAAGACATAAGTCTCCTAGAAGAGAACACAGGCAAAACATTTCTCTGACATAAATTGTAACAGTGTTCTCCTAGGTCAGTCTACCAAGGCCATAGAAATAAAAGCAAAAATAAACAAATGGGACATAATTAAACATAAGCTTTTGCACAGCAAAAGAAACTATAAACAAAAAGATAACCTATGGATTGGGAGAAAATACATGAAAATGATGTGACCTACAGGCGCTTAACTTCCAAGGTACACACAGCTCATAACAACTTAATAACCAAAAAACAAACAATCCAAGTGAAGAAATGGGCAGAAGACCTAAATAGACATTTCTCCAAAGAAGACATACATATGGCCAATAGGCACATAAAAAGATGCTCAATATTGGTAATTATCAGAGAAATGCATATCAAAACTACAGTGAGGTATCACCCCCACCAAAATGGCCATAATCAAAAAGTCCACAAACAATAAGTGCTGGAGAGGGTGTGGAGAAAAGGGAACCCTCCTACACTGCTGGTGGGAATGTAGTTTGGTGTACCCACTATGGAAAACAGAACGGAGATTCCTTAAAAAAACTAAAAATAGACTTACCCTATGATCCAGCAGTCCCACTTGTGGGCATATACCTGGAGAAAACTCTAATTCAAAAAGATACATGCACCCCAGTGTTCACTAGCAGCACCATGTACAATAGCCAAGACATGGAAACAACCTAAATGTCCATCGACAGATGATTGGATAAAGAAGTTGTGGTATATACGTAGAGTGGAATGCTGCTTAGTCATAAAAAAAAAATGAAATAAAATGCCACTTGCAGCATCATGGATGGACCTAGAGATCATCATACTAAGTGAGGTAAGTCAGAGAAAGGCAAATATGTGATACGACTTATACGTGGACTCTACAAAAAAATGACACAAATGAACTTATTTACAAAGCAGAAACAGACTCACAGACATAGAAAACAAACTTACAGTTACCCAAATGGGAAAGGAGGGGAGAGTAGTAGTTTGGAAGAAGTAGTAGCAGATACAAACTACTATATATAGGATAGATAAACAACAAGGTCCTACTGTATAGCACAGGGAACCATATTCAATAGCTTGTAATAACCTATAATGAAAAAGTATATATATATACTTTTATATATAATTGAATCACTAGGCTACACACCAGAAACTAACATAACATTGTACATCAACTATACTTCAGTAAAAATAAATAAATAAAAAATACAAACAGCATGATATGGTCAACTGAGTTTCTGCAAAAAATATATATATATACACACACACACACAGACATACACATATATGAATAAAAGACACAAAACTAAAAGCAAAAATTGTGAAACTAGAAAATAACCCTTATGCCATTTAAGGAGTTTGAATACCTTAAAAGCCAATTACATCACAGGCCCTGGTGATAGACTGGCTAATTAATCTGGCTCCTGGGAATGTGCATTCCTTCTTGAGCTTTATTCTCATGTCAGCATGTATATTCATAAAGTATAGTATTTTTCTAAAACTCATTTTACCAGCTTGTTAACTGAAGTTTAAATTCCTTTGGCTTTTTTTTCAGGCACCTTTCTTGGATGTTCTCAACACCATGATGGACACTACACTTCCTCTGACATTGGAAGAATTAGAAGAATGGGGGAATCCTTCATCTGATGAAAAACACAAGAACTACATCAAATGTTACTGTCCCTATCAAAATATTAAACCTCAGGTAGTGAAAGACAGCTTTGATAAACTACTGTCATGAAGTGATAAGAGAAAATAATCAAAAGAATATTTACCTGAGCTGAAGCAAGAATTCAGTTAAGATCTTAGATTGATTGTCCTTGTAGCACTCAAAACACCTTTCAGCCCCATCTCGGCTCGTACTCCATTAGATTAGATTAAGGTCTCACTATTCAAGAAAAGATGATTCCAGGTAACACATAGTCTAGAATTGTAATGCTATAAATCTCTCAAGAATATCAAATTAGAAAAAAACATCTAGCACAGAGAGAAAAAAATTGAAGGGAATTACCTTTTATAATCCGTAAGGTAGAAAGGGACCATGAGGAATAATACAGATTCTTTGTACATGTGTTTTCTTTCAGCATTATCCTTCGATCCACATAACAGCTTATGAAAATGACGAACGTGTACCTCTGAGAGGAATTGTAAGCTATACTGAGAAACTCAAGGAAGCCATCGCAGAGCATGCTAAGGACACTGGCGAAGGTAAGAAATGGACTATTGCCTTCAATGTACTGCTCAGAATAGTACATTTATGCTGCACACCAAATCATCTGCCCCTGATTTTAGACAAACCATTGTTTTGCCCATGTTGATTATGCAGTTGAAGCAAATGTAATAACTATAACTGCCTTGCCCCTTTTCAAAGGATGTTATTAGAATAAGATAGGCAAGGCACAAAGAAGAAGTAAATTGAAATATCAGACATAACGTGGAGGTATACTATCATGCAATCATTCATTCAGCAAAATTAATTGAGCCATTATTCTTGGGAACCTATAAAAAACAAATTCTGAAGTTTTTGCTCTGGAGCTTCAGTGCCCAAACTAGCTGCTTTAATTTTCTCTAGATCTTTCAATTTTATTAGACGAGAACTCTTACCTTCTTTCCTTACCAAGACATGCCAATACCTTCTGAGCTCAGAGTGGGAAGAACCCACAAACAAGTTTTCAAACATTTGCCCCTGTGTTCAGTTCCATGTCTCATCCTCACCCATTGCTGTAGTCGGTGTTTCAGGTCACAAGGCTCACAGATTCTTTACGACCTATTGGCTTCCTCCTAGGTTACAGCCTTCTCTGTGTGTCCCTACAGTCTCTTCCATCCCACTTCCTCAGCCTCTGGTCCTCCTGCTTTTCCTGTTTCAGAAATTTCTTTGCTGCTGCTTGCCCTCTTCCCTCTCTTTGTTGTTGGTGGTGGTTTATGCCTTTGTCCTTCACTATTATTTTAATAGAGTACTTGGAAGGAGAGGGGTGAAATGGGTGGGTCTCAATCGGCCCAAAACCTTCTAATCGTTTAATATGTTAACTCTTTCAGGCTATCAAGCCCCCAATATTACTTTAGATATTCAGCCTGGAGGCAATCATGTGATTGAGGATTCTCACAAAAAGGTATGTTATCAAGGCCCTCTAAGTTGACAAATCCCCAGGCAGTGATGTGTTATACTCAGCCTTTCAGTGGTCCCAGCAGGGTTCATGCCAGCTTCTTCACCAGCTGTCAGGTCTGTGGCTGAGACCCGACAGGGGAAGGAGGAATGCAGAGTCAATAAAAAGAAAAGTTTCTCTCTTGTACTTGATAAGTGAGTTCTCTTAGAGAAAGTAATTGATTCTTAATTTGGGGAGCCTTCTGCCTCTGTCCCAAATAACAAATACCCTTGCCATAAATTGCTGGCTTCCGGGTTGGGTGAAAATGGATGGACAAGGGAGAGACTTGAACACTGGAGTTTTACCACAAAGGCCTTCTCTCTAGTTTTTTTTAAATGTGTTTCTTTTAGATTACAGCCCAAATTAAATTCCTGTATGAGGAACTTGGACTCGACAGCACCAGTGTTTTTGAGAATCTCAAGAAATATCTAAAATTCTGAAATGCTACATTCAGTGGGAACTGGAAACACTGAAATATTTCATAGTCGTATTGCCAGCTGTTTTAAGAAAAGTGAGTTTTTTAAGTTGGTAAATAATTTTTTTATATTTGCTTCTCCATCCAAATTTTGTTTAGTATCCAGCTCACTTATACTGTTGTCTCCATTGATGCACATGCCCCTTAACCTAGGAAAGTAGTTTTCAAATCATGCTCTGTAGGACATAGAGAAGGGAGTGAGAGGATTGGTGACAGCAGAAACTGCCCCCTTCCCCCATCAGAACAGCTTTGTTTTATTTACTACAATTTTCTTTGAATGGTTTACAAACCAAGGTTTTGCCTCGTTGCTAGTGAACATTTTTAGGTACTGTGGCAGTAAGTCATCATCCAGTTTCTGTACCTGCATTTTATGGAAGAAGATAACATTCTTAAAATTCATTAGATCTTTCTGATAATCGGGAGTCCTGAGGTGCTCAGTTCATCTCTGATGCTGTCTCAAAAAAGTTACAAGTTCCTGCAAGTGACAGTTTTCTTTAAACATTTTATTATTCTTGAAAAAACATTTGAGAACCTTTCCTAAAGCATTTACATTCAAGCTACAGAAATATCTAAGAATTAATGACTTGTTCATAAAGTTTACCCGGCAGTCTGCAGTAACGTGAAGTTACTGCAAATGCTTAGAATAGAACAGAATGCCCACGTCTTCATCTCTTTCATAGAGGTGCCTAACACGAGTTGTACAGTATGTTGAGTGCACTGGAATAGCACGCCCGGTTGGAAACAAAACATCTGTCTCTGAAAGCTGTTTGGTGATGAAGGAGATTCTTCGTATTGTATTCAAGGATGAGTCCTTCTCCTTTGTCCAGTGTAATGGCATGTGTATCAATTTCACGGCCTTTGTAGGCAGAATTGGTACTTAACTTTATCCTCACTCTTGTGGGAATATTTGAAATCATTTCCTTTAGATTTAGCACTGATAATTCTCCAAAATTCAGAACCATGAGTAAGACTCTGTCTGTGCCGTCCAGCTCTCTTGTGTACACAACAGAGTGATTGTCACTCCTCAGGTAGCAAAACCAACCCCTGCTGAGGAGCAGCTCGTTGGCATGAAGCAAACTTAATTCTTGATATAACTTCAGTGCTGATCTGGGCTGAGTCTTTTGGACCTAATTTTTTTAAAAAGAGTATTAATAAATGTTTGATTCTAAGAGGTTTTTTTTAAAAAACATTTTTAGCATCAATTAAGGAATTAATTTCCCTAAAAAAAAAACTTGCTCCAATTCTGCCCCTTAAAGTAACTACCAAATTTTAAGTATTAATAAGTAGGTAAGAATAATTATATTTAACTACTAAATAGAGGCTGCAAATGCAGTTTCACCATATCTGGGAGTCGTTGCTGTGTGCACAGTTTTCCACTGCATCTTGGCCGAATTTGACTCCACTTTAGGAACCCCCCAAAAATGTTCATGTCTAAGTTAATGGATATTTAGCTTGCCCAAATAAAGTCTCTTTATGCTGTACTGTATTATAGAAAAGCAGCCACCATGGCCATGGACTCTGAGAACTGGTGAATTGGGGCTTTTCTGTTCTCTTGTAAAATAATGTGTAGGTTGGTGTAACTTCAGCAGGTATCTATTTCTTGCATAGCTAACTGTGAACAGAAAATTAGAAAAAGAATGCAAAAGCAAAATGCAGCCAACAGTGAATGTTAAAGATTGTACTTTTTTTAACCATAAAAGTGACATATGTTCATTAAATAGCAGCTACATAAAACATATAATCTAATACTGCTTTTTTTCCTTTAACATTTCAAGCATCTCTGTTACTATATGAAATGTCATGTTAATGGCAGAATAATACTCTATTGAATGGTTATACCATACTTAACCATTCCCTTTCATTTTGACATTTGAGTTTCTAATATGCTTCCCTCATATTTGGATTATTTACTTAGGATATAAATATCAGAAAGACAAACCCTATGTCAAAGAGTATGGATACTTGACACATAATGCCAAATTTGTCTTCATAAAAGCTGTTGCCAAATCAGTGAGATTCATTTCATTGTACTCCAGCCAGCCGTGTTGACTTCAGTGGTAGTAGTGGTTGTTGGGGGGCAGGTGTCTGATGTGTGGTGTTTAATGACTAATAAATGTCTGAAAAAATACTCTGTGTTTATCAGGTACAAAGGTATTTATGGTACATGTATATGGTATATGACTTGTCATACTATTAACATTTTCTATAGTCTTTAGATAATGCATGAAAAAGCATAGTTCAGTGCCACTCACAGAAGAAGTGCCAAGTAAGTGTTAACTATTATTTTTGTCTACTTGGTTTACCACTTTCTAGAAGTATGTTGAAGTGTCTCTCTGTCATTGTGGATTTATCTGTTTCTCTATGGATTTCTCAGAGTACTTGTTTTATATAATTTGAACCTATTGTTAGATGCACAGATTTATGATTTGTAGTGGAGTGTTCTTTTATCAATTTTTCAAAATTGCCTTTGTCTCATAATGCTTTTCATATTGAATTCTATTTTGTCTGTTATTAAATATTTCCACACCTGCTTTTTGTAACTTATTTTTTTAAATAGAAAGTGCATGCAGAGAATATAAAATTCAGTTATAAGAAGAATAGATAAATAAAACAGTTTTCTTCAGCACCATCCCCTAGCTTCCCATTTTCTCTCCCAGGGGTGTTTATAAAATCTTTCATTTTATAAATTATATGAAATGATACATTCTGTGCCTATGCAAACATATGTAGACACATTTTCTTTCTTTACACAAATAGTGGCATGTTACCATTCTGTATTCTGTTTTTTTGAATTATTTAGTACATGTTAGAGATGGTGTCATATCAATGCACAGAGAATTCTATCCTTTTTAAAAGAGAGTCAAGGGGCCACATAAAACAACAGTCTGTCAGGGAGGAGTCAGTTTTACTAATAGTGAAGTCTTACATTTGTTATATTTGCTTTGCTTTCTTACAGTGTTTTGTTAGGAATGGTCTCGTTCTTTCCTGGTCTTAATTTTTCTCAAATGTAGTGTGATTCATTTTGCATTTGGTACTCCTTGTTTGCCTGTCTTTGGCTGCCTGCCTCTAGTAACTGTGAGAAGCCAAGTTGGAGGTAGGTTTGGTTTGTCTTTGGGGTGTAGGGTTCTTTTCTTGCTTAATGGTGATAAGCTACCTAGGGTCCTGCCCTCCTCTTCTGGCCTCTGAACTGAGAAGTACAAGCTCTTGTTCTGAGAGCTTGAGTTAGGTTTTCTCCTTTTCTTTCTTATGCTGTGCTTGTAGAAGTTTAACACCATTTCGAGCTTTTCTCTCCTCATTTAGCACGAGCATGATCACCAAACAGGCCCTGGGTTTTCCCCTCGGGCAGGATGCTGCGGCAGCCAGTCGCGGCAGCTGAGGGACATTCCTGCGGGGCTCTCACCTGTGCTGTTAGTGCCGTTTTCTCCTGTGTACTGCAGACTGCTTTCTAGGCAACCTTATTTTTCTGTCTTCTAGAAATTACTTAAATTCTCACCTGATTCTAGGCTGTTATGGATGTATTTTACTAAAATAGCATTGCTGAGACTTTTGATTATTTGATTGATTTAGCATCCCTCCAAGAATTACTGTGGGTCTTTCTAAAGACTTGACTAATCTGACAGAAAAAATATTTTTTTTATTTTAGTTTGCATTTACATTTTTCCATCTTTGCTGGTATACGTTTTTATGTAGGATTTCTTACCTATTGGATTCAAATTGGCCTATGGGAATATTTTGGACATTTGGACATAAATGAAAATCAGTAAGTGCACTTAATCCAAAACACAATTTTTGTGTTTCAAGGACCTACAAATATATAAAACAAAGCTATCCTTGGGGTGCCTGAAGTAGGGAGTTGTGGGAACAGGAGGGTTAGCTTGAACTTCTGTATCAGAATAATCTGCGGAGCATCTAGTAGATGGGGCTAAAACTTTTAAGTATCCTCATGTAATGCCAATAATTTATCTTCCCCTTAAGTAGTTTAGATTGTGTTTTCCACACCTGAAACTCACTTGAAGCCATTTCACATTTTTCTGGTATAAGGAAATGTAGTGGAATTAGTGTGTTCTTGTTTAGGAAATTTGTTAAGCCGAATTCGGCAAACCTGATCACCATGAGAACAGAAAATACTATAAGCAAAAGCTGAACGGTGCACTTTTCCAGAACAGCTACTTTTGGGGATTATTCATGTCATCAGTTTCTGTAGGTAAGCAGCCTTGCTCTCAAGTCCACATTAGCCTAGATTGATTATACCAGCTCTTCCGTACCTGTTTGTATTTTCACAAAAACATGACTTGCAAACTCCTTAAAAATGAAGACTGCAAGAGACATCTATGTGATTGATTTAAAGAGCATAAGTTAAGGTTTTAGGCAACTCAGGGTGAGTATATATTGTCAGCAGCAGAAGCTCATTTCTGTTCCTGGAGCAGCAATGAAATGTTCATTGATACTTACATCTACATTCACAGTGTGGTAGTCTGAACTGGTGGGTAACCAGGTGTGACTACCTTCAGAAAAACCAGCATTTGAGCTGTTGTCCCACTGCATTGGTGACTTTGAGAGAAGTGTATCCTGTGTCAAAAGGCCATAAAGAAAAAACAGTGATCTGGTTATTAAAAGAAATGCAGGGGAGTAAGGTATAGCTCAGTGGTAGAGTACCTGCCTAGCATGCAGGAGGTTCTGGGTTCAATCCCCAATACCTCCATTTAAAAAAAAATGAAAAAAAAAAAAAAAAAAAACACCTAATTACCTCCCCACGCCAAAAAAAAAAAAAAAAAAAAAAAAGAAATGTAATTTGGCCGTGACTGACTGCATAATTATTTAATTCCCTGTATTTCTCAGCTAGTGCTCATTCATAATGCAAAGGCCTTAACACTCAGTACATAAACCAGTTTTACACTTTCAATAGGAAAATAGTTCATGACATCTTGAGTGTGAATAAGCTGTACTAACTAAACATTGATACATGCTTGGAATCTTTCCTGCTTTTCCCTAAAAATGAGTAACACAGGATTTCAAAATGTGCCACTTACAAACTCATCATACTGTGATAGTGGTGATGGTGAATTCAAGGATGCAGCCATGTATACTGAGTCTAGATTCTGTCCTCTTACCCAGCCTGGTTATTGCATGAGTGCTCACACAAATTCAGGAGCTATAGACAAGGTTTCACTTCAGCCGAATATTAAGGAAATTGGATCTCATACAATTGAAAGCTAACCATACAAACTACAGGTTTAAGATCTCATTCTTCTGCCCAGGAGCACAGTTGGTGATCTGTAGCTTCAAACAAAAAATTTAAACCTCTCAGGCCTAACCCTGTACATTACATTTGTTAAATAAAAGGAAGAATTTTGTGCTGTGGTCAGACAAGATCTAGCAATACAGACAAGCACTACAAGAAATGTTCCTAACTCTGTGTTCCGGGTAGACGGGAATGAATAATACTCCAAACTCAAAACATGGCTTCTCAAATTTTAGTGTACCTAAGAATTAGTTGGAAAACGTGTTTAAAATGCAGTTGTGTGGCTCAGGAAACAGCATTTTTAACAAGCCCCCCAATCAAGAAAGCTGAAAATTCTCCATATCAAACAGTAATAAATAAAAGCTAGTACTCATGATTTTCAGCAGTAGACTAGAAATAGTAAATTCTCTGATTTGGCAAAAAATGAGGATTTGATATGGTGTGTGGTTAAGTTATATTAACTTACAGCATCGTAGGTTTCATTGAGATTTGTGGCTAAAAGATTTCTCATTCCTATTTCTTCTCCGTAGTAAGTTATGGGAGTTCCAGGCAGAGTGAAAATGAGCATGTGCATGATGTTGACATATTTCTCCCCAAGACGAGAAGTCAGCCGGGCATTGTCTGGTCCACCAATCTGAAAGGCAGGTCCTTTTTTAAAAACATAACTCTGTACATAGTTTTCTGGAAGGTTTGCCCCATTTCACAAGAAGTTCACCAGGCAGAGAAACATGGTTAGCCATGGGTACCTTGGACTCAGCAAGCCTGAACTTCAGTCCTAACCATGCTCTTTGCTTTATAATTGACCAATTGACTGTCTTGGCTATTATACTGAAGAAAATGGTGGTAACAGTTTACTTCACAATGACATTGCAAATAGGATGAAATTTATGAGGGTGCATATTAATATTTCACACATTTGGATAAAGAAAGACTCTTGACAGGAAAGAAAGCAAAAGTGTTTTCACCCAAGAAGGGAACAGGTAGAGGGGAAGGGGTGGGAGAAATACTTCTAATGTGTCCCTTTGTGTGTGTGTGTGTGTGTCACTTTTCAAAACAAATTTTAAGTTAAAAGATAAATCACTTGTAAAAATACATTTAGAGTCCAAGAAGAAATTTTGTAAAGGGTTTTCTATTTTTAAATACAGTTCTCTGTTAAATGTTCTAATTTTGTATTTTAACATTTAGTCCTTAGTTAACAGTTTATTTAAATCCCCTGACAGACCTTTCCATGTTCCCCGGCTGTTTAACGGGACTGGCACACCCATGGTTTAGTCTGTTTACCCCTCCACTGCAGAGCTGCCAGGTGTTACCTCCGTCTTACAAATGATGAAACAAGCGCAGTTTATTCAGGTCAAGGTTATGAGGCAGAACTAGCCTTTGAACTTAAGTCTGAGAATACGAACTTGGTTGTTAGAATTCAGGAAAAGGGAGGTTGTTTTTATTTTCCTTTAGATCTACTAAAAATATCTTTACAATTATGTTTTTACAGACCATTGTAAAGTATTTTTCTATTTTTATGGCCAGAAAATTAGGTCAAACTTTGCCACTGTTTATTCTTTTCATTATCTCAAAAGCATCTGACAAGAAACCCTTCTGGACCTAGAGCACTTTGCTTTTTCAGAACTGAAATCAAGATCACCAGTGGACAGAGATCAGGGCCCTTCATAGTCTGAGAGAGGTCCAGTACCTGTGACACATTCAATATATTAAATATATGGGTAAAAAAAGTGCTAAAAAGTATATTATAAAGTTTGTGATACAGGGGTTACTTCCTGAGTGGGTGGAGTAAGCACCTCCAAAAGTGTCTTCCACAAAAGCAAGGAGAACACTGGCAAAAACCAAAAATCCACCTTAAAACTCTGGGAATTGAAAGTTGACAACCATCCAAGGAGTAGTTAAGAAAAAACAGCTGCATCTTGTAAGGACAGCAAGCTTTGTGTCATTTTAAGTGGCCCTAATCTTATGCTTCTCCCCCTCAGATCCTCAGTAACCCTGAAAACCAACAGTAGGTGTGAAAACCAGCAGCCTAGAAACCACTGGAGGACGAACAGGTTTAGAGTTCACCAAGCGCTCCATCTCTAGAGAACTGTCACATTTGACCTCTCTAGCAGCTTACTTTGGGTTGGATTTTTTTATCTGATCTGACTCAGAGCTGACTGAGTAGCTAGTCCTGTCCCCAAGGCATTTGCCAAAAATCTGCAGTAATTGATTATCGTCACACCTGCTTAAAGTGGGATTACCAACGGGCTGAACAGATTGACCAAGAAATTTACAAGCTGGGGAATGAGATGACCTTAAAGGACTTTGAAAGACTCGGACATCCCTGGAATTTAGAAGCCTACACACACACATGCAGGGCTGTGCAGGTGCCCAGAGAAGGCTCTGCCCTCTCACCTCTGGCTAACCCTGAAGCTCTGTGCAAGCAGAAAGTGAAGCTCAGAGTCATACGCTGCCTGCCAGAGTGCTGAAAGCATGCCCCCTACACACAGCCCCTCAGCAAAGGCTGGAACACCTAACTGGTTCAAGGCATTTAAGGAATCTTTCTAGCCATTATGCTGACCAAGCAGAAACATCAGTGGCCACACACAACAAATAACACAGATTTAATAGAATTAATCCAAGAAAGTCACTAAAGAGACAAGCAGAAACAACCACCACTGGAGAGGGGAGAATGTGATTTCCAGAACGTCTACACTTACTATTTTAAAGCACCCAGTGTTAAACAAAAAAGAATACAAGACATTCAAAGAAACGGGAAAGTATGGCCCATGCAGAGGGGGAGAGCAAGAGAACGGAAAACTTGGCTAAGGAAGCCCAAACACTGGACTGAGTGGATGACTTAAGTCAACTGTACACGTGTTCAAAAACCTAAACTAAATCTACAGAATTCTTTAAAAATACGAGAATAACCAACATCTTATCTAGTAGATACTATCTATAAAGAGAAATTATAAAAGCCAAATAGAAATGTCAGAGTTGAAAATTACAAAAACTAAAATGAAAAAGTCACGAGAGGGGCCTAACAGATGTGAACTGTTGAGGAAGTGGCAAATAAGGCAGATCAGTTGAGATTATCTTCTGAGAACCAGAAGGAAAAGAATGACAGGAACTGGTCAGGAGCTGGGACGGTTCACCACACAATCACAGAATAAGGGAAGAGTGAAGGTCACTTACGGACAGGTGTACCCCTTGTTTCAGAGGTGACTTTTCCGCAAGCGTAAGCTGGGCATAAGGACTTACCATCCAGTTAGGCCACTTTCCTTCTGGCATGTTTTCCATCCAGGATGTGATAACCTCAAACACTCTGTTCCCAGAAGGGGTGTCTAGCTTACTGAGGTAACTGTTCAAGGGAAAGTTGGCTTCCTGGATAAAAGGCAAGCCGTAGTACATCATGGTCTTGGCAACGCTCTCTCCATGGGCTTCCGTCCCCAGGAACCTGTAAGAATTGGCAGGTGTAGCACCTTCAGGGTCTGTCAGGAGACTGGGAGAGCGCTCTGCAGCTGCTCACATCGAACAGACAGGATGTCGGGGGTAAGTGCACACTATGACCGTATCAGGCTAGGGCTCACTGGGATGTGCACTCAAGCCGGATGACCAAGAAATGGCACGCTGGGTCACTTGGCAATTTCTCATCATAATAAACCCAAACACTAGCCTATACCAGGCACTGCTGTCTAAAAGTTAAGAAACACATTTATTTGGATCTCAACCAATACTGTCCTTTTCTTTCTAAAACTGATTGAAACTCGTTAACTTCCAGGAAGACATTCTTTAGCAATTCTCATCACTCCATCTAGACTGTACAGTATATGTCTGTATATAAGGTAAGGAGGGAGGTTCCCCAAAAACTTCCCCTTGTAGTGAAATCCCTGTAAAGTCTCATTTTATTACTGGAGTGCACTCTCGATTGTTGAAAACCACTCTTTGAGGAAGACACATTTGCCTGAAATGACCCACATCAATGCTAGCTTTAGCTGTTTGAGGTGTTATGTTAATGGATAAGTACATAGTATCTGGAGCTCAGGTGTTTCAGTTCCATCCTGTCTCTGCCATTATTATGTGACCATTACCTACATGGTCAAAGTGTCAGTTTTCTCGTCTGTAAAATGGGCACAATGATACAAGGACCCACTTTAAGGAGAAGAAACTTCTTTAAATCCTTTTCTGTTGATTCTATTGGGTGATCTATGTAAACATGGTAAGAATTAAGTTGACTGAGTGTTTATTATGTGCCAGGCACTTCTTTAAGTGCTTCACAGACATTATCTCATGTAATCTCACGATAGTCTTATAGGGGTAGCCCTATCACCTTTTCTTAACATTTTTCTTGGGGTAGGGGAGGTACTTAGGTTTATTTATTTTTTAAGTGGAAGTACAGGGGATTAAACCCAGGACTTCATGAGTGCTAAGCACGCACTTTACCACTGAACTATACCCTCCCCTCATCACCTTTTAATTGATGAGAAAGCTGAGACTTAGGTTAACTAACCAGTCCAAGGTCACAGGAATCCACCTTAAGTTCATCTGATACCAAAGATGCTCCTCACTATCATGATGTACTGACAGTTTAGTTGGAACATTTGGATTCATACTATACAAAGACACTAACAGGTCAAATAATGATAAAAAGAATAGCTAATGGCTAACATTTAAATAATGTATTAATTAATCTTTTAATTAATTTTCAAAAAATTCCTGTGAATAAGTACTGTAATTAGCATCATTTTATAAAAGAGGAAACTGAAAATCAGGAAAATTAAGCAACATGAGATTATCCCAAGCCTGGCATAACTGAGTTACCATACATTATAATTTCGCCAGTTTGTTAAATTATAATCTGAACCTCTTGAGAATGCCTGCTTATGAGGAATAAACTGCAGATCACACGCTGCGCCTGTCAAGAATAGAAGTGTGACCTGTGGTTACCTGTATCTCCCAGGCTCCCTGCTATACTGGTCCATTGTCTGCCGAAAGCTGCGGATAAGGTCGTGCATCCCCACTTGTGTGGTGGTGAAGTCATGGTACAGCTCTGAGTAGTGTGTGACCATGTCCTATGAAAACAGGACAGCACGGTTACCATCATGTCACATGTCAAATGCCCAACAACCAGGCCTTATGTGAATACGGACTGTCTCTTCAAAGGGCCAAAGGCTTCAGGCTGAAACATACGTGCTCAAAGATGGTCCTAGGACTTTCACTGCCTAAGGGATTTTGTGGATGGAGAAGAACATTCAGAACTATTAGCATTTCATTTGTTGCTTAAATTACTAACTATAAATCTAGTAAACAAGTTAAATTTTATCAAACATCTAAACATTGATTACAAGTGTCTTTAATAAAATCCTCCCCCTACGCATTTTATTGTCCCAAATGCTCCAAGAATTTTTAAAGGCAAACAAAATAAATAATGTTAATGATTATAGAGTGCATTATTACACTTGTACTTGATCGGCTCACAGATTATTAACATCATGCATTTAAATTTGTTTCTTTACCACTTCTATCCTTTATTCTTAACTGTTACACTTTCCCGGGTTTCAGTAATTTTTCTTCTAGAATCCAAAATAAAAGATTATGTCTAATACAAGTTCAGGCTGTAAGTCCTGGGTTAGGACATGGACAGACTAGGCAGTCCATGTGTTGCCATCCATTCAGGGGAACCCCTTTTTTTATAAGTGATTTTCCCTTGCTAGATCAAGTGAAGTTTTTTGAAATCTTAGATGTAGTCTTGAAATTACACGCTCTTTATGTTTTTCTTAGGTAGCACACAAAACCCATTCTTCTGATCATTTGCCATGACTGGAAACGTATGTCTATCTCATGATATCTCATTATAATTAGTAAGGTTATTTTGAGACTTCTCCAAGGATCAATGCTTCTAATGGGCACAAGTGGTTAATACATGACCTTTTTCCCCCTTCATTTTTCCTTTCTACTGGAAGTCGTGTGCAAAGAAAAAAAATGGCTTAATCATAAGCTTTGGTTCATAACGTGGTGCTCACAATTAGCCCATGCATGGCCAGCCTCCCTTTATTACTCAGAAAAAAACTATTAAGTTGATAATAAACTTGATAACCATGTGAATTTCATTTTACTTACTTTCCAGAAAGGGCATCAGGCTATATATAATAATTTTAGATTTTTTTTTGCTATAAATTACATCACTAAGATTGACCAATATAGCTGTGTGTCACTATAAATCATTGTTTTTTTAAATTTTGGGTGGGGAAGAATTAGGTTATTTATTTATTTATTTTACTGGAGGTACTGGGGATTGAACCCAGGGCCTTGTGCATACTAAGCATGTGCTCTACCACTGAGCTATACCCTCCCCCCAATTCATTTATTTTGACATTCCATGGCATAAATATACAAATCCTTTATTTCAGGATATATTTGAGGACTACTGTCTACTTGGCCACTGAAAACAGAGCAACTGTAGAATAGTGGTCAGCAAGAGGGATGGGGGTGGCATGTGCTTACTACCTGTCACTGGGGAAGGCTGAGTACCCTAGGTGTGGAAGCACAAAGAGCCTGGATTCTGCCAGCACAAGAGATCGGCCCTTGGTGGAGTCCACACTGTCCATGCCCCTCAGAACCCTTGTCACCGAAGAACTCCTCAAGGGATCTCTCCAGAGGAAACCAGTGGAAGGAAGCATGCATTTGAAACTCCTCTGTATTTCCTAAAGAAAATGATGCAAAGTTCTTCCTATAGGCAGGACAGAACTCACCTCTGGTAAGAGGTGTCTCAGGCTAAAAAGGAAAACATTCGACATTTTTGGAAGAGAAAAAGTATATATAATATATATATAATATATGTAAACATATGTTTAAGTATACTTTTAAAAAACGTGTGTGTGTGTGTGTGTGTGTGTGTATATTTTAAAACAAAACTTTACCGGAATTTGGGTCTTATTCACTTGGGCCTCGTCTCTCAGATGTTTTGCTTCTAGAAGAAATTGAACAGCATCGAAACTAAAGCCATCCACACCCTTTGAGAGCCAGAACTGTATAATTTCCTAAACATAAAGAAGCAAAATGCTTAGTTACATTAACTACACATTGTTTTCATAAGGTTTAATAGAGGTTTTGTCTGTTAATGACTTTCCATCATAGGTCACCTCCACATACAAAACAAGTACAGCCCTCAGTAGCATATTCTGACCTATGGAGCACAGCAGGGTCTGAGCATGATGAACTTTGAATAAGTGCATTTATGCGCTCCCATTCCTCCCTCATACTTGAATTCAGAAAATGTTACACTGGTAATTGATGCTATGAGCATGTTCCGAAAGTTTAAAGAATCCACTTAAAATGAAAGCATGAAACCACAATGAAAGATAGGACTCGGGAGAAACTGGGAACATAGCTCTTCTCCTCCATGCCCAGTTCCTTAAAGGTCACTCCAAAGTGAGAGAAAATAACCCAATAAGCACCCAGTCATGAAAGGCTCTCCCACCAGACGGGGAGAGTCTTGAGAGAAAGACTGCACCTTTCATTTCTGCTTCCCTTGCCACCGACACAGCATCCTCTACTTAGGGAACCAGTCGTGGAATGAAAGAGTCAAACGTGGTGTGATGCAGCTGGGACTGAAAAAGGACAGAATGATCGCTGGCTGCGAGGCATCTACAGAGTTGCTGGGGACTCATGAGCCATGAGAAGTTTACCTAATGCAAGGCAGGATGCTATTCAACATCACAAGAGGAGATTTCTCCATCCGAGGGCTGCTAGAGCTGCCAAGGTCAACTTTAACAGGGGTGGGCTCCGCCAGTCAAGGAAAAGCTAGAGCTTGAACTTGGCCAGTGGGATTTCGTCAGGGAGTGAGATCTGGAAGAATGTTCTGGACTGGTGGTGGGACAGCATGAGCCAAGCATGGAGGCAGAGACTGACTTGACCTGTATCAGGGCGGTTAAGAGGACCAGGGGACCTTGAAAAGCAGAGGGCACAGGTCTCAGCTCCCCTCCCCACCCCCAGGCAACCCCTCCCAGCTGAGTCTACTCCTGCACCCACCGAGAGCTTCCCTTCTGCAAAGGGCCAGTGGCCTTCCCGCCTCTCCCTTCAGCTCAATCCTTGCTGAAAGGAAGATTTTACAGGAATGTGTGTATATCACATTAGAGCAGAATCACCTGTAATTTAAAGTACTAGGGTGAAGTCGCCGATTTCATCTAGTGGGGGGAACAGAGCTATAGATCCCAAAGGAGCACTGTCCCCCAAATCACTTGTTTGATTTGAAGTGTGTTTTTTCAGAAACAGATTCACAGACTTAGAAAACAAACTTACGGTTACCCCCGGCATAGGGGGTGGGAAAGGATGAATTCGGAGTTTGAGATTTGCAGCTACTATTATATATAAAATAAACAAGTTTCTACTGTACAGCACAGGGAACTATATTCAGTATCTTGTAGTAACATAATGAAAAAGAATATGAAAAGAAATACATGTATGTATATGTATGACTAAAACATTATGCTGTATACCAGAAATTGACACAACACTGTAAACTGACTATACTTCAATTAAAAAAAAAAACACAACAGAAAGAATGAAGTGTGTTTCTTGTATCTACATGTGGATATGGGGTCTCTGGAGTGCTGCAGTTCAAGGGTCCAAAGGTCTCTCTATGCAGAATACAAGGCTTAATACTGCTGTTGTCAATTCCCTTCAAGGTGAGATTTTAAATGGCAAAGCTTGAATAAATTTTTCAAATCTAAGAGAAGGCTCTGCTGCTGACAACCCTTGTCATGAACACAGATGACCTGAATAATCTTAACCTGGCTCTACCCAGTGGAATTTTTATTTGGGGCAGAACTGCCCACAGATTTATTCTTACTAGCATCTTTACTCCTTATCAAATTGATTTATACAATAAGTATTTGGGAATCTATATAGGAAACAGAAACAGACTTACAGACATAGGAAACAAACCAAAGGGGAAAGGGAGGGAGGAGGAGCTTGGGGTTAACAGATACAAACTACTATACATAAAATAGATAAGAAACAAGGATTCACTACATAGCACAGGGAACTAACTATACTCAACATCTTGTAATAAAACTCTCATGGAAAATAATCTGAAAAAAAAATATATATATAACTGAATCATTCTGCTGTATACCTGAAACTAACACAATATTGTAAATCAACTATATTTCAATTAAGAAAAAAAAGTATTTGAGTTCTAACTGCGACTAGGCACTTAGCTAAGTCCTGGAATTACAACCGTGAGCAAAATATGATACAACGTAGACACAGTCCTAGGTCTCATGGATTTTTTAGAATCCCCAGCTAGACAAACAGTAAGGCAAAAATGTTTAAACCACAGGTGTGATAAAGCTTTAAAGGAGAGGAACATGGTAATACAAGCCTGCGAAAGAGCAGGATCTGCCTGGGAGATCAGCACAGCGGGAGGGCAGGAAGTGAAGGCAGTTGGTTAGAGATTCAGCCAGAGAAGTCACCAGATAGGAAGGCACCTTATCTGTAGAAAAGGATCTGTATGGAGACTTTCCTCATCTGTGGTCGTGGGCTCAAAGCGCCCACTTAGCATGAAGCTAACCAAGCTTACGTTTCAGGACCCTTCACTGTGTGAGCCCCTTTCTACCCACATTCTTTTCTCCTTCTAAACAAACACTTATTTTTTCTGTGCCTAATTTTATACTCTTTATTTTAAGAAGGCCCCAAATTTTACAAGCTTCAGATCACACACAACCCGGGTCCACCCGCAGGTGGCGCTGTTCTTTACCAGCAGGAACTTTGGAAGAGGATCGGGGTGGGGCTGGGGCACAGATAACCATAATGGATCCAGGCAGCCTCTGACAGAAACGTGGAGAAACATTAAACACCATGCCGTTTGTAAACAGTAAGCTTTTGAGCACTGATTTGCTAGAATAAAGCTACTTATTTTCTTCATGGAGTCCTCATTCATGCTGGGGATCTCAGCATTGCTAACCACTGACCCGACATTAAAGAATGAGAAATGGGCACCCCAGCACAGACATACAGCCTGGCAGGGATTTTCACTGCAGTCCAGTGAGAGGTGTTATCATTGTCTGATGAGACAAAACAGCAAAACCTGGATGCTTGTTTATGAGCGTAAAATTTCAAATGCTGAGGTTTTCACCCAGATAATCTAAAATTTGATCTCGAAAAATATTTGCTTCGTGCTACTTATTCTCAACCAGGTGAAAAAAGAGAGCTCCAGATTTTAATCGTTAACCCTCTCTTTATGCCAATTAAGCTCCCCCAGGGTGCCGGACACGGAAATGGGCACAGAGCCTGATTCCTCCAGGTCTGGGTGACACATGCGGGGACCATGGGACTCTGAGGACAGTACACCATGTCCCCGATTCCGGTCCAACTCCCACAACATCACACAGTCCTGGTTCTTCCACCAGCACATTTTCATTCTTTTCTCCCTAAACAACTCGCTGCTCTGAGTAGAAAAGGGAGTCAGTTGGACATTACTGACACCCATATTCTCAAAACCTTGAGGCAAACCCTTCCTTTTGAGATGACTGAAGTTACTGGGTCCATTTACCTAAAAAGCCAGGCTTGAGACAGACAAAAGCTCTGCTCTTACACGTGATGATATATAAGACACCCTCTTGAGAATGACATAAATCCCAGGTCTCCATCTCAAGAAGGAATGAAACAGCATAGAAGGTCTCAAAAATACAGACAGAAAACTGCATCCTCTGCTTAGGGGCAGAGGAAAGAAAACTGACCCTACTGTTCTTCAGAAATCTTGGTAAAATTCTTTGCTAACTCCTCCAGGAGCAGGACAGAGAGGAAGGCTCAGGGGCTCCAGAATCTGACCCATCTGGGTACCATCCCGTCTGCCCCAGTGTTCAGCTCCCTGAGTTAGGTCATCTGCGTGACCTCGGTAAACCTTAGTTTCCTCATCAATAAAATAATAACCTCCCTTGCAGGGATTTTATGAGGATTAAATGAATTATTGCTGCCAGAGTCAACTGACACTTTGGTCTTTACATTACCTGATCTCTCTGCCATGCTGGACACTGCTGACTAACCTTGTCTTCTAGAAATACTCATGTCCCTTAGCCCAGGATACCACGCTCCTGGTTTGCCCCTCCTCTGTCTGCTCTGCAGTCCTTTAACGATTAATACTCCTCTGGGCTCCATCTTACACCCTCTGTTCATTTCACTTCACAGCTGTATTCACTCATTTATCTACCATTTACTGATTATTTAACAAGTACTTATACAATAAGGAACACACTGTCCTAAGAGCTTCACAAAGGTTAAACCATGGAATCCCGAAACAACCCCATAAAGTATGTACCATTATTGTTCCTATTTTACCATCGAGGGAATTGAGGCACAAGGAGACGATGTACCTTGATGAAGGTCACGTGGCAAGTAAGTGGTGCCTCAGAACTGGAACCCTGTGGCACTCTTATCCATTTGCTGTGCAGCCCTCCTTGGTTTTCATTTTTTAATTGGAGGACCTGCTAACAGCTCATTCCCACAGACCACAATCCACTCGAGCTAAGTTACAACTGGCCCCCTTGTTCAACTCAGCCGGCCCAGTTCTCACACTGATATTACCTGCCTGATCTCTGTGGGCACTGTCCATGTCAACAAACCCCAAAGTTTTATCTCTAGACCAGAACTCCCCTGAGCTCCATGGCATTATATCCAGCTGTCCATTGAACACTCAGATGTCTCACAGACAGCTCAAACTCTACACAACTAAGACCATGCCCACCCACCGCCCCCCAATCTTTCTGTGTCTCCCATCTCAGGAAATGGCACCATCACCCAGTTAACTTTCAAATCTGAAACCTGGGGGTCACACCAGACTCCTCTCTAAAGCCTGATGACTTCTCTGCAACCCCACACCACCCTCACTGGCCTAAAGTCCCCACCATTCTTTCCTGATGACTGCACCACCCACCTCCCCAGTCCCTGTGCCTTTAAACCTGCCTTACTCAAACCCCTCTCCAAAACTAGACTGATTTTTTCCAAATGCAAATCAAAAATTATTTCCCTGCTTTTAAGCCCAAATCTCTACCATGGCCTCCAGTGCTGCTCATGACCTGGTTCCTACCAACCTATCTAGTCTCGTCCAGTCACATCCCTTCTCTGTACATGTGTGTCTCTTCACTTGGCTCATTTTTATTCATCCTCTAGGTATCACTGCTTCCTCTGAAAACCCTTCCCTAGTCTCTCCTACTTTGCGTCCAGGTGAGGTGCCTGCCTCGCATACTCTGACTTGCCACTGACCCCACTGACATGACCACTCAATGCACTTTGTTGTAATTTCCTGTTGGTCCACCTTGCCCTCCATAAGATAATGTGATAGCCCATGACCGCCACAAACCTGTGTCTGCCTTACCGACCATCAGACCCCTGATGTTTGGTTAATACACAACACACATTGTTAAGTAAGTGAATGATCTATAATGAAGTGTGTGGCATATTGGCAGGGCAATAAATGGGACCGTTATTAGCATGAAGCACAGAGCTGGCTTATAAAGCACAGAGCTGGCTTATAAAGCAGGTAGTAAGTCTGATTTTGAAATGAGCTCCTTGTCCCTAGCAATGCCATGCTCAGTAAGCACAGAGCAGAGCCAACATTTATGCTCTGGAGGCCATCTTAAGCCAGGAGGGCATCTTGGCTCCTGGTCCCCAGCTGCTGTGAACACCCTAACTCAGTGATCCCCATAGTGGGTCCAGGCCAAACGGAGTTTCTTCCCTGCTCTGCAGCTAACCCACTGGGTCTCTTCACCTCTCCAGGGCTCAATTCCCTCCTTTGTCAAATAAGGGATGTGCAGGGCAAATAAAAACTGAAGTGATTGGGGAAAAAATACAATACAAATATAAGCCCCTACCTCCTCTGAGAAGACTTCCTGACTTCTCTAGCTGAAAACGCTCAAGCCCCGGGAGATTCAGGGCAGGGCCGAGGCCCCTAAGGGCCGGTGCATGGGGAAGGACAAAGAGGAGGGAGGAGGGTGCTCTGGGCTCTAAGCCTCAGTTTCCTTCTCTGTAAAGTGGCCCAGGTGGGATGTGCCCTGCACGCCAGCCTCCCAGTGTGCAGAGAAACTGAAATCTGATAGGAATCAGGAGGAAGAAGGCTCAGGCTCTGTGAGCACAAGCAGGAGTCAGTCCAAATGCCTCCCCACCACAAACCCTTGCGGTTGCAAATTATTAACCTGCTTAATTCTGCGGCAGAGATAAGTGCTGCTGGAGGGTAGGAGGGTGTCAGAAGTCCCCTCGTGGGAAAGGTCCCTTTCCAAAAGCAAAGAGCCCTCCCTTCCAGCTTTCAGCCTTTCTTATTTACTTCTAATAGTAAATCTTCTAAACCAGCCTTCCAGAAATGGTTGACCTCTCAACCAGAGGCAGTAATGATTCATCTCAAGAAGGATTCCATCCTGCAGGACTAGTAAATAAGGCTCCTATTCATGTCTTCCATTACTTGAGTGACTGCAAGAGAACAGCTGGGTTAGTCAAAAAATAATTAACGTATTGCAGGCACATTACGGCAAGATCTCTCACACTTGTCTAAACATCTCCAAACAATCCATCACTACTGCCCCAAGGAGCCTGGAGAAATCTGCTGCCTGATAAACCAACTGGTTTACACTCTCCCATTTATGACACTCTCCCATTTATGACTTTCCAGTTGAAAACCTCCTTGCAAAAACTGTGCCGGACAAGTGAAACACACAGAGAGAAACAATGTGCGTCAAATCAGGTGTGGAGTTGTGAATAAGAGCGTGGACTCTGGAATCTCGGTGCCTGGGTTTGAATCCTGTTCCCTCACTCCCAAGGTGGGTGACTTCACCTCTCTATGCCTCAGTTTCCTTCTGTGTAAAATGGTCATAAAATCTCCTAAGTTAGGCTTATTCTAAGCATTACTATAGCAATGCAGACAACGTGGTACTGGCATTAAGGACAGACATACAGATTCATGGAACAGAACAGTCTAGAAATAAATAAACCCTGCCATTGATGATCAACTGATTTTCACAAGGGTTCCAAGACAGTTCAATGATGAAAGAATACGTTTTTGTAAATATGTGTTGCTGGGATAACTGGAGAGCTACATGCAAAGGAATGAAGCTGAAAGTTAAAAGACAACTTACAGAAAGGAAAAAAGTTAATTGCAAATCACATATCCAGAGTATATGAAAAACTCTCATAATTCAACAACAAAAAAAGACAAATAACACAGTTTTTTAATGGACAAATGATTTGAATAGACATTTGTCCAATGAAAATAGACAAACTATAAGCACATGAAAAGATGCTCAACACCATTAGCTACCAGGGAAATGCATGTCCATGAAACACCACTTCACACAGACTAGGATGACTATAATCGAAAATACAGATAGTAACGAGTGTTGGTGGGTGAGGATGCAGAGAAACCGGAACCTTCACACATTGCTAGTAAAAACGTAAAATGGGCCAGCTGCTTTGGAAAACAGTTTCTCAAATATTTAAATACAGATTATAACTATAGATATATATCACAGTCATATAGATTCTGTGTGGTTCCATTTATATGAAACGTTCAGAACAGGCAAATCCAGAGAGGCAGAAAGCAGGTCAGTGGCTGCCAGGGCTCAGGGAGGAAGTAATCGGACCACGGGAGTGACTTCTAATGGATATGGGGTTTCTTTTGGGGGTGATGAAAGTGTTCAGAAATTAGTAGTGATGCTTGTGAATATACTAAAACCATTGAATTATACACTTGAAAGGGGTGAATTTTAGAGTATGTAAATTATAATGCAATAAAACTTATTAAAAACAAAATGAGAACAAAGTAAGGGAAGCAGGTGCCGTTATGACTCCAACGTGGCTGCCTGCGTCCTCTTCCTCCGGCTGACATGGTGAGCTTTAGAAAGGGACCCGCATCTGTCTGATGTGTTCTGTTTTGATCTCCTCCCCGCCACCGCAGCATGCCACCCCAGTAACCTAAAGTCTCGCCCATTATGGCCACAGCAGTAGCAGTAATGATAGCAGTAATATGGCTGATGTGTATTGTGAATTAGGTGTCAGGTTATTGTTGGCACTGCTACCACACAGGTCACCTCACCTGGGTCACTGCGGGAAATCTACTTTGTATGAACCACAGAGGAATCTTCTGTGGCTCTGCATGTCTCCCTTACAAAGCAGTCAAGGCCTTATAGGCTTCAAGGCCCCAGCCTCCTTTCTGCACCCCAGCTCCCTAACTCTCCCTCATTCCACTGCAGTGCACTGGTAGGGTTGCCAGGTAAAACACAGGATGACCAGTTAAGTTTTAATTTCAGGTAAGCAATGAATAATTTTTAAGTAGAAGCAGGTCTCAAATATTACACTATCCATTGTTCATTGGAAATTAAAATTTAACTGAGTGTCCTGTAATTTTATTTGCTGTATCTGGCGGCCCAGTGCACTGGCCTCCAGGTCATTTCTGAAGCACGAAGAGCTCAGTCCCCCCACCCCCAAGAGAACTGTGCATTTGCTCTTCTCTGTCTGAAATTCTCTTCCCCCAGATGTTCACAGGGCTCCCCTTCAAACATCAGGTTTTTGTGCAAACAGGACCTCATCATAGTGTCTGTGAACCAACTTCTCCCTGGCACTCCAAAGCTCTTTACCCTAAACCTTCATCAGCACCTGATGTGTTATATATTCAGCTGCTCGTTGTCTGCCTTCCCCTCGGTATGCTGGGAATTCCTTGTGGGGAGGGCGCCTTTCACTCACGGCCGCATTCCCAGTGCTGAGAATGGGACCCTGCGCGGCGCAGACAGTAAGTTAATACTTACTGAGTGAACACAGAAGTGTTGTGCATGAGTTATCTCACCTCATATTCCCAAAAGTCCTCTGAGACAAAGCCTGCCATCGATTATGTTTCATAGATGAGGGATCCAAGACACAGAAAAGCCCAGTAACTCACCTAGAAGTCCCCTGCAGCCGATGGTGGGGCTGGGTCCAGTCACGGGAGCTGGATCCCAGAGTCCCGGTCTGGCCCACCTCACCGCACCAGCTCATCACAGGCAGAGGGGCAACTCAGAGCTAAGGTAACAGGTGTTTCCCTCTCCATCCCATTTCAATTCTTTGGGGTTAGAGGAAGGAGTGGGCCACCGACATGCCTCAGAGTCTCTATTGGCATCAGGCACCCTAATCCCAGAATTTAGTTACACTGCCTGGTTTTGCCTGCACAATTACTGTTCAACATAAAGCGTATCGAATAACCACTTAAGCACCTGTGTAATGGAGAAGTTTGTGTGGATGGCTATACTCACTTTTATTTCTTCTTGAACATCAGGATTACGGAAATTTAAATCAGGTTGCTCTTTTGTAAACTGGTGAAAATAGCATTGGTTTCGTACTCCATCAAAGTGCCAACTGGAGTTTCCATATACACTTAACTTGCAAACAGAAAATAGCACACTCGTTACTTAGCATAGTTCCTATGACAACATCACCCACAAAGAAATGATCGCTGCCATCCCTGGCCCCATGCAGACTGAGTGACTGCACAAAGTCCCAGAATCTTCCTTGTAACAAAAGCAGTAGGTAAATTAATTCCCTAAAATGCCACCTGCTGGCCTAATAATGCCCCACAAATGAGGCTGTGATGTGTCTGTACGCAGGAGCTGTTCATAACAACCACAAAATCAAACCAGTGCTCTCAAACGCAGGACAAGGTCAACTTAAGGAGTAGACATTTCTAATACATTGTCTTGAACTTTCTGTCCAGGCTCTGGACTCCTGTTTGTGAAGAAAAGCAAATGATGGTCAGTTTAGGAGAAAGACACATTCCATTGTCTTGGAGCTTGAATCCAGGTAGAGTGAGTAAACTGTATCCTCAGAAAAGTGTTAGGATCATTCAATTTAAAACTCTACTAGTCCTCGGAGAAAAAAGAAACCTAACAACTTTGAGCACTGGTACCCAGCAGCCTTTGCTAAGCTTTCCTCCTCATAGAGATGCTCACGTCCTTGGCTCCATGATTGGCCCTCACTGCACTTCTCAGTCTCCTCTGAGGGTCCTTAAATGTGAGAGTTCTCTGTCTTGGGACATTTGTCCATTTCATGCTAAAGAGAACATCTGGACAACATTCAAACATTGAGGGATTTTGCATAAATATTATCTTTTTATTGGAAGACCTTGCCACACTGGAACAACCAGCCCAAGCTAAGAAGTAGACTCTGTCTTTCAAGGAAACATGCCCTCGCCACCTCACCTCATGGCCCACCTGGATATACACCAGGATAAGATTTTTACAGTATATATAGCCAAGAAAAGATCAGTATACAGAATACAAAAAAAAAGAAAGAAAGAAAGAAAGAAAGAAACCTCCTCAAATCTATTTCAAAGGGACAAAAATATTCAACAAAAAATTGGGGAAAGAAACCATAAGCAGGTGTTGCACAAAAATGCAAGCTCAAATGAATAAATGTATGAAATGATGTTCCACATCATTAGTAATTAAATAAATTCCACATTAATAATTACTAATTAGATAAATAATCAGTAGCATTTAGATATATGTAAAATTAATACCTCAGTGTGATATCAAGTTATGTTTCCCTGGTAAAAATTACAAAGTATGGCAGTACCAGCAATTAATGAGATTATTATTTTTTTGTTTTTAGAGATTGAGGCTGAATTTACTCGCAAATTAATTTGTAATAGAAAGCTAAACTTTAAGCTGTTCTATTTTATGGTTAGTAAAATTATTTTTTTCATCTTTATTTCATTTTTTCATCTTTAAATAATTCTTTTTAAAATTTATTCTTATGGAAGTATAGTTGATTTACAATTTGTATTAGTTTCAGCAGAGGGGTTCAGTTATACATATACATGTATATATTCTTTTTCAGAGTCTTTTCCATTATAAGTTATTACAAGATACTTAAGTTTCCTTTGCTATTATACAGTAGGTCCTTGTTGTGAGAGTATGTATTTTTTTAATCCTGCTGGAGGAGATATAAACAGGTACAACCGCTTTGATCATCAGTTTGGCATTATCTGGTAGCACTGAGCATGCAGTATCCTGCAACCAGCAATTTCACTCCTAGCCATTTGCTTTAAAGAAGCTTTTGTACCTGTGCCCCAGGAGAAAGAGATTAATGAGAATGTCACAATGTTTACTTACTATTGTTAGTAACAGTAAAAACTGGAAACATTCCAACTGACCATCAGTGGAAGAGTAGATAATTAAATCATGAGAGAGTCACACAACGACTATTAATTATACAACGGTGAAAATGTGTGAACCACAGCTACCAGAAATTATGTGAGTAAACATTAAAACACTAAGGGAAAAAAACTAGTTATAGAAGACTACATGTAGCATGACACTTCTCATAAAGTCAAAACTGAAGAAACTAAATAATAAATTTGTTAAAAAAATACATATCATATGTAGTAAGGCAAAACAAAAAGGACTTGGAAAACCCCAAAATTTAAGATCTTGGTTACCTCTAAGAGGAGGCGTGGGGATGGACAGGGAGGAGCCCTCGGGTGCATTCAGCACTGTGGGTGACGTTCAAGTTCTTAATTTGGGGATGGGTTCACTAATTTTCACTATATTATTATTTTCCCTAGCTTAGATATATAGCACATGTATTTTTATACAGTTTTTATTCAGGTATAATTGAATACACATATTTAACTGCACATATTTCAAGTGTAAGCTTTGATCAGTTTTGGCATATTACTCACATGAACTTCTCACCATTATCCAGTGAACATATCCATCCATAATCCATAATCCCACTCTTCTCCCCAACTCCCTCCTATCCCCAGACAACAAGTAATTTGCTTCCTGTCACTAGAGATGAGTTTGTTGAATCTTCTAGAATTTTATGTAAGTAGAATTATATAGTATATACTCTTTACCAGCTTCTTTCACTCTGTAGATATTTTGAGATTCATCCATTTTGTTACTTGTCATCAACAGTCCAATCCTTTTTATTGCTGAGTAGTATTCCATTGTATGGCTGTATAGGGGTTTCTACACCTATCATATGTTATGTGTATTTTTATAAGTATCAACTATCACCAAAAAAAACCCCACAATCCTGGCTACAGTGGAGAAATGATGGAAGGATGAAAGAACTGAATACCAAAAGATGCAGCTGTTACAGCCTATGGGCACAAGATGATATAGTCTGAAGTACAGAATGGCCATCATCTAAAAGTCCACAAACGATAAATGCTGCAGCGGGTGTGGAGAAAAGGGAACCCTCCTACACCATTGGTGGGAATGCAGTTTGGTGCAGCTGTTATGGAAAACAGTATGGAGAGTCCTTAAAAAATTTAAAAAAGACTTACCATGTGATCCAGCAATCCCACTGCTGGGCATATATCTGGAGGGAACTCTAATTGGAAAAGATACATGCACCCAAATGTTCACAGCAGCTCTATATACAATTACCAAGACATTAGGAAGCAACCTAAACATCCATCAACAGACGACTGGATAAAGAAGTTGTGCTATATTTATACAATGGAATATTACTCGGCCATAAAAAAGAATAAAATGCCATTTGCAGCAACATGGATGGACCTAGAGATCGTCATTCTAAGTGAAGTAAGCCAGAAAGAGAAAGAAAAATACCATTTGATATCACTTACATGTGGAATCTAAAAAAAAAAAAAAAAAGACACAAATGAACTTATTTACAAAGCAGAAGCAGATTCACAGACATAGAAAACAAACTTAGTTACCAGGGGGGAAAAGGGGTAGAAAGGGATAATTGAGAGTTTGAGATTCACAGATGCTAACTACTATATATAAAATAGATAAACAACAAGTGTCTACCGTATAGCACAGGGAACTGTATTCAATATCTTGTAGTTAACTATAATGAAAAAGAAAATGAAAATAAATACATATATGTATATGTACAGCTGAAACATTATGCTGTACACCAGAAACTGACACAACACTGTAAACTGGCTATACTTCAATTAAAAAAAAATTATTTTTAAGGCAGACTGTGCAGCTAGACTAACTAGATCCAGCCCTCAGCCCTTTCATGTATTAGCTGTGGCGCTTAACATTTCTCTGCCTCCATCTGCTCATCTGCCAAACAGGAATTAAAGCCTAACTCATAGGATTGTAGGGTGGATTAAATGAATTAATGAATACAAAACACTTAGCACAGAGCCTTGCATATAAGCCTTAAGCAAATGTTTGCTAATGTCATTATCATTTTAAAAAGTGGTGGACTGAGGAAAAGAAAAATTAGCAAGGTAAAACTGCCAGGACTTGCAGATGACGTGTTCACCAGGCTGAATATTAGTGCTACTCACGGAACCTGGGATCTGGGAGGTTGAGGGGAGATCACACAATCAGCTTTGATATGTCATCTGAGTGCCCTTGGGTCATCTAAATTTGATGCCCGGGAGTCAGCCTCGTTAAATGTTTATGGAGGTCAAAAAGAGAGAAGGCAGCACTGGGGTGGGGAGAGATGACCCAGAATGGGTGTAAGGACTGACCTGGGACAGGTGTAGAATTGCCAAATAAAATACAAGACATCCAATTAAATCTCAGTTTCAGATAAACAATGAATACTTTTTTTAGTATTAGTATGTCCCATGCAATATTTTACACTAAAAAAGTATGCATGGTTTGTCCAAAATTCAGATTTTGGGGGGGCTTCCTGGATTTTTACTTGTATATCTGGTAACCCCAGACAGGCAAGACACAGTCTTTACTGCCAAAGAAGTGAGAAGGAAAAGCAGGGGAAGAGGGGGCAGGCAGGTCTGATGGCTTCCGTTCTCTCTTTGAAGTAGAGTTTGTTGCTGAGAATGATAAGATGGGGAGAAGGCAGGTAGGATGTTTGAAGAGAAAGGAGGGCATGTAGATTAGTTGGATTTAGTAAAAGTCCCAAAAAGACTGAATGGCTCAGTTCAGGCCAGGGCTCTGACACCAAGGTTCAGGCAAAGAGAAAACGGATGGTTGGGCTCATTCACGGCTAGTGCTTTGCTGCAGAGGGGAGTCAAAAAGTCAGAGTGGCAAAGGAGTCTGGCGGGTAGCTAGACAGTTACTGAACTAATAGGATGTGGAAGCTGGACAGTGTAGGGAGTAACAGGAGGAGAGGCCAATAGAGAGCATGGGGCTCGTTTGCTAGAACACAGCAGCTCTACAATGAAATGAAAAATACACATGATTAGGAGACTTGGGACTTCATTTCTATTTCCTTGGGAAACTTGTTCCCCTTCCCATAAACGTATACCCATCAATTATTTCCTTTAAAAAGGCTTTATAAATAAGCGGTTTAATCACTGAAGATCTGCCCTTTTTCCCTTTGTAAACCAGGCACGTTGGTACTTACCCAGTTGTTGGGTGGTGTGGTGGTGCCATTTTTGTGGGTACAGTCATGCCAGATATAATAATCAGTATATTTCCCTGTCCGGGTCCGACTCCATTGAAACCAAGCATGTTTATCACTGGTGTGGTTTGGTATGAAATCTATTATTAATTTTAAACCTAATGAGTGAAAATATTTCAAATGTTAGGAAAAAATTATATTAGACTAATACATGACAGTTAAAGAAAAAATGCTTTAAGGTAAGCATTTGGAGAAATGCTTTTTTTAGGGGTGTAGGTAATTAGGTTTGCTTATTAATTTTTTTTTTAATGGAGGCACTGGGGATTGAACCCAGGACTTTGTGCATGCTAAGCATGCACTCTACCACTGAGCTATACAAGAAATATTTTTCTCAACCCATCCCACCCACCTTCCATTCAATTTACCTTTATCATGTATGGCTGCAACCAGATTCTCAAAATCTTCCATTGTTCCAAAAATGGGATCGATTTCTCGGAAGTCTTCAATAGCATGTCGGAAATCTTTAAGGGATGATTTATAAAATGAAGTAATCCAAACAGTTTTTACATTTAAAGTTGCAATGTAGTCTAGTTTATCTTGAATACCTTAAAGAAATAATCAAGGCCATGAGAAATTAAAAAATTAAGTTTGGGGTTTTTTAGCTGAAGGATTAAAAGTAAAAGGAATATGCCTAAGATCAAAGCATTTATACTGAGACAGAAATATTTGGAATTTTGTTGAATTGGGGTGACATTCAAACAGCAAAGTCTAGTTCTACAAAACAACAGCAAGTTAGTCTTCTAGCAATAGTCTTTGACTTTTAATATAGATGTATAACATTAAAAAAATTTCTCTGTGGCTTGTTCATATCTTATATTTAAAACCAACACTACAGTATTGTTAATTTATTCTACACATGGTTTTTGAACATCCAATCCAGGCCAGATGCTGGGCTAAGTGCCAATGTACAAATAATAGTATATGGCCCCTGATGGTCACATGGTCTAAGCTGCAGTGTCCAGTGTGTAGCCAGTGCCACATGTGGCTACTGAGCACTTGCAGTGCAACTAATCTGAAATGAGAAGCACTGTAAATGTAAAACGCACACCGGACTTTAGGAGACCCAGTACGAAAAGAAAGACTGTAAAATAGCTCATTCATATTTATATAAAAATATAAAATTTAATAATAAATAATGATAAAATATAAAATAATAAAATATTAACACATAAACAGAATAATAAAAAGTTCTATTTATATGTTGAAATGATACAGTGAATATGCTGGATTAAACAAACTAGATTATTAAAGTGAATTTTACTTGTTTCTCTTTTACTTTTTCTTCATGTGGCTTCAGGAGAATTTACAATTACATATGTGGTTCACATTCTGTTTCCTTTGGACAGTGCTGAAGCCAAGAATTTATACAGAAGAAAATTCTAGATTTGGCTGAGAAGAGATACAGGAATGAACCTCTCTGTACTTGGGACCTTGGAGGATAATTAGCAGATAGTCTGGGGTTTATGCTTCTAGCTCAGAGTCCTAAACGCAGATTCACAGGTAAATCTAGTACTCAGTCTCCAGTAACTTTCCGTGGGACCCTCATTGGTTTCCTACAATCAGAGCCTGTCAGAGGTCACTGAGACCAAAGCACAAAGTCCCCTGACTCCTGGCCTTGGGTCTCTTCCCCTATAACAGGCTGCTTGTTTTTGTCCTCATCATAAACATACCTCAGTTCTCTCACTTAGGGTGTGTGTTAACAGGCAACAAAAGAATTGTGATTTAAGTCAGAGCAACAATACCTTAAATCAAAACTAGGCACAGAGGAACAGGATGGTAAAAACAAAGAGGCTGAACAGACACGAAATAAGCATGGGATCCCAGCCCACACTCCAGGGGACAAAAGGCAACTGCCAAAACCAGACTGAACCCTGGAACAGTTTCTTCAAATAGTAACAAAATCCCTTCAACTCTGTATTCTCTGCTCAATTCTGCTGTAAACCTGAAACTGCTCTAAAAAAATAAAGTCTACTAAAAAAAAATAACAAAATCCCTTCATCCTCAAGGAAGAACACCTATGGATTAAAGGAAGCAGCCAGTCCAGTCCCTCAAGGAGAAATTATTAGAAATGACAAATGTGAGAGGTGATTAGAAGCTGCCCTGTGTGTGAGAATTTGGGGTCTATCTAGAAGATTACAGTGGGAGGGCAAGCAAGTGAGGAGTGCATCTTTGGGTTTAGGGTTTGGGCTCTATTCCATCAAAATATCACTTTTGCTAAGCGCTTACTCTGTAAGAGGCAGCAGGTGCTTGGGCCATGCCCGGGATGGGGGAGTTGGAAAGAAGTGACTCAGATACGTTTCAAGGTAGTATCAGAGGTACAACAAACACAGTCCAAAGCATCACTGCACCGCTTTGTGGGGGAGCGAATGATTAATGAAGGAAGTGGGTTTGAACTGCACCTTGAAGGACAGATAATATTTCAATTAGTTAAGATGCAGGATGATTTTTAAAAGGGAGAAAAATGATATGAGTATGACCGAGAAAAGTCTTTAGTTTGTTATGAAGGAAAACTGGAGACTGCTAGAATGCATCTGTAACATTTTCCAGTTCAATTCAGCCCATTCCAACTTCCTCCACTCTATTAAATCATTCTGTTTTGTCTCCTTCAAACCAAATATCATTATCAGAAATTACCTTATTAGTTTATTTGTTCCTTATTGTTGCCCTTAACTAGGATAACCATATCAACCAATTAGCCTGGGGCAGTTCCAGTGTATGGTTTGTTTCTTGGTTGAGCAATAAATTATTATGACATTCCATACATAACACATTAGGAAATTAGTAGTATTAACTGATTGTGGTCCTTGGACTCCTTAATCAGTAGAAATTAATAAGAGGCCAGAGGGGGAATTCAGCAAGGCTTTGGGGCTCTTCCTGCTGCATGAGGGAATGAAAACAAGTAACAGGTGCCCTTGCTTGCTCCCTGAGTCGGGGCGAGCTGGTTCTTCAAATGGGGTGAGGGTAGGGGTGGGTCAACGGGCTGGGCCAGAGGGGTGGCTTAGGTGGTCTGCCTACTGCCTCGGTGGTGCTGAGAGCAGGGATCATGCGCAGTGCCCTTTTGCTGCCAGCACTCAGATGTGACAGTTGGGTTTTGGCCTTTTTGTATCTTAGTGTTCATAATTTGCTCAACTGTGCATGCCTGCAGTTCTGTTTAGTCCCTTATAGTTTCTTTGTATTCTGTTGCTCAAGGAGACGTTTGTCAGGTGTATAAGTGCAAGCACACTGGTAGAAGGTCCCAGGTCCCAGCCTGTCTTGTTAGCATAATTTTAAAGAGTCATTTTTCCTTCTTTTTTATATTAATATGGATATTATTTTAAATAATCCTTAATCCAACTTTTGACCAATCCACTGCTTTGCCTGTTTTTTCTTTCCTTCATTTCTCAGGATTTAAGATTTAAAGACTCAGCCCATACCCTTTAAATATATCACTTAATCTTTTCCTAAAATATTATTAACACTTCGTTCGTTAATAAGAAACCCTCAGCCAGATTGCCAAACTAGCCACTGCTCATACTGGGAAAGGAATTCTAAACAGTCACTCTGAGATAATCAACTCTAAAGCGCAGGGAAGCTGAACACATTTCAGGAAGGAACCTGCTCATACAAGAAGTTGGAATTGATGACCAAGTAAGCATAGGTTTGCAGTGGGCAATAAAATAAACAGCTCTTTTGGAGCTCAAAGGGCTCCAGGAAACAACACCATCATACGGGAAGAATTGCTGGATTCTGCTGAGTGGCTTTTTTAAGTATCATAAACAAAGAAAACTTAGTGTGACCAGTCATACAGGATGGAATGTCCTTACCACACAACCTAGGCGTAATTAGCTCTCAAGGAAAAGAGCCGTAAACCAGCCTCATTCCGACCCCGCCCTAAACCCTCCGGGGCACTCACCTTTTAGATCTCCGTTCCCATCCTTGTCGCTGTCCTTGAAAGACCTTGGGTAGATCTGGTACATAGGTCCCGCCTGCCACCAGTCCAGACACTTTGGAGAGATGGCAATGATGGCTATGGTGGCCCCGATGAGCACAAGCACAGAGGCCACGGTGAGCCAAAAGAGGACCTCCCGGGGCACCCGGTAGTGGGCCTGGCCTGAGAACAGGAACAGCACCTCCTTGGGCATCCCGGCGTAGGGCCGGACGTCCTTCAGGTCGGGCCCCGCGGGGCCGAGGACGTCCACGGTGTCGTGCTGCGGGCTGTGCTCCGGGCTGCCTGGATCCGAGTTCCTCTCCAAGGTGTCTTCATTTTGGACAAACCCGTTGTTTGTCCGGCCTCCCTTCATACTCATTCCAATGGAGACACTGGTGCTTTTCTCCTCAGCCATGTCTCACAATCTTACCCCTCGGAGTGCCTTCCTGCAGCAACAAAGGTGAGAAGGTAACTTGCTGAAGTGCTTGGTCCTATTAATGAGCTTTGTGTGGTTTATGAATAAACCTGGGCTGGACAAAGTCCAGCCAAGGAAGGAAGGGTAAAGGTAAAGGGGGTTTAAAAAAAATTCTCTTTACACTTGTGAGGCTGATGGCAGCTACAGCCACAACACTGAGGGATTCCAATCTAGACTGGTACAGGGGCACAGAGGAGGGGAGACGGGAAGGGGAGACAGGGCTCCACTGCAGTTTCAGATGTTACTTGGTTGGGTACACCCCAGCGTTCACAGCAGCATTCTTTGTAACAGTTAAAAGGTGGAAACAAGCCAAGTGTCCATCAATGGATGAATGGACAAACAAAATGTGATTTACACATTTCAAAGGAAAGAAATTCTGACTGTGCTACACAAGGATGAACCTTGAAAACATTATGTGAAGTGAAAGAAGCCAGACTCAAAAGGGTAGAAATTGATTCCACTTTTATGAGGTACCTAGACAAAGTCAGAGAGACAGAGAGTAGAAGGGTGGTCACCAGGGGCTGGAAGGAGGTGGGTAATGGGGAGTTCTCTTTAACAAGTACAAGGTTTTCATTTGGGATGATGAAAAAGTTCAGGAGGTGGTTGCACACCAATGGAAATGTACTTAACGCCATTGAATTGTACACTTATAAATGGTTAAATTGGTAAGTGTTATCTATATTTTACAATAATAAAAAATAGCTTAAAGTTTTTTTCTTTTTAGCTAGGTATGAGAAAAAGAAACAGTGAATTTTGCAAGGGGAAACAGGCATTTCTTTATTTTTTGTTTTGAAGGTCTCTTCTGTTCCTACAAATCCTAGAGGAAGAGGATCTGGAGACAGGGAACAACAACACCTTTGTTACTGAAGCTAATTTTATTTTATCTCAGTTCAGGCCAACTCTATAAATATCCATTTGTACACTCAGTTTGACCCCAGGTGCCTTCAGTCTTATTTCCTATCTTCAGAAAAGAAAATGGCCGTCCATTCTTAGAAGCAGTCTCTGAAGCAGGGATGTCAGAATGGGGAAGGATTCTCTGTTCTAGCAAGTTCAAGTGTTTTATTATAGGTGATCAATTCTGAATACAAGCACTAAAGAGCTGTTTAATCATTAACAAGTATAAAAGACAAATTCGCGACCCTGAGGAAACTGCATTAAAGTTAGGTGTGCTTTCCTAGAAGACCATGCAAGTCCTAAAATAATGTGATGATTCATGGTTTCCATTCAATCAGCGGTACAAATAATAAAGAGCCCTATGACTTATCTGACCAAATAACAAGATTTTTTTTCTTTTACACAAGGAAAATTATATGATTTCCTAATATTAGTTATTTTGTAGAGTGACATGGAAGCAGTAGAATAAAATAATTGGTACAGAGGAATGAGTTATTAGTTTTTGGCCAAATTATTTTAAAAAACGAGTTAAGTCCCAATACCTAGCTCGTTGAATGCATCCAACAAGTGGTGCTGCTCATCATTATTAATTATGCAGATTGTATGTTTTTTAAAAATCTGAAGAATTTAACTTTTATGTCTTGAAATTGCTCTATCTCTCAAACATATAATGAGAATTTTCACAACAGAAGCTAATTTTTGAAAAGCAGTTACTATTTGGGGAAGAAAAAAATATATGCAGAAATACCTATACTTTTAAAATATTTTAAAATATTTATAAAAATGAATAACTTTTCATTATAAATCATTTAATTTTAAGTGTTCAATCATAAAAATGCAAAGAAAACTCTACATCATAGCAATACACTTTTATGACAGAAATGCTCCATTTGACTTCTCCACTTTTTTTTTTTTTTTTTTTAGTAGAGGCACTGGGGATTGAACCTAGGACCTCGTGCATGCTAAACATGAGCTCTACCCCAGAGGTCTACCCACCCCCCTCCACTTCCCCACATTTTATTTAAAATAACAATAACAACAATAAGACTGCACTTCAAGAATATACACACTAGAATCTTTTAAAAAATAATCTGGAATAATTGTCTGGTCTCTGGCGGGAGGATTTTTTTTTTTTTAACAATAAAAGCAATCTTTAAAACAAAAGAAGATTGAATTGATTGAATAAAATTTTCTAATTTGTTTTATCACAAGGCATACTAATTGAAGAGCATATGGCAAATTGGGAAATTGGTAATAAGTATGCCAAACATTTTAACATTAAAGTTGCGTATATGTTGTTAGACATGTACACATATATGAAATTTCATGATACCAATTAAAAAAATATAAATACCCATAGCAACTTGGAAAAAGGAATGTAAACAGACATTTCACAGAAATCAACTCACTAATATTCGAGAAATAGGTAAGCATTTTCAATCACACTGGCAAAGAGCTTCTAAAAGATAATAGTACGGGGAAGGATCCAGTGTTGACATCATAATTCTGGAAAGTAATTTGGCAATGTGTAGCATGAGTTTTAACATTTTCAGAGTAATAAATGATGCTAGCTCTACCAGATTTTAAAATAACTCCAGAAAAATGAAGAGTTGATACTAAAGAGGGACAGGTCAAAAGATCAATTAAACAGACTGGAGTCATCAAAAGTAGACCCCTATACAGAAGGAAATTTAGAATATGAAAAGCGAGGAAATTCGTGGGGAAAAGAAAGATTATTTAGTAAGTAATGTTGGACAATTGGCTAGCTATTTGGAAAAGAAAATAAAGCTATATAGGTTACCTTATTCTTTACATCAAAATAAGTTCCATGTGGATCACATTTAAAAGTAAAAAATAAAACTGTAAAAGTGTTAGACAGAAATCTGTGTATTTAAAAAATAATCTTAAGAGTTGGAAAGTCTTTTTAAATATAATACAAAATACAAAACCTTGACCACATGAAGGAAAAGATGGATAAATTTTATTCCAAAAATTAGAAACAAACAGAACAGTCCACAAAGATAAAAGGCAAGTGGCAAACCAGAAGAAAGTATTTGTAACACATATGACAAGCTAAATTCCATGATATAGAAATTGATTATACAAATTAACACCAACAAATAGAAAAATAGACAAAAGATATAAACAGTTGACAGGAAAGAAATACAAGTGGTTAATAAACATAAAATATAAATTTCACTCAAAATTAAATAGAAACAAAAATTTAAAGGATATACTATTTTTAAACTATTATGGCAAAAATGAGAAATCTTGAAAATACCCAGCATCAAAAAATATATAGGGAACTGGCACTCTTATACATTTGTGGTAGGAATATAAATTAGTGCAACTTTTGTGTAGAACAGTTTGGGAGTATATATTAAAATTATAAATTTCATAACCTTTGACTCAGAAATTACACTGCTAAAAATTTATCTTGATGATGCAATGAAGAAGATATATGTTCAAGAATGTATTATAGGAAAGAACAAATCTGACTCCATGTTGGATCTGTTTCTTTTATTTTAACCTTTGTATTCTATTGCACTTGCTACAAGTTAATCACTAAAGGGATGTTGCCTATAACTTAAAGTATATATAATGGCCATCTCTGGGAACCCTGCCTCCCATGCCTGAGCCTTAAGCTAAAATACCTTTCTTTAGCTCACTGAAAACATCCTGACCAGGCCCACCTATGAACAGCTGCAGGAAAGAAGAAATTAATACATCTCCTCCAGAGTCTGGCTGCAACCAGATCACATTTTTTACTTTACTTCCTCACATCACCCCCAACCCCCTGCCTTTGTTCTGTAAAAGAAGCTAGCAGCCAAACCTGGGCAAGGTGGTTCTTTGGGACACCAATTCACCACCTTCTTGGTCTGCTGGCTTTCTGAATAAAGTCACTATTTCTTGCCACAACAACTCACCTCTCGATTTATTGGTCTGTCCTGAGGTGAGCAGTACAAGCTTGGACTCAATAACAGATGTACACAGCGACAAAATTGGAAACAATCTATACAGAATCATTTAAATAAATCACAGCATATTCAGACAATGGAATACCAAGTAACTCCTATAAAGAGTGAGTTTATCTAGGCTGATAAGGAGAGTATGTATAATATCAGAAAAATGGCATATGCATTTGTGCATGCATGTTAAATTTCAGCTACTTGTTGCCTGGAGACTGAGAATAAGAGATGAGGATGATAATCTTTGGACTTTTACTTTTCACTTTACTCTGAGTTATTTGTCCTCAGCATGTATGACTTTCATAATAAAGAGAGAGGAGAAAATGTTTATATCCTTTAACTCAGCAGTTCCACTTCTAAAACTCTACCTTAAGGAAATAATCCAGGGACAAAAATTTATGAATAATAAGGCTTATTAATTATGGTATTATTTATAATAGCAAATACTGGAGATAGCCAAAATGTTCAATGACACAAGACTAGCTAAGTAAATGATTATATATCAATATTATAGAATATTAGTCATTGAGTATAGTATTAAAGACTTCTAATGACATGGAAGAAATCCACGTTAATGTGTTGAGTGGGGAAAATGCAGGATATAAAGTAGCTATCCCAATTATGTAAAAAAAAAATTTATCTATGTTTGGAAAGTCCTATTAGAAAATATGTTTAGAGTGTTTATCTCTGGGTTCTAAGATTATGAGTGATACTCATTTTGCTCTTTAAACTTTTCTGGATTTTTCTAATTTTTCTATAATAAATATGTATTACTGTTCCATTGGAAAAAATTAAGTTAGGGAACCCTGAGCTTGGAATCTACCTAGAACTTCCAGTCAGGCGGGAGATTTCGGTGTAAGGTGACTCCTCCTAGCATCAGCCACCCCAGAACTCGTAAACATCCCATACTCAGAAATCAACGGAAGAGAAAAAAGCAAACTCCCAAAAGCTGAAAGAAAACATAGATTCAATAAACGAGTATGAAGCGCTGGAGGGAAGAGTAAATTGACCATAAACAGGAGAAGATAGCCACAAAGTTAAAAATTGCAAGCAAGTACAAAGGTATCAGTGTTACTTTCAAGGAGACAGAAGGAAATGCTGATTGCAGAGAGCCAAGCACACTACCTGTTAACTTGCAAACATGAATAAGGAACAAGGACACCGAGGAAGCTTTAAGAAATAACTCAGATAATCAGAACAAAGAATCAGCGATAATGAAATGAAGATAAACTCCCTCAGTAAATTCAAATCCCAAGTGAGTTAGTACTCATCCATAGTAATAAGCAAAGAAGAATGAAGTATCTAGAAAACAGGTAATACAACAATGGGGGATATCACAGGACCCAGAAACGTCTTGCAGTTAAACAAACAAACATACAAAATGCGGTAATCAATGGGGAAAAAAAGTATTTTTATATTATATATATTTTAAAATGTATATATTAAAATTAATTAAACGAATTTTAAAGCCATCCAGTCACAAAAACTTCCACTCAGCAGCAAACCCATCAAAGTAACTTGCACCACGTAACATGTCAGATTAGTAAACATTTTAAATAGAAGGATTTTCCATATTGCATTTACCTGTTCACAGCCTCTGTGACCAGAGCATAGAAGCTGCTGCATTGTCATCTTTAAGTTCCCAGCAGCTAGCTCAGTACCTGGTACATTATTAAATGAATAAAAGAAGAGTTATTTAAAGACAGATAGATCTAACCCTATGCTGAAGAAAAAAGGAGGAGGAGGAGGAAGACGGGGAGCAGGAGGGGGAGAAAAAAAGAGAAAAAGTACATTCTGCACAAAAATGTAGATTTTTGTCTCTGAGCCAAATGTTCTTACCTTGATACAGTTTCATGAGTGAAATTTTAAGTCAGAGAAAGTAAGATTCAAGCCTTCCTCCACCACTTGCTCTGTGCTTGATCTTAGACCAAATATTCTGTCAGACTTTATAACCTCAGCTGCAAAATTAATTTGGTTCTGGGGTTAAATTTTTAAGTATAGCTCAGAGTACAATGTTTCTGAAAACAGTTCTAATTAGAAGGAAACAGAAAAATAGATGTAGCCCAGCTAGAGAGGAAAGTTCAACTTACATAACCATTGAAGTCAAAAGAAAATATTTAAACATGTTTTACTGGAAGTTGAACTATTTTTAAATGTTTTTATAACCAAATAACAAAACAGCAAAAGAGACATTTACGAGAACATGAAAATGTGACAAATGTCACAACAAAACTTTACAATTTCTATAATCAATGCAAACACATAAAATCAAAAACTACATTCAATAAGAGATTAAAAGGGATTGCAAATGATATATAAGAGAGTAACATCATGTAAAAGTCACTGAACAAAGGTACATTCCTGGTGGAATTAAAGAAATACAAATTAAAAGATTATTAAAGTACATGATGGATTAAATGCATTAATAGCTCAATTTAATGGCATCCTTGTATCCCTGTAAATAATGGCCTTTTGCCACATCATTCCTTCGTCCCTTACCACACTGAGTCTGGACTTGCACACACGGCTTGCTTTGGCCAAGGGGACAATAAGAAACTTGACAAAAAAGCAGCTTTAAAAAGTTCCCCTCTTCTAGACCACTGCCATCACCATGAGATGATGCCCAGGCTGGCCTGCTGCAGAATGTGGGAGATGTGGGAAGGAGTATGGAAACTTCCCATCCAGGGTCCTCTAGATTAGGCAGTCCCCAGGCAGCCAGCCAATTGACCACGGATGCTTGAGCGAGCCCAGCCGGGATCAGTGGAGTCTAGTCCAGGTCAGCCAAACTGTCCTATGAACAACTTTAGCATCATGAAAATTAATAAATGGTCTGGTTACTTTCTGGCTTTGGCCTTTAAAAAACAGATTTATTAAGGAATAGATGACATACAATAAACTGCACTCAAAATATACAATTTGATAAGTTTTAATGTGTATATACCCATGAAACCATCACATCAAAATAATGAACATGTCTATCACCTGCAAAAGTGTCCTCCTGCCCCTCTGTACTCTTTCCCTCCTACCCTTCCCTACACTTCACCCTCATCTCCCCACCCCCACTCCTGTCCCCAGGCAACCACTCATCTCTGCCTTATTCACTATACATTAGTTTGCATTTTCTGGAATTTTATACAAATAGAATCATACATACAATATGTAATTTTTGTCTGATTTCTTTTGCTCAGCACAATTATTTTGACATTTATCCATCTTGCATGTAATATTTCATTCTTATTACCTAATAAGCTTTTTTAAAGAGAAAGTTGTAGTTTTACAGAAAAATTGAGCAGAAACTACAGAAAGTACCCTATTTCCACAATTTATTAGCATCTTGCATCAGTGTGGTACATTTGATGTACAATTGAGGAATCAATATTGATACATTATTAATTAAAGTCCATAGTTTACATTAAGGTTCATTCTTTGCCTTGTATAGTTCTGAGGGTTTTGGCAAATGCATAATGTTATGTATCCACTATTATCGTATCATATGGAATAATTTCACTTTCTTGAAAATACTCTGTGCTTCACATATTCAACCCTCCCTCCCTCTGAACTCTGATCTTTTTACTGTCTCTATAGTTCTGCCTTTTTTAGGATGTCATATAGTTGGAATAATATAGTATGAGCCTTCTCAGACTGGCTTCTTTCACTTATTAATATGCATTTAAGTTTCTTTTATGTCTTTTTGTGGCTTAACAGATCATTTTTTAGTGCAAAATAATATTCTATTGTCTGGATGTACCACAGTTTGTTTATCCATTTACCTATTGAAGGACATCATAGTTGCTTCCATAGTTTTGGCAAAGTTTTGGCAATTATGAATAAGACTACTATAAACCATGTGCAGGTTTTTGTGTAGACCTAAATGTTCAACTCCTTTTGGTAAATACCAAGGAGTAAAATTGCTGGATTGGGTGGTAAGACTCTTATTTTGCTTTGCAGGAAACTGCCAGACAGTCTTCCAAAGTGGCTGTGCCATTTGACATGCCCACCAGCAGTGGGTGAGAGTTCCTGTTGCTCCACATCCTTGCCAATAGAGTAGTCACTGTTTTGGATATAAGTCAAACTAATTGGAGTAGAGTAGCATCTTGTTGTTTAGTTAATTCCTCTTTATTAGGGAGTAGTATTCCATTGTATGAATATACCACTGTTGATAACCAAACACTTGGGTATTTTCCCGTTTTTTACTGTTACAAAATAAACTGCTGTGAATAATCATGTACAAGTCTTTGTAAGGATAGAGTTTTCTTTTCTTTTGGGTAAACATCTAGGAATGGGTGGCTGGGTCACATGGCAAGTGTACATTGTGTATGTTTAACTTTGTAAGAAACTGCCAAACTATTTCAGAAAGCGGCTGGACCATTCTACATTACCGTCAGCAATGTAGGAGGTCCTAGTTCTTTCACATCCCTGCCAGTACTTACTACAGTGGTTATTTCATTGTGATTTTAATTTGTACATCCCTTTTGACTAATGATGCTGAGTACCTTTTCAGTGCTTATTTACCATCTGTGTATCTTTTTAGTGAAGCTGATGCTGGCAGTCAGCTAGCAGGTCTCGGTTCTCTCCGCAAGGATCTCTCCATGCAGCCTCTCCGCATTGGCTACTTTGGGCTTCCTCATAGCATTCTGGCTTGGTCCCCAAGGTGGATGTCTCAGATGAAGAGAGAAAGCAAGGCAGACTGTATCCCTTTTGTGACCTAGCCTCAGAAGTCACATAGCATCTTTTTGACTGCACTTTATGTACCAAGCCCAGAGTCCATGTGTGAAGGGACTGGGAAGCTATAGGGCAAACGACATACAGGGAATCCATTAATTGGGCTTTTAATGCAATTAATCTATCATGCACCTTAACGCTTTTTTAAATTGTGGTTTAAAAAACACAAAAGATATATCATCTTAACCATTTTTAAGTTCAAAATTCTCTGTTAAGTATATTCACATTGTTGTGAAACTGATCCCTAGAACTTTTTCATCTTGCAAATATGAAACTCTATACCCATTAAACAAACTTCTCGTTTTTCTCCCTATCCCCAGCTACTGGTAATCACCATTCTACTTTGAGTTTCCTTGAATTTGACTACCTTGATACCTCATATAAGTGGAACCACACAGTCTTTGACTTTTTGTGACATCATTTAGCATAATGTCCTCAGGGTTCACCCATGTTGTAGCATGTGATAGGATTTCCTTCCTTTTTAAGACTGAATAGTATTCCATTGTATGTAAATACCACATTTGTTTATCCATTCATCCCTCAGACATTTGGGTTGCTCCCATCTTTTGGCTATTGTGAATGATGATGCTATGGATTGGTTGTGCAAATATGTCTTCAAAATCCTGCTTTTAATTCTTGTGGCTATATACCCAGAGGTGGGATTGTTGGGTCATACAGCAGTTCTGTTTTTAATTTTTTTGAGGAAATACCATACTGTTTTCCATAGTAGTTGTACCATTTTACATTCCCACCAACAGTGCACAAGGGTTACAATTTTTCCACATAGTTGCCAACACTCATTATTTTCTGTTTTTTGTTTTTGTTTTTGTTTTTGTTTTTGTTTTTGTTTTTGTCTTGAAAGTGGCCATCCTGATGGGCGTGAGGTGGTATCTCACTGTGGTTTTGATTTGCATTTCCCTGATGATGAGTGATGCTGGGCATCTTTCTTGTGCTTTTTGGCTTTTTGTATATCATCTTTGGAGAAATGTCTATTCAAGTCCTTTGCCCATTTTTAAAATCAGGTCATTTGATTTTTTGTTGTCGAATTGTAACAATGTTTTGATTTGTATTTTCAACAGGCACTTACAACACGGGGTGCAGCCCTGAGCTGGGTGCTTCAGCTTGATGAGAGGCAACTGTGTATCTCAGACTCAAGTTTGTGATAATCACAGCTTGGGGTTTTCTGTGGCCATTGTCGACCCAGAGCCACTTAATAGTAATACTTCATCACTATGCCTTCCTGGTGGCCAGTCCTCCACACGTTACAAAATAAAACAATGCACACACAAACAAAAAAGCCTAATTAGGTCCTCACTGGCCAACAATGTAATTGAATACACAGTGTAATGGGCTGATTTATAAAGGGTTTTAACCTTGGGGTGTTTCCATTCTTTACTGCTTTAAGACTTTGTTCTCCAAAACAGTCCAGAATCACAAGAGAAAGAGTAACACATATTTGGTCTTTGACAAAGTTCTATTGAAAAAGATCACCCAACAGCTAAATGCCAAGTTACCTACCCTGTGACAAATATGTCAAATTCAGACACACTGAGCTGTTCTTTAAAACTTGTAATTATTAGCATTGATAGACACTGTACTGTCACAAATAGTCTTGATGCAAATTCAGAGAGCATGAGTCACATGCTACTTTTAAAATGCTACAGTCATCTGAGAACACTGAGTATTAGAACTTCACTGGGACACAAACATCGTTCTCTGCTATCTACAGCTGCAGAAATGTGGTTCTTGGATGTTAAGTGAATTCTTCAATTCCCAGGCCAGACCCAGTACTCCTGGGGGAGCTTTAAGATTCCCTGACCTTTAATTGACACTCTCTGGACAAGGCCTGACTAAAGCTAGGAAATGTTCAGCATGATTTGGGCACTGGGTAGGGGTCTCTGAGAACATATATCAGAGGAACAAGTGCCAATATAGGTAGAAAAAACACAAAACATGACCTACTTTTGGGAAATTGCTTTACCCACGTCGAGGCATACATAAAACAATTGTGAATGTGTCTCTTTAAAATGAAGCCCACTTAAATCTAAAAAAACCCCAAACCACTGAATATAACAAAAAAGAAGCAGACACATTGTAATTGACTGTACTTCAATTTTAAAAAAAAGCAGCAGCAGCAGACTCACAGACATAGAGAACAAACTCGTGGTCACCAGTGGGGAGGAGGGGCAACATAGGGGTGGGGGAAGTGGGAGGTACGAACTATTGGGCATAAGATAGGCTTAATGATGTATCGTACAACATGGGGAATACAGCCAATATTCTGTAATAACTGTAAATGGAAAGTTACCTTTCAACATTGTATACAATTTTTTTTTAAATGAAGCCCTCCTATACTCAGATCATTAGTATTCTCAAAACACTCCTATTCCAACTGGAAAGCTGTCAATGGCGTCTCACTATAGAGAACAAACTCTAAACCTCTCAGCCTGAATGTCTAAGCTGTAAGCTATGCCCATACTACACTTCTAATCTTACTTCTCTCTTAGTATCTCCAAATCTGGACCTCCGCTCCAGTCAACCAGTGGTGCTCACCGTCCTCTCGTTGTAGGCCAGGAAGACCTTGTTTGGGACATTTGTTCCTGTCTCTCTTACAGGTCTGCCTTTCCCTCACCACCACCATCGCTCCAGTGGACACTGATCTAGCCTTCCCAGAACTCTTGTGTTATTCATTTTTATGTACATCCTTAGAATGGCGTTTATTTGAATATACGACTTTATTTGGTTTCCCCACCCTAAACAACTGAGACTTGTACCTATTATTAAAGTGAGCAGTCCAGGGCTTGGCCCATGGTCAACACTCAGAATCTTGTTGGGGAAAGGACTTTGCAGAACATTTCGGGAAAGGCTTCTCAAACTTTAATCTGCATATGAATCTCCTGGACATCTTGTTAAAATGCAGATTCTGATTCAGAGAATTTTGGGTGAAGCCTGAGAGTCTGCATTTCTAAACACCTCCTTGGTGATGCCGGTGCCGTGGTACCTGGACCACACTTGCACGAGGCTGCGATGGTGCACATAAGTGAGTGAAGCAGGCAAGGTGAGACGCGACAGAAAGTGGTGGGGATGGTGGATGGTAGCAAACCAGGAGGCTCCTTCCCTCCCTCCCTCCCTAAAGGGTCAAGAGCCACTCAGCTCCAGCAACAAGGAAGAACCAAGACTGACACAGCTACTTCTCAGAGAAGCTGGAAATCTGTATTAATAGGCATAATTCCCCAAATTTTGTTTGTGGGAAGTTCATTCAAATTTGTTTGATTGAGAGGATTTGAACAACACGCCCCTAATCTCTTTAAAGGTTCTCTGTGACTGAATAATACTGTCTTTGTTTTTTCTGAAGTTTTAGCTTTCTTTCTAGACCAAGCTTTATCTACAGACTGGAGTTGTTCAAACTGAAAAGATTTTTTTTACTTAAAAAAAAAATCTATGGCCTAAACAGCAAATATTCTACCTGCTAGTTTGTGTGTAGTTAGAAAAATGATACTCAAATTTTGGGATTTTATAGGCAAGGAAAATCAAAAAAGAAAAAATTGGAAACAAAAATACGGTACCAACATTTTATCTTGCTCAATAAGGATATTAAAAATAATCTAGGATTCAGGCCAAGATGGCGGAATAGGAAGACCCTGAGCACAACAAAATTACAACTATTTATAGAGCAACTATGGATGAGAATCACCTGAAGACTAGCAGAAAAGATCTTCCACAGCTAAAGATTCAGAGAAAGAAAGAGACGGGTAGGAGGGGTGGAGACATGGTACAATAAAGACCCGTAACCCAGGGTAGGCGACCCACAAACGGGAGGATAATTACAATTGTAGAGGTTCTTCCCAAGGAGCGAGGGGTCTGAGCCCACGTTAGGCTCCCCAGCCTGGGGGTCCTGCACCTGGAAGACGAGCCCCCAGAGTGTTTGGCTTTGGAGCCAGCAGGGCTTACTTTCACAGAGGACTGTGGAAAGTAGAGTTTCCACTCTTAAAGGGCACACACAAAACCTCACATGCTTGAGGACTCAGGGAAGAAGCAGAAATTTGAAATGAGCCTGGGTCAGACCCATCTGTGGATCTTGGAGAGCCTCCTGGAGAGGCAGGAGACAAATGGGACTCACCCTGGGGACAAAGATGCTGGCAGCAACCATTTCTGGGATCTCATCCCACCACAAGGACACTGGTGCTGGCAGTTGCCATTTTGGAATCCTCCCTCTAGCTGACGAGTGCTGGGACCTGGTCCTGCCCACCAGTCAGTTGGCCCCAGTACGGGACACTCCAGGTCAGGCAGATAGCTGAGTGGGGACATGGCCATACCCACCACTAGCCAAGAGCCCCCTGAACCCATCGTTTCCCTGAGACCTGCCTTACCCACCAGAGGGACCAGGACCTGGCCCCACTCACTGGTGGGCCAGTATTAGCCTGGGACCAGTCTCAACCACCAGCGGGCCAACACCAACCCTGGGACCAGAGAGCCCCACAGCCAGCCATGTCAAGGCCTGGCCTACCCACAAGCAAGCCAGCACCACCCTGGGATTTCCTGGGTCCCAGGTTTACCCACCAGCAGGCTGACACCAGCTCCAGGTCACCCTGGATCCCACAGCCAGCACTGTCGGGAACCAGCTCCACCCACCAGCAGGCTGACACTAGCTCCAGGATCCCTGACCCTGCAGCCAGCCGACCTGGCACCTGGCTTGCCCATCAGTGGGCCAACACTAGCTACAGTAATCAAAACAGTACAGTATTTGCACAAAAACAGATACATACATCAATGGAACAGAATAGAGAGCCCAGAAATGAACCCACTTTTATATGGTCAATTAATCTATGACAAAGGAGGCAAGAATATACAATCAGGGAAAGACAGGCTCTTCAATAAACGGTGTTGGGAAACTGGACAGCGACATACAAAAGAATCAAACTGGATTGCATTCTCATACCATATACAAAAATCAACTCAAAATAGATTAAAGACTTAAATGTAATACCTAAAACATAAAAATTCTAGGAGAAAACATAGGCACTAAGCTCTTTGACATCAATCTTAGCAATATTTCTGGTTGTCTCCTCAGACAAGGGAAACAAAAGCAAAAATAACCAAATGGGACTACATCAAACTAAAACGATTTTGCATATAGAAGGAAATCAACAATTTTAAAAAGGCTGTCATCTACTGAATGGGAGAAGATATGTGCAAACAATATATCCAACAAGAGGTTAATTTTAAAATATACCAAGAACTCATACAACTTGACATCAAAAAAATAAACAACCTGACTGAAAAATGGGAAGAGGACCCGAATAGACATTTTTCCAAAGAAGACATACAGATGACCAACAGGCACATCAAAAGGATGCTCAACATCACTAATCATCAGGGAAATGCAAATCAAAACCACAATGAGATGTCACCTCTCATATGTCAGAATGGCTATTATCAAAAAGACAGTAACAAGTGTTGGAGAGGATGTGGAGAAAAAGGAACCCTCATGCACTACTGGTGGGAATGTAAATTGGTACAGCCATAATGGAAAACAGCATAGACATTCCCCAAGAAATTAAAAATAGAACTACCAAATGATCTAGCATTTTCACTCCTGAGCATTTATCTGAAAAAAATTGAAGACACTAATTTAGAAAGATACATGCACCCCTATGTTCATTATTTACAATAGTCAAGCTATGGAAGCAATACCAGTGCCCATTAATAGATGAATGGATAAAGAAGATGTGGTAGACACACACACACGACTTACCACTATGGTCACTTTGCAATATACAGAAATACTGAATCACTATGTTGTATACCAGGAACGAACATAGTGTTGTAGGTGAATTATATTTTAAAAACAACAAACAAACCATAGAAAAAGAGATGAAATTTGTGGTTATCAGAGGCAGGATGTAGGCAGAGGGGGAATTGGGTGAAGAAAGGCCAAAGGTACCAACTTCCAGTTATAAGATAAGTAAGTACTAGGGATGTAATGTACAATATTACATTTAACATTGCTGTATGTTATATATGAAAGTTGTTAAGAGACTAAATCATAAGCATTCTCATCATAAGGAAAAAAAATTTTTTCTCTTTCTTTAATGTTGTATCCATGGATATTCACTAAACTTAATTGTGGTAATCATTTCATGACATATGTAAGTCAAATCACTATGCTGTATACATTAAACTTATACAGTGCTCTACATCAATTACATTTTAATAAAACTGGAAGGAAAAAATCTCTTCCATCTTATTATGAAGGATATTGTAACACCAAAACATGTAGGAAGAATATAATCTTAGGTCAAAGGATAATTCTTTAAGTAGAATTAATTGTAGCCTTACGAGAAACTACATCGTCCTTATTTTTCTAATTTTGTGAGGGACAAGTGCAGACTTTGATTCAAGTCCTGGCTTGGGGCAACCATTGATAATCTAATCCCTCCTATTTACAGGTGAGGAAACTAAGATGCAGAAAGACTGTGTGACTTGCTCATTGCCTATTGCTTTAGTGGCAAAGCTCAGTGCTCTCTGCTCTTCCTGCTGGTGGAATTACAGTTTCATGGAACTCATCTTCACTCAGCATAGTGAGATGGGAAAGTCTTGGGCCAAATAGACGTGGGTTTGAATCCCAGATCAGCAGATTCTAAGCTTCATGGTCCTGGATAATCCATTCAGCCTCTTTGCATGGATCTCAGCTTTCTTTTTCATTTGTTACACGTACTTCATAGGGTTGTTGTGAAGATTAAGTAAAATACATGAAACATTTAAATTTATTTTAATTAAATTTAAATAAAGTCTGATTAAATTTTTAATTGAATTGAATAGCATATACAAACTACCTACCAGTGGTAACAGGCTCCTCTTGTAAAGGTTGGTCAGCTTCCTCCCCAGCAAAGAGCTTTGCAAAGTAAGGCCTTAGAGTCATTGATAAAAGTTGCTATTGTTAACATTATAAATATATTAATAACCATTAGTATTAAGTATCAGGACAATGGAGTCTACTTACTGCATCTACAGAACTAAAGGGAACTTCTTTTCTCAAAAGATTCTTCACAAAACAAGAATGATGCACCTACAGGTAATTTCTCTATCCTCCATTATCCCAAGATGCAACTGGGATATTCTCTCACTAAGTAAGGAATAAATACTAGTTGTAATAAGTATTGGTTCTAAAATTTAAAACTAACAAATATTAGTTCTCTTTGATAGTAAACACTGAAGAGAAGCAGAGGATAATAATATCTACCATCATATCCTTTTTGGTTCTATTTCCTCTATTTCCACACTTAAATGTCTATTTGTTTAATTTGAACGATAAGACCATGAGGACAAGGACTCTTAGTTCTTCCAAGTTCTGTTTAATAATAGTACCTCTACATAAATCATAATTGATCACTGGCTAATCCTTAATTAGTAACTCTGCTTTAAACTGGGGGGGGGGGGGGAAGGGGGGGACGATCTAAATATAGGAAGCACCACAAACTGTATTCAAGTTCTGGTCATCAGTGTTAGTCACGTCCTTATCTACTCCTTACCACCAAGGGTGAAAAATTGTGGAACTAAATCTTCAAGAGGAGTGAATTTGATTTGCTGGCATGTTTTAACAAAAATAGTGGTCATCTTCAGCTACTTGCTAAATATTAAAAAGTATAATCTTGTAGAAGGGGAAACAAAAGTAAAACCTGCTCTCTGAATTTTACATTCGTAACTAAAGCATGCTTTATCAGGCAAAGTCATAATCAAATACATTAAATAGTTTGTAAGCTATGTTGGACAAATATCTTTGTATTTTCTAGAAGTGAGAGAGTTTTGCACACAGTTAATCACAGTCATAGAATATGCAGACCCTGATTTTCTGATATGGAACTTTCCTGATGAACACTTTATTATTGCAGGGCAGGGAAAATACCTTTTTCCTCCACCCTTTTAAGCTCTCGGTTGAGACCCCTGTAACAAAAGATAGATTAACAAGAAAAAAAAAATTATTGAAGCTTTATGTGATATGGGACCTTCATAAGGAAATAAAAACAGGAGGAAACGATCAAGCCTGAATGTTTTCATGCTAAGTTTGCTGAAGAGTGGAAAGATAGACTAGGACAGAGGGTGTGAGGCAAGGGTAGTAAACTGGGGAAATCAGCAAAGCTAAACTTCATTCAGATTCCTGAGTCCCTTTGTCTTCAGAGATAAGGATGCTTCTTTCCTCCTGGTATAAGGAGGGTTTTATGAACTGCTTCAGGGGAAAGTCAGAAGGCCCTTCCTGCACCCATCATTTCTCACATTCCTACAGCTTGGAGTATGCAACATGCCCAGGTGCCATGTTTTGGGGTAGCATGTCCTGAACCCTGCCGTTATCATTATTCATTCTCTTCATAGATGTACCTATGTTAGTTGAGTATACAAATATGTTATTTGAGTATACAAACATTTTTGTCACAACAACTAGCGGATTTACTTTGGGGGGGGGTCCAGCCAGGGTCACCAAACTCTGTCCCAGGTCAAATCCAGCCCAACACACGTTTTTGTAAATAAAGCTTGGTTCTAACACATCTACTTTCACTTGTTTATATCTGGGGCTGCTCGCCACAGTAGAAGAGTTGAGAGACAGACCAATGTGGTCCCCAAAGCCTAAACTATTTAATCTCTGGCCTTTTACAAAGTGTGTTGACCCTTGACCTACAGAATAAAGAGCAATAACTAAATATGTTAAGAGATTATTATTATTATTAAAAAAAAGTTATCACTCCAAAAGCCTCAAAGGATGCCATGCTAAGCCTATATATACTTTTGTACCAGAAAGACCACAACCTTTGCTTAAAAGGTAGAATTCCACTTTCCTAAGCTTGAGGAAACATCAAAATGAAAGTCATAATTAAAATGGAAGCACTCTACTCCTTATAAGTAGTGAATGAAATTGTTTTTGGTTTTGGGAATGTTGCATTAGAGAGGATGCCATGCAAAAGAGACATTTCTAAAAAATTACAAAACTGGCTCTTTAAGAGAGAAACTCAACTATGGGCATCTTCTATAGCTGAATTTCAAAAAAATTTTTTAAATTACTCTTAGAAAATTTTAAAGTTACAGTTTATTAGTAAGACTTCCTGACTGTCAGGAGAGGGTAGCAGATGGGATTATATACTAAAGTGACCTTGATTGGTTTATAGCCATCAATATCATATAATTCAGTCCATTTAAAGATTACATAGCAAAGCTTCCTCCTCATCCAACCCCATCATCCCAGCAATTACTCAAGAAAAGCATTAATCAATCAAATAATAAATACATTCATGTAGATAACTACTAAATAAGTACATAAATAGTAAATCCCTGGTGGTACTTACCAGAGAAGCCCATGTGAAAAGTAACTTTTCTTGTGAATTTTACCTCATTTGTATCTTTTGAAATACGTTAAAATGAAAATTATTAAATATAAAACAGATGTGAAAGAATGTTACAGCCAAGCCCAAATCTACATTAACACATTTTTATTGTTTATATTCTTTCTTCCTTTCAGTCAGACTAATGAGGTATAAAACACAAACTAGGTGTATGCTTGGATGAGTCCTGACAAGTGTATGCTCACGTAGTCACCACCGCCATCGCAATACAGAACAATCCCGTCACTCCCGGAAGCCGCCTGCCGCTCCTTACTAGTCAGTCCCCTCCCCCCGCACCTGGCAACAGCCCATCTGCTGTCACTAAATCCTGCCTTTTCTCCAATTTCAGATAAATCAAATCATTGAGTATGAAGTCTTTGGGGTCCGTCTTCTTTCACTTAGCATGTTTTGTGATTTACCCATGTTGTTGCATGAATTAGTAGTTCGCCCTTTTCATTGCTAATTCGTATTCGTTAAATGGATGTGGTTTATCCTCTCACCAGCTGGTGAACTTTTGGGGTGTTTTCAATTTTGGGCTATTATTAAAAAAGCTTTTATAAACATTCATGTAGATTTTTGTGTAGACATATGTTTCCATTTCTCTTGGGTGAAATACCGAGTGGAATTGCTAGGCCATAAGACTAGTTTGTAATGTTTAAGTTTGTAAGACATTGCTAAACTGTTTTCTAACATGGTTGGACTTTTACCTTCCCGTGAGCGATGTGTGACAGCTCCATTTGCTCCGCACTCTCACTGACTGTCTGCGACGCCAGTCTTCGTAACTCTGGTCATTCCAGTGAGTTGTGGTGTTAGTACAATTTGCGCTTCCTTAATGACTAATACCTTGGAGCATCGGTGCTTATTTGCCACTTGTGTATTTTCTTTGGTGAAATACTCAGTTTTTCAATCTTATACTTATTTAAAAAATTTATCTGTTATAAACACTAGTCCTTAATCAGATACGTCTTGCCTAAGGCTTGCCTTTCCATTTTCTTAACAGTGTCTTTCTCTCTCTAGTAGAGTAGAAGTTATTCTTACCTGAGCTTTGCCTAACCGAGATTCCTCCAATGTCTTCATCTAGAAATTTTAGTCTTAGCTCTTACAGTTAAGTCTGTGATTTGTTCCAAGTTAGTTTTTGTGTGACATGAGATAGGGGGTAAAGGTTAATTTTTTTTTTTTTGAATATAGCTATGTGTTTGTTCCAGAACCATTTGTTGAAGAAACTTTCCTTTCTCCTATCGAATTACTGTGTCAGCTTTGTAAAAAATCAACTGACCATATAAGCGTTACATAGTCTATTTCTGGAATCTCTACTGTGTTCCTCTGATATGTGTGCGTACGCATATGTATATATATAGCCTGACGTCAAAAGCATGTTATCTAAATTACTGTACCTTTATAGTAATTCTTGCAACCAGGTAATACACATCCCTTAATTTAATCCTACTTTATCAGTTGTTTTGACTATTCGAGGTCCAATTGTATTTATAAATTTTACAATCAGTTCGTCAAATTCTATCCAAAAAAATGGCTGCTAAGCATTGTGATTAGGGTTTCACTTAATCTTTAAATCAATTTGGGGATAACTGACATCTTAACTATATTAAATCTTTCATTCAAGAACATCATATCTCCATTTTTTAGGTCTTCTTCAGTTTCTCTCAAAATGGTTTGTAGTTTCCCATGTTTAGGTCTTGGACATACTTCATCAAATTTAGCTCCAATTGTTTCAAGGTTTTTGATGCTATTGTAAATGTTATTGATTTTTTTTTCATTTCAATTTTCAATTGTTTCTAGTATATATAAATATAAATATTTTGGTACATTGAAGTTGTATCCTGTGACCTTGCTAATTAGAGTTGTAGTATATTATAGTTCCTTTTCACTTTCTATTTACACAATCAAATCATCTGCAAAGAAACAGTTTTGTGTCTTACCAATTTGGATGTTTTTTATTTTTTGTCTTGTTGCATTGGCTAAAACCTCCAGTCAACATTGAATACAAGTGTATTTTTCGGTTTATTAGAGGGAAAGTATTCAGTCTTCTACCACTAAGTATGGTATTAGGATGAGGTATGACATAGTCACCTTTTAACAGGTTGAGCAAGTTCCCTTTTATTTGTAGGTTGCAGAGAATTTCTACCATGAATGGGTCGAATTTTACCATTTTTTTTTTCTGAATGTAATGAGATGATACGGTTTTTCTTTTTTACTCCCAGTGTGGAATTACACTGATTTATTTTCAAATATTTCCTCTAAGGTGTCAGTTTCATTGGCAGAAAATACTTCATAATATTCCTTTTATTAAAAAAAAATGTCTATAGGATCTGTGCTATCTCCCCTTTCATTTCTGATACTGATAATTTCTTTCTTTCCTGATCAGTCTGGTTAGAAGTTTATCAACTTTACTGATATTTTCAAAGAGCCAACTTCTGATTTGATTTTTCTTTGTTTTCTAGTTCACTGATTTCTTTTATTCTTATTGTTTCCTTCTTTTCCTGCACTTGCAGTTTCTTAAATTGACACCTTACATTCTTCCTAATGTATGTTTAAAGCTATAAATTTCCCTCTAAATACTGCCTTAGCTTTGGTCCACAAATTTTGATATGCTGGGATTTTCATTTTTATTCTAGTCAAGATATTTTCTAATTTCTCTTGTAGTTTATTTTTTGACACATGGATTATTTAAGTATGTTGTTCTTATCTTTCTGTTACTGATGTCTACGCTAATTCCACTGTGGTCAGAGAATATGCCTTGTATGATTTCAATGCCCCTTAAATTTAGTGAGAATTTTAAGAAGCAGGGGTATCTTTTCCTTGCCTACTTTCCCCTTCTGCTAATTGGATACAGATAACGAAGTGATGATAAAGCCACAAACAGAAAAAGCTTCATACCTGAATCACCAATGAAAGAAAGAAGCACAACTTACCTGGAACACCCACCTCGGTCTATATACATGAGCATGAAATAAACTTCTATTGTTTGAACTGTTACAGGTTTGGTTCTGCATGTTGTAAACAGTTCAGCTTACCCTTATTAAAATGCTGCCCATCTTTTTAAGGTTCTCCTCTGCCTCCCACTTCCCTGAAAGTGAATTTTTCACAAAACACATAGTCTACATTTTAGTTCATACAACCTAAAGCATACCTGCCACAACTATTCAACTATTTTCATGTGTTCCATTAACAGACAAAATCTTCATATGAATAAAATATATATGAAGTTTACTGTATCAGCCAAGGTTCTTTCTTAAAAGTATTTTTATTGAAATACAGCATGTATACAGAAATGTGTGCCAAGAAATGTACTACCTATATAGACATGATATATAATTCATCTATCTGCAGAAAATTATGAAGCTGTCTACATCTGGGGTATTTTCTTCCTTTCCGTTATTTCTTTCTTACGTGCTATTTTTGGAGCCTTGGCAATCAAGAACGTCAAGAAAACAAGAGATAAAAGGGCACCCAAAGTGTGTCACAGAGAGGCTTTTCCAGCTCAAGGCTAGAAATACAAAGCTGGTCCTGTACATGCTGCTCAGTTCCTCCACCACACTACTACAGTGCAACTTTTCCTCACTTTTTAAGGGGAAGAAGATGTAATACAGGTAGGGAGGGATGTAGAGAGAGAAGCTACACTTACTCCTTCTGCAGAACAAGTGCTACACTCCAGGGCCACTGCTAGCCCATGTGGTATCTTTGGTAAAAAACCAAAAAGCAAAAAAAACCCAAAACTCTCCAGAAAGATTCCTTTTTCCAGTTGCTTTACTTCCACCTGACAGATATTTGTTGCAGATACAACTATACTATTAGTAAGAACACCTTCCTGCCACTTGCTAGAAAGTTGTAGTTAAGTTCCCCGTGTCTGTGATGTGAGTAGCACCCTTTGGATGTGGCACTGTTCTGTTCTGTCCAGTTTACATGCTGCACTTTACCTCAGGCTGTGGAACAAGTTGTAGTTTTGATTTTTTTGCTTAAATGCATTGGGGCTATTTAAAAAAAATTTTTTTTTAGTTGAAGAATCACATACATACAGAATAAAAAGGGAGATGTACCTATAAAGAATAAACCACCACCACAAAACGAAAAGAAGAAACTACCAGTTTACAAAGAAAGAAATGTAACAAGTTCAGAATCTCAAAAACACATAAATGAGGCAAGAAACATCATAAGCACAAATAAACACCTAGATGTGCAAGGACCTAAGGGAACAGGGTCACAGTGAAACCTCTAAAAAAGTTGACTTATACACAAGTGATAGGGCCAGTAAGAACTTTATCTCCTATTTTACAGTAATGGAAAACAAGAAAATGATACTGAAAATCTAAGATTACTTCTGGCTGGCCAACTGTAGTTATAACGAAGTGTGGAGAGGCCACATCAGAAAGGTAAATGTCATCCCAGTGTTTGGAACACATAAAAGATGGCAACAAATTGATACTGATCCCAGGAAAGGCCCTAGTAGATCTTTATTATAATGATGTTTTTAAACCTTTTGGAAAAAGAACGTTGTTCACTATGTATCAGCAGGTTTGACTTAATTTCATGAACTTCTGGGGACAGTTACTTGATTAACACTTGGAAAACGCAGGACTTCAGCAAGGAATGTAAGATCCCATGACATCCTTATAGACAAACGTGGAGAGAAACGGGCTGACAGATGCATCAGTAAAATGCTGAATTCTTACCTAACAGGTGTTGACTGATAGACTGGCCAACTTGTATCATACCAAAGAGAAGTTTCACAGGCCGCTGCCTTCAAACTTGTTTCATTCAATATTGAATGTTTACATATCAAATTTTGGAGTGACCGAAAAGAATAACATAGCACATGTATTTCAGACGAATCCAAAGATATTTCAAAAGGTTAATAAATTTAACACAAGAAAATTTACAATAAATAAAGGTCCTGCAAAGCAGGTTAAACAAAACACTAACTGCACAAGTGCAGGAGAAAGACTACTTAACAGCAGTAAAGATAATTAATCTCAACTTAATCAGTATCTCACTGGTAAGTATAACTCAAGACAAGTAATCTCAGTTCACCAGTATCACATGGGTGTCAGAAGAGCTGGCTCAACATTTGGGTGTTAAATAGAAAAACAAAAGAGTATTAACAAGAACAAAGGACAACAGCTCTGCTACCTATAAATGATCAGTTCTGGATTGTATAGCTTAAGAAAGATAGAGAAAAAACAAAGCCTTTGGGGTTTGGATGGTAAAGACAATGGAAGCCAAGATATATGAGGGAAATAACTAGGGAAGAAAAGAGAAGTTGCTGGGAGTCACTGTAACACCGGTGCTTAAATGTTTGGCCCCAAAGGGTTAGTAAGACAAGTGACGGGAAGATACAGAGAATGAACCAGGACAGGCAGAGCTGCCCCCAAATGGAAGTCGATCTGGTCCCTGGTGAATCGGATCAGAGCTGCTAAAGAACCATCTGGCACTTGGGGATTTTCCAACTTTGAGATATCATAAATACGTATTTAAAGATCTATCCAGCTATAAAATTTATTATTCTCTCTTTGAAGAACACACAAATGACAATTCTTCAGAACTACTATGTTAAAGATTTTGAGGATGTAAATCTACAGATTAGTTTGCTTTATTGGTCACTTTATCTCTCAAGTTGGCATTTGTGTATATATGTGTTATATGTGTGTGTGTGTGTGTGTGTGTGTGTGTGTCTTTCTGATGTGCAATTTCTCCTAGTGTTAAAGCAGTTGGCATTGACGTGTAAACTTTTGATGGTAAAAGACATCTGACTAGTGCAGTGCATACACTGTTACACTGTAATAAAGACTACTGTCTTAACTGCCAGATTCATGTGTCCCATCCTGAAAAGCCAAAAGCCCTAAAAACACACACACACACACACACACACACACAATCATGGGTTATTAGAATTCCTTCCTTTTCAAAGATAATTTTACATAGCCAATCTTCCAGGTGTATTTAACTTATGGCTTTCTTTATATAATTTAGGCTACCCATTAACTATATGGAAATGTGTGACATAAACCTAATTCTAACCAATTTTGATTCTGTCTTATTAAAGGTATGTCTTAGCACGCTACGTGAAAGCTCTAGGCATAACTACTGCATAGCTGAGATTCCCTTAAGTCCGTTTCAACATTCATTCTCATCGATTACACAAAACATGAATCCATGCAATACACAAAAGAAACTAGCCATTCCACATAACTACATCTTAGAATTATCAGGGATTGAAAAAGGAAACTTTTCCATGATCTTCCCTAAAAGAAGTTACCTAGTGTCTGTAAAGTTTTCTATGTTACCTCCTAGAATATTTAATTTTCTTTGGAAAGGCAAGTCAACCTTGGCACACGTTTGTGCTCAAGGAGCAAATGTGTTCCTTTTGTTCTTCCTATACTTTCTCACACCTTTCAATCTCAGAGTGGAAATAAAATCTCTCAGAAAGGGAATGGACATAATTACTGCACAATCACAGTCACTTACCACTCCCTGATTATATAAACTAGCGAATGGAATTGCAATAAAAGGTACAAAAGGGGAGCTTACCTAGGAGGTGTATGGTTGTCCAAAAGTACTTTCTTTTGGCAACTGGGAAAAGTATCCATGAGAAAACACCTGAGCTGATTCCTTTTCTGATGAAGAAATTCATTACCTTCTATATTCCTAAACATAGGGCTCTGAAGTCATCAAGGTGAAGCTAAAAAGTATCTAACTTAAGGGGGTTATTAAGATTTGTATTCATGTAAAACAAGCCAGTAACAAACCTATCTCCCTTTCTATTAACTATAAACACTGTACTTCATATTTCAGAAGAGATCTGGGCATCATAAAAGCCACAGTCACAAGCTACTCTTACACAAATATTTAGAAACCCAGTAACTTGTGATTTAAATAATGCCTTTAGGAGAAGGGAAACAACAGTGACAGATTAAAGCCTGCCTTTAACCATGAAAGTCCCTGGAATAAAAGCAAAAGTGCTGCCAAGAAGCCACAGGTATTTATCACATGGACAGAGGAAAACAGGATTTTGAAGAGTGCAGTGACAGTTCTCGGCTTCCACTAATGGGCTATAAGGTTAAAGGTTAATAGCAGTATAAATCCTACAATTACATAATGTGGGGTTCGTTTTTATTTCAGATTTACAAAAACCTTTTTGTTCTTGTACTTTAATGGCCTTGTAAGTTCTGCCAGCCACTGCCTTTCTTGTCACCAGAGCGCTCAGCGGGTTTACAAGTGGACATGCCCAAGACTGCCATCTGGTGGAAATGATAGAAATTGAAATGATTTTTGTAAGTGATTAAGTCCGTTGTCTACTAAAAAGGTATGAATTCAAAATATTCAAAACTAGTTACTTCACAACACAGTAAGAAATATAAAATAAGGATTTAACTTAAGAAATGCATAGAATATATGGAGAAAATGATAAAACTTTACTGGGGGTATTACAAAAAACAAACACTTGCATAAATAGAAAGATGTAGCATTTTCCTGGAATGGAACTTATCTTTGCTAAAGATACCAATGACTTCCAAATTAATGTACATATACAACAAAACAAAATCAACAGGACTTTTATCTGGCAGGGAAATCTTGGCCAAATTATTCAAAAGTTAATCTGGAAGAATAAACATTCAATTTTTGTTTAAGTAGGTTATTAAGGGAGCACTCTCCTTACCAGATAATAAAATGTATAATAAAACTATAATAAAGATGAAATAGATACATAATATAAAGTAATGAAATAGAATGCCCATAAAATACAAACATACACAAGAATATGCAGTAAAAAGGCGTTTTCAAATAAATTTTAAAAGACTGGCTTATGTGTTACTACTGTGAGAGAATAATGGAAAATATTACATGATTTTTGCCTTGTAGTAATATCCCAAATAAATTCCATTTGTATTATATATTTATAATAAAAAGGCCAAAAGTCATAAAATATATGTAAATACTTACTCAGAATGTGAAAAGACCGTCTAAGTATACAATTGAAGGTTCAAACTGTTAAAGAAAATGATAAAATTCTAAAACTATTGAATGCATGAAACCAAAAGACACTTCTCAAAACTCATCAAATTGAACACCTAAGATCTTTGCAAGTTTACTTCACATAAATTTAACTTTCTAAAAAAGTAAAACAAAAAATGAACTCCACTATACTTGACTTAAAACAGTATATGGAGGAAAAAAAGGGAGTTATTTTTGACCTAATACTCTTCAGATCAGAGCATCATAGCTCCCTCTAGTGCTTCTACTATCAGTGATTAGAAAGCCTTTACTCTGCCTATAGGAAAAGCCGGCACAGAAACAAAGTTACTGTGTGAGAAAAAACACAGAAATAGAGTAGCATGATATAAGATTGGGGGGTGGGGGGAGAACCTACACCATTGAGCTTGTAGCTCTTCAGGAATTAGGACGTTTCAGTTATTGTTAAATGTGTTTTGTTTAGTCCCATTCATTCTTTGACATTCTTATTTAAACAAAGAGCATTAAAAGGCAACTGGTGAACTCAGGAAAATAATTTGTAACATGTAACAGAATAATGGCTAATTTCCTAAATATATAAAGAGCTCTCACAAATCAGTAAGAAAAATGATCAATGTAACAGAAAATAAGCAACATATATGAACAGGCTTTAATGAAAGACATTTAATTAGCAAAAAAAGAAAAAAAAAGTTCAATCTCATTAGTAACCAAATAACTGAGAATCAAGAAAATACCATAAATTACAATATTCTACCCACCAGATTGGCAATGTGCAATACTGCCAAAAAAGCAGAAGATATGAGTATTTTTATATACTACTGGGATTATAAATTGGTACCATTCCTGGAAGACAAGCCAGGACCACTGATTCACTTAGTTTCTGCATTTTATATTTAATTCAAAAGTTTATTAAAAATCCAAACATACCGAAAATTACAGAAAATATAGGACAATCTTACCTACTACTCAGATTTAACAGATGTTAACATTTTTATAATTTTACTTTTGAAGGAATATTAAAAAAAAACTCTTTCCAATGCTTCTGAAGAACTACTGTCCTAAATTAATGTGTCATTTTCCCATGCATGTTTTATACATACTAGGTACCTATAAATTATACACATCATAGTCCATCAACTCTAAGTTTCCATTATTTTATGTACCATTCCTTTATGTATGATTAAAAAATGTGCTAACTATGAAATAATGCCTTAATAATATTTAGGATTATTTTATACTTATTGTAATAGGTTTTTCAGACTTTGATTTTAACAAAACCCAACTATGGAATCAAAATATGAACAGCTATGACCAAGTTGGTACAATTGTAAGATGTCATGATCTAAGATGCTTCTCAATTTCAAAGATATTAAAATACGAAAAAATTCATTTTGAAATAAACTTTGGAGATTTAAGCTTTTACATAAACGACGTTCTTTTGGAACTTGCTGTTTCCCTCAGCATTATGTTTTCTGAGTATTAAAAGATGGCTCACTGCCCAAGGAAGCAAAGCCAGTAGCAACGAGCTGCTGCAGGAGCACCAGATTCTCTTCTTAGCCCAGCCTTTCCTCCATTCCTCTAAGTGTTCCAGAAAAAAACTGATTTATGCTGAAGGGAACTAATAGGGAAGAGTTATTCCTCAATGGAAACATCTGCCTTCAATCAGGAAAATAGTCTAGAGACAGTCACTTCCAAGGCCCAGGAATGAACATACTTACCAGTTGGGACCAGGGCAATACAAGTGAGGCACTCACCTTGGAGACGAAATTTAAGGGGTGCCAAAAAAATTCAGTGATCAAGAGAAATATTTTAATGCAACATTTAAAAGAATCAAAATGAACACAACAACCATGATGCACAAAATACCAAAAAATTTTAAAAGACAATTATTGTTGCTTAATTTTCCTATTGCCTTAAGCTCCAACATAGCATTGCAGGGCACTCTTACTCGTCCAACCTTACAGGGGAAGAATGGGGATCACAGTGATGCGTGTGATACTACACTACAGTTTAAAATGTCAATGTGAAATGGGAACAAAGTAATTTTCATAGGTAGCGTGAATAATTTTCAATATTAGGTCCTCAAATAGATGCAGGCTATTAAGAATTACAGAACGTAGATTATTAATTGTATTTTTATTAAAATGAACTAGACTTATGTAAGATGAAGACAATGCCTGCCTGCCAGGTATCAGCATTTATGAGGCAACAGCAATTAAAATGGTGTGATGTTTGCATAGTTAGACAAAAAGACAATAGAACTGAATTTAGAAACTAGAAATGGATCATACATATATGGGAAATTGGTATTAGGCGGGGCTGAAATGGTGTTGGCAAAATTATATTAGATTCCTTGTTTCATATAAAACAGTAAATTCAGGATGAATGAAAAACCTAAGCATATGTGCTTGGAAAGATGACTTTAAAACTCCTGAAAGAAAATAGAGATTACAGAACTTGAGATGGCAATGACTTCTTAAACAAGACAATAACACAAACCATAAGGAAAAAGATGGATAAGTAACAAAAGGCTCCATACTCAAAATAAAAGAATAAAATAAATACATTTTGCAACACATGTAACAAAGGACTAGTATCCTGACTACATTAAAAAAAAAAAACTACAAATCAATGAGAAAAAGACAACCCAAAAGAAAAACAGGTAAAATTTAAAGAGGAAACTCAAATGGCTCATACAGGAAAAGGCGTTTATCTCAGATGTAATCAGAAACGCAAATTAAATATTATTTCACATTCACCTGACTGGCAAACTTAAAGTCTGACAATATTTACTGTTACTGAGGACGGGGAGGGACAGAGGAACAGGGATTTTCATACATTTCTAGTAGAAGTGCAAATTAGTACATCTTTAGCATAATGCATTTGCAGTATTAACTGGAAACGATGCATACTCTATAACCCAGTAATTTTATTTCTAAGCAACTACTACAGAAAATGCTAGTACAAGTGCTCAAGAGACACATGCCAGTCATTAGTTTTTTTATAGTAATAAGTTGCAAATAATCTTCATCTCTTTTCAGTGGGGAAATGGATAAATTGTGGTGCAGTCACACAAAGGAATACTATACCAGTTTATTCTTTTTATTTAACCTCTTGTTTTATGGAAGAGGGGGATGCAGAGGTAATAATGTGAGCAGATAAATTCAAACCTGAGGTTGGGAATAACACCCTTTCCTCTCCCATTTTACCCCCAGCAAAATCAAAACCAGCCACGCATGGTGGGTCATATGTGGGGGAAGGGCTAACGAGAGAACTGACCTCTTATGGTAGGCAGTATCAGACTCTTATTCCAACCCAGTGTCCCCTTCCCCACCTTCTAAACATAACTAAGTAACAATCCTTGGGTAGATCACCAAACCAAAACCTGTAAATACTGTTTACTGCTTAGTCAAACACTGTTCTTATTGAGTCTTCTTTCTTGTAAGAGTAATATCTAGTTTCATTTGCATAGACTGGTATAGTCACGTGTACTCTCTGTGCCTAGTGATTTTCAAACTTTTCATAAAGTCAACCTTTATTCAAATGAAATCTTACATGGAATCCCAACAAGTAACAGTAAAAAAGCAGGACCACTCTGGAGGTTGAGAAATGGTACCCTAGAACTTCCTCTGGTAATTACAATATTTTAAGGAGAGTTTAAACTAGATGAAAATTCTTAAGATTAGTTTATTTTTGACTACATATAAATTTTAAATGTGAACTCTTCATGAAGAGATTTGTAGGTTCCTAAAGAAACTATAACAATTCAATTCACTAACTTTCACTTCAGGAATATACTTCAATAGCATCAAAATAATTATAGCTAGTCTTGTCTAAGACCAATTTTAATAGCAAACATTAAATAACTTTAAGCTTTATACTATTGTGAATTTACTTACAAGATGCTTATTCACAGGCAAAAGTCTCATGAAAATAAACTCCATGGTCCTCTAAACCAAGTTACTGTGGAATTTTGTCAAAATAAATTGCACTTCATGTCTCCAAGATAGAAATGAAGCAAAACCACCTCATTATAGTGAGCACGCAAGTGAAGAAAACATTAAGGACCCAGGAAAGGGAAAGGAGCTCCCAGACCCATATATTAGAGTAGCTCTTGGATTGTACTGGTGCTCTTCACTGCAAATACACGCCCAAGTATTTTCATTAGAAGTGTGTATTATGCCGACAGAGTAAGAGAATAACATTGGCTGTACAGACTTAATCATAAAGATCACTATTGCCAACATTATAAGATTAGGGTTTTTAGTCAAAGGGGAAAAACAAATCCAAAGCTTTGATTCTACCCATAAATAAAAGTTATGGTTCTTTTGTGCCCCACTAGAGTTGTGGATACTAAGAGGAAAAACAGTAACTAACCTCCAAACACCAAGCTCATGCATGCATCCCTCATTCCTGAACTAGAAGAGCACAGCTACCAGTTATATTGAGTGGGAAACAATGTACACAGTTAATAGAAATGTTTGCCAGGGAGCATGAAAGTGAAATGGAAAATAAGGGGAAGAAGACACCACAGCCAGGAAAGCCAGCAAGAAGTCAGAATCAGTGCTGATGCTGCCTGAGAAGCAACTTACTCTGTATTAGTAGTTACACTGTTTTACTTCTGATTGACAATATAACATACATAAATCACCAGAACAGTGGGCAAAAATAAACACTTGCTCAGCATTTTCATTAAAGCTTACAGAATAATCCTCAAAGTTGAACAGAAAAAAAAATCTTGAATAGAAAAATGAAAACCAGCAATTGAGCATAAAAAAATGACAACGCAACTTTTTATAATGCATATCTACAAATTTATTTGCAAAAGCAAGGAACTCTCAGAATTACTTTGAAATAACTTAAATCCTCGTCTTGATGATTACTACATTAGCATTTGACTACCTTACAGATTTCCTGCACACTGTGCACTGTTTTAATAGGTGCAAATTACAATAGACTATTTTCCAAAAATATTATTTAGCTACGCAAAACAAAATGTATTCTAAAATATTCATCAAATGCTTTCCCTTATCAAACCAGATTCATTCCAAAATACAAATAAGGGCAATTTGGAAGAGGAAATGTGAATTTGAGACGTCATTTAAAAACGCAACCTAAATTCAAGGTAAGAGTAAGATTTGGCTAGCAGAAGAAATTTAATGGACATCTTCAGGTTAATTTCAATGATGGAAGCTGAAACTAAGACTCAGTTTAACACAAGCAACATAAACTGCCTAACACCACTATTAAAAGACATCAAGACCCAACTGAATCCCATACATCTGAAAATAAACCTGACTTATGGAGAAATGAGAGCTGCAGTCACTTTTGGCTACCCAAACACATTAAAAACCAAACACTCATGTAACAACTATCTTAAGTAAATATTATAATTACCAAGCCTCATAATTGGGCAAGCAATGTGTGACAGAAATTATGAGTGCTTTAAAAAAAACCAAGAATCTCCATGCTAACTCTCCCCAATCTTGTTGAATGTTCAGAAAATTGAAAAGTCTAACCAAAAAAACTCAACATAAAATTCTGATCCACTTAGTCATCATTAAAAAAATCCCATCTTTATCTGACCAACCTGAAGTGACATCTAATGTTAAAATGATTTTATTTAAAATACGAATTTTAAACTTCAACATAAAAGTGAAACCTTCTCAAAGAAATAACACAAATCTACAATAATTGGAAGACATCTTAAAAGATTAAAATGATCCAAATATATGCCATAAAAAAAATCAAGCTCTACAGTTAAACAACCTTAAATCATGAGTTTTCCAAGTTGAAACACATCACAGAATTTTCTGGGAGAAAAAAAGCACAATAGTAAAGACTCCACCTTCTTTACTTTGCTTTCTAAGTATCAGTGTAATGGTAACCATACAAACATCACCTCTCCCCGCAAGTAAAGTTTACATCAGATCTGTCTTAAGATTCATTTACTGTTATACTTGGTATACTACTATATTATATAATAGTATATTACAGTACCGTAATACTTGGAATAAAAGAACACTCTGTGAAGCTGTCCAAAAGGACGAGGGTAGCAAGTCCCAAAGTCTGGGGGTCCCAGAGAACCTTTCAAGGAGGTCTGTAAAATCCAAACTATTTTCTCAACAATATTAATACTTTTTTTTTTTCAAGGTCTTGACATTTGCACTGACTGTGCAAAAGAAATGGTGGGAAAAATTACAGGCACCAATATTATTAGCATGAATAGAAACAGTATTACCAAACCAGTCACTATTACATGTTCACCACTGTACTCACAGAGAAAAAGGGGCAGGGGGGACCAATTTCAGTTAACAATGTCCTTAAGCAGTAAAAATTAATTGCATCACACCTCTACCCTCGAGTACACATCTTTTTAATAGCTTAGATGATGAAATGGGAAGTCCTGGGTCTACAGCAGGCTGAAGTATGATGGTTGTCTCATGCTATTATTTGAGACGTGAGCTGAACTAGTAGCCACTTTTCAAAGAATGCCATTTTACTTGAAGGAATGACTGAAAGACTGTGGTTATTCAACAGACATTTTCTCTGAAATGAATGAAATAAGCCTGTCACTCAAAGAAAACAACTGACAATATTTGTTGCCAATGATAAAATTTCACCTTTCAAATGAAAATTAAGATTTTGAAAAGTCTGTATCCATCACCATGTGCTTGACAGCGTCCCAATACTTAAGATTTTTCTGATGAGATCACAACAAAAATTACAAACACAGCATAATAAAATGTTAATATTCTAAAGAACTGCATACTTCTATGAACCTGTATTTTCCAAATGACCAATGCATGTTACAAAATCATGTAAAAGTAGAACCCTTATTCAAACTGTAAGACAAATCAAACTGATTTTAACGTAACAAAGTACAAAGTTGATTGACAGTTTCAGACTTCACATTGCAACTAACCTTCAAGAAACCACCAGTTCTGAAGTTTAGATAAAGTATCAAAGAAGAATAACTATAATTATCTAAAGCTTAAAAGTACTTTTCCACAAAGGTGTTTGTGTGAGGCCAGACTTCTTCATCCACTTCTAACACAGTGCCACATTCCAAAAGACTGAATGTAAAAGCAGACAGAAGATTATCCAGCCCAACATTAAAATATTTATAAAAATCAAAACCAACGCTATTTTCACACTAAATTTTTTAGATTTTGAAAATATTTTCATAAAACAATGCTATTTATGTTAACAGGTAATTAAAAAAAAGAATTAAAATAGCACATAAAATTTCTTTAATTTCTAATACAATAAACATCAATAGATATAACCCACAAAGCGTAAGTTCTCTGGGATCTTGAATTCTGAGAAATATAAATGGGTGCTAAGATCAAAACAGTTGAGAAACAGCTGGAATAGGGAATTCAAAACAGTAAATATTGAATATGGGTTTTTCTCTTGCTACTCCACACATTATTTGTATTTCCAGGGCCACCAAACCCCCGAAAAGGATTTTTTTTAATAAGTGGTATAAAAAATGTTTTTGGATTGAAGAAGGGGTTAATTAGTATTGTTCTATTATACAGTTTGGTTAACTCCTCCTTGGAATTATAATTTGCCTACACAGTTTTATATGAAATTTTTCATGATAATTATTCCTACTATATAAAATGTTTAAAGTAACATTCAAAACTGGACTTTCACTCTTAAATATATGAAATAGTAATTATGTCACACTGTTTTTATCAATTCTTTATTTAGGTAACAAGTTGGTTATGTTCACTGCATTGTATGAAACATCACAATATCATACGGGAAAGGTACTATCAGTACAGGGTTGGATCAGAGTGGACAGTTTGAACAATAAACCATTTTGCATTCTTCATTCCCTATCTTTTAACAACCCGCCAAATCCAGTCAAGGGACAAATAGCTTTTAACATCATCATGGAAAGCACTTTAACTTACAAGGCTAAAATCTAAAGAATAAATAAAATATGTTGTGGCATTAATTTCTTTTAGACCAAAAATCAGGTGCACAATAAATCAAATGATCAAGAAAGCTGTATTCAGATGTGTGGCTCTCCAGAAACAACTTCAGGAAAATGTTACAGAAAATACCATGAATTCCATTTCACACAGGACCAGATGATGACTCATTTTAACTATACACAAGGGCAATTACATCCTGCTGAAACACAATTTAAACAGATAGGAAAATGTTTACAGAGCATCCACCACATGTAAACCATGTACAAATGGATACATTCATCGCTTCTCCTACCCCAATAGCTTCTTTTAGATAAATATTTCACTCTTCATGTTCAGTATTAATTGGAAACATGCAAAACTCAAAGGAATTCAAGGATTCAAGGTTATTGTAAAAATAGAATTAAACTAATAGTCTTCAAGTACCTTATGTGATAGCCACTCTGTACCGTGCCCAATGTTATAAAATGAAAGGTTACTGAACCCATGAAAATATCTCTGTAATATTTCCTTAGACCTAAAATAGATAATTTTAAATGTATTTATAGTCATTTCAATGTGATATTCTGAGCTTTTAAAATAATGTAAACAATTAAAAATTATACCAAATTACACAAAACTTGTTTTATCTTAAAAGCTGAAAAATTAAAACTATAGAAACCCACATGTAAAACAAAAATCACAATTTACATTATAAAGGCAAATCTCATCATTTAAAAAAATTTGCAGCAGTGAGATGTCAAAGCAAATTATAAATAGCCATAAATTAATCCATTTGGTTTCAAGAGATTTTTCTAGTGAGAGTTGAAGGATGTAGTAGACACATGCATAAAATTTGTAAGGGTTTAGAGTATTATTGCCAAAAACACTTTATCTTGAAGCAGGCAACATTACAACTTGGACATTATTGGAGAACCCAGTTTGATAATACAGGTAAAATTGGAAAAAAATTAAATAACAATAATAAATATAAATCCTATAGTAAATCGCTCAAATGAAATTTTAAGCCACAGAGCTGCAAAAGGCTTCCAACTTGGTGAACTGAAAAAAGGAGCATCTCATACAATTCTTTGCTCTTACATGCTTATATGTTGTGTGTCTTGTTTAAAAAAAAAAAAATAATGTGTCTTCAGAGGATAGCTAACTATATTCCCATGCACCTCAGGCATATGTTATTTGTGGTGAAGTAACTCCATTGGTTTCTAGGGCCAAAAGTTCAGTACAGTTGTAACCAGTACGCCTGAGGCTGGCAAAAAATACTGTAGTACAGGCAATGCTACAAGTGGCAATTATCAGAAAACACAAATATGAACAAATGATGGGAAATGCTAATGATTTTCTGCTCATATCACAAAACGTTGGGAATCCACAAGAATATTTTTTCCCTTGTATTGAAGAAAATTGTGATTAAAAGTTTTTTCCCCCAATTTTCAGAATCAAAAGCATTTTAGAAGGTTTATAAGGCTACCATGGGTCTTCTAGATCTCCAGCACCCTACAGGAAGAAAAAAGGAAGAATATTATTATTATTTACCTAAACCACTTCCAGGTTGGATTGAATTTCAAAAGAAAACAAAATTAGATGAACAAACTACCTTCCTTTCTTTGAAAAGGTACTTTTATAGAGAGGTGTGTGAATTGTACATTGTGTGTATACACATGGATCTAATATAGATAGATAACTGGCTGGGTTTTTCTCCCCTCTCCACCAAATGCCTTCCTGTTTCTCAAACCACTTAAAAACATTCTGGCATTGGAAAAATATATCAAAACATCAGCTACACCTGAAGATTCCACAGTTTCAACTTATGGTACCTCAAGCAACTTTAGACACACGATAAACGTAAAACATGAAAAAGAAAAGTTAATGTTCTACATTCACAAAATAGTTGTTTTAAGAAACACTTTCCCATGTGACTAACAGTCATCTGTATTCTAAAGATTCATTTTAACAAAAACCAAACTCATATCTGCTATTTAAAATATCTCATAATTCTCGCATTTATTAATATCTGATGAATGCTTAGAGCAAAGCTGACAGTCTTGCAATCTTTTAAAAGCTCATCATGGCAATATTCTAACATGTCTACGTGTGTCCATTCTGTCTAAAGATTAATATTTTACATCACAAAAAGGGGATAAGAAACAAAATAGATTTACTTTGAGTAAGCAAGACTTCTCAACATTTTTTTCCTTTCAGTTAATGAAAAATGCACCAAGCCAAAAGTTTTCTAAATTTTATATAAATACAAATGAAATTCTAATGGGTATTTTCCCAATATACCAAACCTGGTTGTTTAAAAAATAATAATTTAAAAATAAGTACAACATGCATAGGTTATTCCACATCACATGCTTTATTTGGACTTAAACACTTATAATTTCATTCTAAACACTTGGTTGACATACATTTTGATGTATGTAGTTAGGCTATACAGAATATACAAACCAAAGCTGCATGAATAATACATAGGTTTTTCAAAAATTATGTTTCATAAAGAATACAGAGAAAGGAAAAATAATCACACATCCAGTATCTCAGAACTTCTAAAAATAAAACTACAGAGAGTGAAATATAAACAACTCAAAGAACACACAAATGATCATTCTTGAAAAGAAATTACAGGCCAGCATCTGCCATTCTTTGAATAACTAAAATTACTGAAGAAAACACAAATTTATTACATAGCTAACTATGAATGTACTATTACGGAAAATAATGTGAAGCAGTATAAATCTATATTAACAAGTTTTTCCACAATATAAAGTAACCTTGCTATTCAGTAATCTCTAATTCTATCTAGTATGAATTTAACTACTGACTAATAACTGGTGGCCTTATTTCCAGCATACAACATGAAAGGACATATAATTTTATTAAATTCAAGGTACTATATAAATAGCCGATTTTAAACTATCTGATAAAGATGTATGCAAAGGCCTTCTTAAAAAAAAAACAAGGCTATATGAATATAATAAAACTAGTTTACCAATATTCAAGTAACAAAACGGTTATATAAACGCATACATTGTATTTCCTAAGTAAAAACCATCAAATCAAAGATCACAAAAATATTACCACAAAGTAAGGTCATATTTTTTCACCACTCATCTTTGTCCCTGCATCTTCATTACAGCTGTCTAGTTCAGCAAGATCACTCTTTGATTCAGTATGGCTTTCCTGCATTGCCACTGGGTTTCCAGCATCACTGTTCGAAGAAGCAGCGGCAGCAGCTGGTTCAGCAGGGCTTTCTTCTCCCTCTACTTTAGCTAGCCTGTAACTAGTCAGCATCTCCTCCAGAAGTTGTCGGTAGTTGCCCCTATGATTAATTCTCATTTGCCTGAGAGCTTCCACCAATTTTCCCTGTGATCCACTTTCCTCTGCTTCATCGGAGGCCTTTTTTTAAGATTCAAGACCCCAGTGTCAGTAGACAAACTAGGATATCACATGTATTTCATAACATATCACAGCAAAACACTCATTTGTCTACCATGAGTAATATAGTCTAGGCATGAGAACATTTCATTAAATAAGTATCAAGGCTTATTTGTGTCAATTAATAAAAATTTCCAGTTGAAGTATCTCATTATTTTTAGCAAATTATCAAGAACTAGTTCACGTTTATTTCACATTGATATTCGAAGTTTAATCTGAAATTTACTTGGCTATTAAAATTCAAAGGCAACACAAGCATCTCCTAAAGCTGACTTACTTAAAAAAAAAAAAAACAATTGGCTATAATTATCTAGTATAAAAGGAAATTAGTGTTTAAAGCAGTAGGAAAGGACAGAAAAGCAGGCCATGAGAACATTAGTTTCTTCATTTCTGCTAAATGATAGGAAGGAAAGGAGACACAAAATGTAAAACTATAGAAATTTAAACTAGATACTGGGGAAATTGTAAAGCTTTTGTGGATAAAAATATTACTTTTTGTCTTTAAATATTTTAATAAAAACATTTCTAGATAAAATAGACCAATTATTCAAAAACGTAATTAAGTTGCAAACAGTACACTACTCAATCCTTTCATAGAATTTTATAAAATCTACAGGTTTCTAAAATAGTAGCTACTTAATCTTGTTAGCAGAACAAGCTCTAATATCCAATCTGATTATAGTTACACTGAGAGACTAAAAAGCAAATCAATCTTATATTCTGTGCCTCCTGATGTGATGCATCAGGGAGGACAAAGCTATGTCCTATGTTCTTGCCAAAAATGTTTAATAACTAATGAAGCTAATTCCCAATTTACAGGAAAACAAGAAAAAGAGGATCATGTGAAAGGACACCACAAAGAATCATATGATCCAGAATGTAGGACATCCTATAAAAAGCTTGCTCAGTCTCATTATAATCAGTGTCAAGGGGAAAAGAATTGGGGGCTCGGTCAAAGACTTGCTTAATAGGCTTGACTGGTAACAAATGGACTAGCAGTCATTCTAGGCACAACTGGGAAAATTTGGGATCAATATTAGATGACATTAAATTTATTATTAATTTTCTTATGTATAATATTATGGTTATGTAGAAAAATGTCCTCATTCTTAAGAGCTGCATGCCAAAATATTTAGAGGTAAAATATTATGATGTCTGCAATTTGCTATCAAAGGGTCAGTCAAAAAAAGTCATGTATGTACATACACGCATGTATATATAAAGAGAGATAAAGCAAATATGGTAAAACATTACGTATTGAATCTAGGTAGAAGGTATACAATTGTTCATTATGATCATTTTAATTTTTCTACATTTTTGGAAGTTTTCATCATTAAATGTGGGGAAAATAAAATACAAAAAGGTTACTGATATAGATGATCTGACACAAACTCTTAACCATCTTTGAAGGCTGTTACTCTATAATTCTATAACAAAGATAATACTACTATAACCACATAATAAATGGCAATGCTTATTAGAAAAATGAGAGCACATGAATGCTTTAAAAAGAAAAAGAAAAAAGAAAAAAAGAAAGTGTCCTTGTGGCAAAAAGCAATAGATGACTGTGTACAGCATATGTTTTATATGTACATATATGTCTGTGAACCTGTCCATTTTAGGATATTATATGTAAAATGTCTGGGAGGAAAGAAAATACAGCAATATAAAAATGATAATATTAGGTAGTGAAGTTTCAGATGTTTTATTTTCTTTGAATTTTCTAATTTTCTATATCAAGAATATTAACTGTCAAAATCATTTACGTTTTAATTTGCAAAGTTTATTGTGTGGGGAGAACATAATAAAATGTGCTGTTGAGATTTTTCTTATTTTTCCCCTTACCTTTCCTTCTGTACTAAATAAATCTATTTCCCTAAATAAAGTCTCTCATGTGAATCTATTCAGGAAAGGTTAAAATGGAACAATGAGTAGAGTCTTGCTAATCACAAATCTTACCAGTCTTTAATCAGGTCTTCCAAAAGGAAATTTTCTACTTGATAGTAAATCACAAAGAACTTTCAATATAGGGCGTAAGACTCCTACCTGCCCTCTAAAGAAAAGTCCCTCAAACCAACAACTCTCTATTTAAAAAAAAAAAAAAGAAGAACTTCCAGGACACTCAAACAAAATCTGCTTCAAGTGGGCAGCTGATTTACACGCTGAGACCTCAACCCTGGTTTCGCACCAGAATCACCTATAGAGTTTTTACAATTATACATACTGCCAAAGTTCCATCCCATTATATTCAGATTCAGTGGGTTGAGGTGATCTATTTTTAAAGCCTGACAGGTGATTCTGATATATGGCCAAGATGGAGAACCACTGATAAGCTGTCTTAACTCTACCTACTTGAACTTACTGATACGGTTGGATCAAAGGTTGTTATACTCATTGTATTTCAGTCAATTGGGGGGGGGGAGGTGGTTTTCAAAGATAAAGCACCTCTTTCTCCATCTGACACATTTCTTTTTTACAGTAATCATCTATGTTTCTGTGAACTGCAGAGCAGTTGGGGAGAGAGAAGTAGTTGCTTTTTAAAAACTGTAAATTAAGTAGCATGGATTTACAACAACCAATTGAAAAGAATTTGAGCTAACGGCCACATTTAAGTTATTTTATATTATCGCAAATTATATTCTTTTGTTGTGCTGCATAGACAATGGAAGGGTGAAACCTCTTTCCCAGCCATTTCATTTGATTCTTCAAAATATTGTTACACAACTCTGTCGTGGATTTTCATTAGTATCAGAAAAGGATTGTTTTGCTTAGCTAAACCCTCTTTACCTGAACTCATAAAGCACATCATGTTTGCACATCTATTATAGCAGTTAATTCCACCTTGCTACTGTTCACAATTATCTCTCCAGTTAGACTGTAAACTCTTTGAAATAAAGATAATTCTATTCCTTTCTGTATCCTCCCTACCACCTAGGGAAGGAAAATTAGTGCTAAGAACTAAGAGCTTTATATACATAATCTCATTTAATCCTGTACGTACCCTATGTAACAGGTACTGTAACTCTAATTTTTATAAGTGAAGAAACTAAGGCTCAGAGAGATTTAAGTTGTTTGTCAGGGTGACAATGCTAGTAAGTGACAGAGCTCAGATTTGTTTACAGGTGCAACTGACATCAACGTCCCTCTGAATGCTCTTTTGAATACATTATGGTAACAGGTTTTGCATATAAGTGCCCCATATAAATAGACACATACTAAATAAATACTGCTTAAAATTATTGTAGAATTAAAACATAAATTATTTCATATTGAAGTCTATAATGTATTTCTCCTTCATATAGAAAAATTAATGAAATTATAGGACAAAAAATCAATTATGGAGCTAGGAATTCAGGACATTTCCTCAGATTTTGTTTTTAAGGCTTTATTATCATCTAGACTAATACAGCTTGAGAATCAAATTTCTCATTATAAAAACACTGCCTTGCACCACGTAAGGCACAGGAATATGGATAAATCAGGCAGAGAGCCAACAGAGGGGAAGGAAATCTAGGCACATTTAATAAAATTTAACTAGCTATTATTTATTTGCAGCAGTTTTTTAAAAACACAGTTGCCATAAGCAAAATTCCTCAAAAGACTAGCTAAAACAGTGGAGAAAAAGAATGCCAGCATAAATATTTACTGTGTTAAGAGTCCCCATGCCCTGCTTTGTCAGGTAAAAATAATTTTTAGACATTTCTCAAAAATGACTTCATGAGGTATAATTAACAATGACTAATGGAGAATCTAATAAATTATACATTATCTGCAAGATTCTATAAAATTTAATCAGTTTGAAATAATTTAAGAGTCATTTAAATGGTCAAGACCACAAAGCTGTAAGAAGTGGTATATTAAATGACACCTAAAAAAGTAGTGACTAAACTTAGTGCATTTTCCAACAGTGTAGGTAGGTCTTCTCCATAAGAATGCTTTGACAAGTGAAAAAGTAAAGTCCTAAAACTGTAATATAAAAATATACTTGCTTTATTTGAAATAAAATAAAAAAGAAGATTGTACACAAAAGTTAACAATGTGAAAACAGGGAGATTCTTTAGGGCTTTTTGTCCTGTCCTCCTTCCCCCCTCTCAAAATCCAAATGTCTTAAAATAAGTTTTTTGAATCAGGATAAATAAAAACATGTATTTAAATGAAAAATAACTAATAAGGCACTGAGCTTGACTGCTTAGTCACAACAACTTCCTCATCAAAAACAGAGCACCTTAAGACTATTAAATATAAGATTCACAACAGAATGGGCAATGATTTTTCTTGCACAGTGGACAGAGTGGGGGTACAGATACATACAAACCCTCTATCTTAGAGAGGCTGCACGGAAAGGTATAAAATAAAGGGAATAGTTTTTTGAGTCATTCTGACTTAGATTCAAATTCTTGTTACTCGGTTTATCCAGCTGTGCAACCTGGGCAAGCTACTCCATCTCACTGAGTCTTAGTCTTCTCTGTAAAAGAAGGGTGTTGAGGAGATAACCTATGATCAGTATTTAGATACAGACAAACAGATACGGCTTGGCACAAGTAGGAGGAAGTAGGTGTAAACAAGTTTCCCCTTTTCCCTTGGAAAACTTCTACTTACACAGCTACTTGATCAGTGGTGCACTAATTCAAAAGCACTCTAAGTCTCCTTTGAAGGAAGAACTTCACATTTTGGCACAGAAAATACAAAGCTCAAAAAATAAACTTCCATACCAATTAGCAACCTCTAATTATTTTTTGAAATATATGGTTTCAGGATAGTCTTAGCAAACTACTAGAAAGAAAGAAATAGAAATATTTTTTATTTAACTAGTATTTATTGAACTCTCACCATGTGCCAGGCACTGCTATAGGTGCTGGGACTACAGCCATAAATAAACAAGATAAAGTTCCAGATCTCAGAGAATGTACATTCTAGTTACAAAACCAAGCTAGCATTTAGAGGAAGAAAAGGGGGTGGACTGGGAGTGATCTCATATAACAACAACTTAGAACAAACGTAATTTTATTTTTTCTGGTCCTCTAGGAGATTATCCTTTTGGGGTTACAAACTCGTTTGAGGAACTGATGAAAATTGCAGACATAACTCTAAATCATTAGAGAATGTGTATGCACACATAAATATATCTGCAAAGACTTTTGGGAGGTTCACAAACCCCCTTATGCTAGAAGCTTTTCCGCAGATTTTGATTTTAAAGCTGGGAAAATATCAATATTGCTTACATTAATTGAACATATTCTAAAAAGTTGAACTAAAAAATAACTTAATAGTGAACTTTCTGAATATATTTTAAATGACCTAAGTTGACTTATATCCAACTCAGCTTTTAAAAATACATTAATTAACCAAAAGATTTTAATATAAGAAAAATAGATGAATCTCTATTTCTAATGGTACTGCATATAGGCATTTACAGCAGAAAAATTCTGTATGTGATACAAAGTAGACATTTTAGGAATCTAAACAATCGCTGTTAACTCTGGCTAGCTTTTTTTAAAGAAAAAAATCTGAATAAAAATTATTTTTGTTATTTAAGCAAAATTGTTTTAAATAATACCTCCCAAGTGTCTTCTCCTCTGTATTTCTACCAGACTTTTGTCTTTCCCATTCTGCAAGTTACCTGTAACAGCTCCTGCCACTGTGTACTTCCTGGCAACATCTTCCAGATGGCACAGATCTAACCAAGTTGAAAAGCATTTGCGAAGCACTTCTGTGCCTAACTCACTGCTTTAGTAGGTCAAGTTAAGAGCTAAGAATTTAATCAAACATCTATAATTTCTTCATTTTATGTTTCTTTTATATTTTTTAGTACATTTCTGCTACTTGTGATTATCGTTCAACATTTTTCCAAGGTCATAATTACTCTGAAAGGGTAACGTTTCCTAAAATGGGATTCTGGGCTGCAAAAATGAGGTGTTTTTTTTTTAACAACAAATAGGAAAGGTTCTCTAATCCACACATCTATCTACTAACGATGGGTTTACACTTATGTGATCTCTGCAATCATTTCACAACTATTTGACTTCCAGCCTCTCTTTAATCTAATACTGCACACTTCTAACAGAGTAAAATACCACAGATATCCACAGATATTCCTTTGAGTCTATCATTTTAATGCTCCAAACATATGGTGGCTCCTCACTCTAAAACACAAAGTTCAAAAGTCCTCTCTAGTCTCTCCAGAAATACTTCTGGCACCTGAATTCTTTGTCACCACAGCAGTTCTCTGCTCTAGCCAAAATGATGTTCTTCCTTTCAAAGAACCATTACCTTCCTCCTTTCACTTCTGCCATTCAACCATTCTTCAAATCCCATTTTCTCTCTGAAAATCTGACTGCAAGCAATCATTGTACAATACATATGGCAATTAATCACATTCTATATTTCATCATCTTTTTATTCTTTAGTAAATAATGTGAAACCATTTATTATTTAACTTTTGTTTTAAATCTACATTGCCAGCTGCACTGAGAGTAGGGATGGGGGACCATGCCTTGTGTTTTGTGATCAGTCTCCTCCCCACATCAATTCACTACATGGTAGATTGTCAGTGCTTGATTTTAGAAAGTTTATATATAAAGGTAATTAACTATACATCTCCTTAATTTATACAGTCATATAATAATCATATTTAAGGCAATTTAATATTCTGAGCATCTCCCCTCAGTTTCATGGTTCTGTTGCCTATTTATTCATAGTTTATATAGCTGCTACGTATAAGCATCTCCTATTTTTTTAAAAAGCTTCAAATTCATCCTTGGTATGTTAAACAGAAATTTCAGGTTATAAAACTTTTTTTTTTTTTTTTTGAGTAAAAGCTGCCAACTTTCTTGAGAGACCAAGAAATTCAGCAAAGTATAATGAAATAATTTTTCCCGATTACACACAAAGGTTGAATTTGCAAAAACATAAGGAAACAGGAGTACTTATAAGGCCAATAATCAATAACTATTTGAGGGCTTATTTCCTCTAAACATGGTGGCGAATGCTGTGAAGAATCTACGGCTAGCTGAAGAGATAAGACTCTCTTTACCTCCCAATTACCACCATCTTTTTAGCTGTTATCAACATCCTATCCTCATTTCTTTTAGGATTCTCTAAATGCATTACATAACATATCTTTAATTTCCACAGCTTTGAATATAATTCTTAATACTATGAGGCACCTGTCACAAAATGAAGACTCAGAATCACTGCTCCAGACCAAGATATAAATTGTTAGTAGCAATATATAGCATCACTGTGATTCCACTAACTAAAATGTATACTTGTAAAATTTCCTTTTGTCAGAATACTTTTTATTGTTAAGAAAAAAATAAATTATGTGAGATTTCTGTGCAATAAAGAACCCTGGGAAAACAGTGCAATTGAGATGATATATAATTTTTCTCAGTGACTAATGTCTCTCTCAAGACCTGCCAAGAGGAGCTGGAGACTCAGAAGGTGAGTCTATTTCTTCTCAACAAGTTTCATTATTAAGTTCGGCTCCCTTAAATCTTTGCAGCATACATGTTAAAAATTAAATTATTCATTTTAAATGTCCAAAAACCTTGAAAACTCTATGAGAAGATAGTTACCTGAAGTACTGACTTTGAAATTTAGGGCAATTTTTTAAAATGACACTGTTTTGACTTCTGGTACTAATACTAAAATAAAACAAACTACGGAGGAGCAGCAGACAGCTCATCCGTATTCCTAAGGAAGGTAAAGGGACAGACAAAGCGTTTTGCTCTGGTGAAGCACAGCAGGGTACAACAAAAATGATTACCCCAGTTCAACACACAACCCACAGCACAGTAAGAATATTAGAAAGAAATTATCCTCAGGTGTTCAACTGGGCACACAGGGGCACTGAAAGGTCAGGTCTTTAAAATAATAACTGATTTTTATCACTGTCAGTGATGGTAGCAGCCTGCTGGAGAAGAAACTAAGATATTGAAAAGCACATTTTTTGACTCAAAATTAAGGCTTAAGGGAAGAGAAGAAGGAAAGGAAGACACACAGGGAGAAAGTAAGTACAGCCCAAACAAAAGGGTATTTGATGCCCATTAAGTGACAACAAACCTATCTACAAAGCAGAACTTTCTCTCTACCTCGACTTCATACATTTCTTTAAACTTTAACTGACTCCTTAAAATGAAAAGCAGTCATAAATTACTATAGATTTCATTGTGTGCATCCATTCATATCTAGCATTTATATTACAAAGTTATTTAAAATACTTAAGAAATAAAATAAAACTTACCCCATCACTTTCTCTATGTGGATTCAGCCTACTATAAACAGTTTCAATAACGTTGCGCCTAAAAAAAATTATGCTTTAGTTTTATTAAGTTACATACAATTATTATTAAGCCTCTAAGTATTTAAAATAATACTTCATATCTTGACTATACTAAAAAAAAATTAACTGCTGCACTAAATACTTGCCAAAAATATAGTTTATGCATTTCATGCAGAATTTGATCCTGCACAATCCATTTCTCACTTACCAAGGAAAGAAGGGCCTTCATCCTCAAAGAGTAAAATAAATAATTCCTTTAAAAAATTCCCTTTTGGATGGAATTTTAGAGTTCTTCTCTGATGTAAGAACTATCAACCCACTTCATCTTTAGATAATTGATGTACTTCTTCCTAAAATTATTTAATTACTAAGTATAAATGAAGTCAAAATTAGTTCTTTTTGCTCTACTTACTTGCCAGCAAGACCTCCCCCAGGAGGCAAATTTGGGATATTTTCTGCAGACAAGATGCGCACGACATGGGCAAGATCAGGCATTCCTCCCTCACCAGACTTCTTCATAATTTCTGTAGGTTTTGAAAAAGAGTTTCTAAATTAATGTGATAACTCCTATTCACAAAGTGAAACGAGCTACTATTGGGTAGTGCCTATTTTAAAATATGAAAAGCAGTATCACCTTACTACCACACAAGGAACAAAAAAAGATTAAAAGTTATTTGTATATATATGCTCTAGCACTATTCATAAAAGCAAAAATTGGAACAAATTAAATGTCCAGTAAAGGGACAGTTAAGAAAATTTTTGTACAGCCACTGAGAGAAATGGTTTTTAATCACTAAAAATGATCCCTATGAACACAGCACAGCTACACGGAAAAACAGTTTTTTTCTATTCTATATAAAAATACAAAAGTTATTAATACTGTAATTCAAGGAAAACAAAAGCAATGGATGGATAAGGATTATAAGGAGAAAGGGGAAAATTAAAGTGTTTTTACAGGTTTTTTGATGCCTAAATAGTTATGCTCCACAATAATTTAAAACAAAAAAGGAAAATAAATCTCAGAACTTGCTAATATTGAGAACAAAATAAAACATTTACATGTTCCACTTATACTTACAATTTACGGAAAACAGATTTTTAAGGCATAATTATTTGGCCAGTATCAACACATAAACTCCTCAAAAATCAGACAATGGCAACTTACTTTTAAGACAACAAAAGAGCAGTGTCCTAAGTAGCCATCAAGATGCAAAATCCAAACTGTTTCCCATGTCTCACAAGGCCCCCGACTGTGACCTTAACTTTCACCACTCCCATTCAACTCTGCTCAACTCCCACCTAGTATCTCCAAAGACTATACAAAGAAGCCTTCTACTTGTCTAGATTTTCACATGTACTTCCTCTCTTGCTTTGGGACACTTTTTTACACCAATCCAACCAACTCCTTTGTATGGTTAAACTGTATTCATTGTTCAGGTTTCAATTTATATGTCACTATGTCAAATTCTTCTCTGACCCAAACCTGGCATAGATGTATTGCTACATACTCCCACTGTACACGAGGTTTCCTGTGTCATAGACTGCAACCTTCAGGAAGGCACCACTGCAATTTTTCTACATTACACTTGTATCTTTGTATTCAGGGTTTCTCATCCTCAGCATTACTGATGTTTTGGACAATTAGTGTGTGTGCGTGTGAAGGCTGTTTTGCACTACAGAATGTAACATCCTGATCTCACTCACTAGATCCCAGTGGCATTGCCTCAGTTAAGACACCAAAACTGTTTCCAGGCATTGCCACATGTCTCCTTAGGGGAAAAAATCTCCCCCAAATGAGATCCACTGTGGTCTAGCCCTTTACCAACCAATCTTCACACCCTTCCACTAGTGCTGCTGCAGCCGAATCCACCCCCATCATCTATCTGCCTCCTGTATCGACGCATGATTCCTAACTGGTCTCTATGCTTCCTCTCTTGTCCCCTCTTTACAATCTCTTCTTCACAAAGCAACTGAGAGGGCCCCTTTAAAAAAGTCAGTTCATGTCACTCTTGCACTCAAAATCTTCCAGTGACTTCCCATCACCATTTGAATAAAGTCCAAAGTCCTCATTTTGGTCTGCAGACCTACATGATCTGCTTCTCAGCAACCTGTCTCCTAGTCTTTCACTTTTCTACCAGTTTATCCTAATCCAGCCACGCACTCTAATCACATTCCCTCCTCAGTCTCTGCTGCTCCCTTTGCCTCCAATGTTCCTCTCTCAGATAGCCACTCTCTCCCACACACAGGTATCTGCTCAAGCGTTTTTCCTCACAGAGACCCTTGTAACCAATATTCCTTGTTAATATCTGCTTCTTGCTTTGTTTTTCTTCAACTTAAAAAAAAAAAACTATTGGTCTCTACTAGAACATAAACTCCATGAGATCAAGAACGTATCTGCTTTGTTTTCTGTTCCATCCCCAGTGACACACATGCTCAGGTAAAGCTGAAGAAGAGAACACATGCAGAAGGCGCTCACCAAATACCTAATTAATCAATTTAGGTTAAAGGCTAGTCCCTGTTCATTTTAGCATCACACCTCCCCCTCCCACTCCCACTAAAAACACATACACAGATTTGCCAATACACCAGAATGCTTTTACCTCAAAATTTTAATGTCAGACTACATGATTTAAAACCCTAACAGAAATATAATGCTCTTGAAGAACACTGTCTTATAGAACAGTTAGGTACCAGGGCATCCTGACTTATAGTGGCTGCTTTAGTCAAGGATGTTTAAGCCTTTTTTGATTGATTAGAATCAAGCATTTGTCACAGGCCTCCGAGATCATTTCATAATATTACCTGTCATCACTGCCACATAATATTTATTTTGGAAAATTAAAATTATGTAAAAGAAAATTAATACCAAATGTTAACAACCCATATTGAGCTGAACTGACCTCATATTTAAGAAATTAAAATTTAGCTGTTACACAAGAGTTAATAAAAGCTATGGTTTGCTGAAGATTTATTTGTTAGGCACCATATCAGGTACTTAACAAAGTTATCTCATTCATTTATTAAAACAACCTCCATGGTTGGTGTTTTTATCTTTAGTTCATAATAAAGAAGGGAGCCTTAAGAGGTTAGGCAAGTTAGCCAAGATCACATAATTAAGTAGGCTAACCAAAATGAAGAGTTCTTCCCCAAATGAAAACTATCTAATTTCCTTTTTATGAATGAGGAAATAGGACAATAAGAAAACACTTCTTGTCTTCTGATAAACTTGAACCAGCAATTACCCACCCAAACACAATAGAGCTTATCAGAAAATGGGTATTATTAACAAATTCTATAAACAGCTCCTCTTATTATATTATCAACAGGAATAAGAGAGCCTCTGACATGGTCTTCAAAGTGTTTACATATGTTTCTTATCTTTCCATTATCCTGAAAGCAGAGCTCACAATTCAGAGCTCAAGAAATTGCAGATCAACAAAAAAAATCTTTAAGCACCTTGCTTAGGGTTTGATAGCTGTAAATTCAGAAAAGATAAATCTGCCCCCCTCCCCAAAGCTGCAGAAGAATGTAATTTTCCTTCAGTAATTACACATTTGAAGTTACAAATCTTCACATTTCAAAACTCTACCATTTACTATAGCTACATATTTGGACATATGTCCAAAATATGACTAATAGGCTAAATTCAACAAGCCTACTACACCATAATCATTCAAATTTACCATTAAAAATAATAACAGGTCATAAAAGTATAACAAAAATATAGGTCAGTATGTAACCCTGAATTGAGGAAAGAATTTTGTAAGAATGATTATCAACTAGGGGGTGGGGGTTGAAAGAGGGGGTGAGGAGAAAGCAAGGAGAGACATACTATAACTTTATAAAAAGTAATTTTACATCTTAAGAACAGCACATATAAAATCAAAATAAAGTATTAAGTTCATTTTCAATATCAATCTCTAACATGTATTCTCTATCAAGGTAACCACTAAATGAATTTTTAAAAGAATGTATATTAATAAGCAAATGCAGGGATAAACTGGAATAGAAAATAGTGACTAATCCAAAAGGCAAGAAGGAGAAAAAGGGAAAAAGAATAGGTGGAACATATGTAAACAAACAAGATGATAGATTTAAACCCAAACATATCAGCAACGATATTAAACAGACTAGCTTCTCCACTCCCTCATTCCTGAATAATGGATTTTTAGCCCAAAGAACTTTACAAAATTTAAAAGAATTATCTGATAAAAAAATGCTATTTTTCCTTTCTTTCTTAAAAAAAAGAAAAGAAAAGCATCTTTCTTACCTTCTACCCGTGATTCCAAGTACTTATCCAACTCTGAATCTTTTCTCACTGCTTCATCTGAGACCTTGGGGGCATTTGAAAAGCAAACTAGTACAATACTCATGTTATCTCGACTTCCCTGTATATTAAAGAAAGAAAAAGAAAAACTGTGTTTTTATAGTCTCCCAACTTTGTATTATTTATTTCAAAACAGATTCAATCGCATCAAGCAATTATAATTTAATCATCCGATTGTACAGCCTTCGCCTTCATTCCAAAGAACTGTTTGAAACACACCCTGAAGAAGCAAGGACTCCAGGTATGGGTAGATCTGTAATTATTCTATGACTTTTAATTCTGTATACCTCTTCTCATCCACCACCATTCCACAACCTGAGAAATAAGGTATCTTCATACATATTAAATCTTGAAATCTACTTCCTATTCAAGATTGAATATTCCCAAAGTGATGCAGGTCCAAAACACTTCCTCCCAAAGAAATGTGCCATTTTTCCCTAATTAACCTGCATCAGGGCAATGCTACTGAAACTACTGACATAGCTGAAAATTGCTGATCATTAAACACTAAGACACTAAACTGAACAACAAGCAGAGAAGAAAAATTAAACTGGAAACTGCTTTGAGAGTATTGAACAATGGAATGTAACTGGATGACTGTGATACACTGTCGTCAGATGTAATAATTTTTGAAGAAATGACATCAGACTGTTATACAGAATTACAAATAGTGTCAGGATCTGTAGAGAGCAGCTAAAAATTGCTAAAATAAGGACAAATTTTACTTACTGCTGCCTTTTAAATAACACCATCACAAAAGATCTATATTAAAAAGAAGTACAGAATATATACTATGCTATTACCATGAGACTACAAGCAATAAATTTTAAACACTTTCTTATTACTTTTCTTGTAGATGTATTTAAGTTTCTTAGAACAGAATGAAAATATTCTTAGAATAGTGATTTAACACCGCCCCCCCTTCCATTCATCATTCTAAACAACTAGTCAGTAAAGGTGGGATTTGCCAATCCAAGTGAAAAGAGCCAAGGCCACACCCATGCTAGTCTTTTCAGTCATTATGGCCAGAATTTTGGCAGGCATTGTTTGCTTCAGACTTGCCACCTTTTGGGGATCCGCATGACACAGCCAAAGACTGAGGCAGCCCTTGAAAAACTGCTACCACCTCCTAAAACTCAATGGAGCCAAGTTTGAAGGCAGAAAAGGATGGATCTTAAGACTTCAAAAAGAGTAACACCCCACAGATTCTCATGCTTTAGAAGAATCGTATGAGAAACAGATTCTCAATATCTGGAGGAAAAAAAAAATCAGTATTTCCAAATTAGCCCAAACAAATTTCATTCCTTAATGAAACCCACCAAACCTTTCATAGTGACTTAATATTAGATATACTACATTGGCTGTGTGTGTATATATATATATATATATAGAGAGAGAGAGAGAGAGAGAGAGAGAGAGAGAGAGACAGACACACACACACAAAGACACATATATTAAAACCTGATGGTTCCAAATAGCAATACATTTCACAGGAATCAGAATTTACCATGGAAACTCAGGTCAGGCAAAAACTCTACACCAGATACTCAAGAACCAATCATTCCTTGAATACCAATGATTTTTTAAAAGCAATTTTATGAATAAACAGAATTAACACCTTACATTTTTAGAAATCCAGTTTCTTCTAACCATTTTCTAATTTGATAATAGGAGTATTGTTTAGCCATTCCTAATCTATTTATATATATATATATATATATATATATATATATATGTATTTTCCATTAGATTTTTCTAAGTTAAAAATATACATCCCTATGATTTGGAAAATTAACTGAAAGATAGTTTCAAAAAGTTTAAATACCCAAAGATATTTAAAGGAAATAATTTACATTAACACCTTGGCATGTGTGACTTCAATGACAGTGCTTCTATTTCTACATAAAGATGACTTTCCCCTAAACACAAAGTATAAGTATATTTGAGTAATTTTTATACAGCAATTGGAAAAGATCCTTCCCTTTATGCTTCTTTAAATTTTCTAGAGATAAATCATCCTTGCATAATCAGCATAAATTTTTTGTTAAGTCCAGAAATGAAATGATTAACCAAAAAAAAAAAAAAAAAAAGAAACAAAAAAACCTCCACCAAACCAGCTTGAACAACTAAGGCAATTAGCTAGATGTTTAAGACTAATTATTTCAGTATCTTTTATTTTTTAAAAAAATTTTGACAAAAGCACAGCAGTAGTATTCTACAGAATCAGAGCTTTAACAGACAATTATAGGTCAAAGTAGCAGTGGCCCTGCCGTAAGTAAGGATGCCTAAAATTAATGAGAAAATAATTTGATGCTGTTAGTTTCAGTTTTAAGAGCTTGTTTGGAGGTTCTAGCAGGGGAGCGCAGCTACTCGTATACCCTTGACGGGGAACGGTCCTCCTCTATCGGGGATGGTCGTCCTCTTCGACAGAGCGCGCAGCTTCGGGAGGACGCACATTGAGCGGTGAGGGAGGAAGGAGACACCTGCCTAGCTAGACAGATCAGCCGAATCAACTCTGGCGATCAATGGGGTGACAGATGTCACAGCCAGATTGCCCTCACATCCAGTTTCAGTTTGGGGCGTTTTTTTTTCTTTACTTTTTTTTGGGGTGGGGGGGTCAGTTTATTTGTTTGTTTGTTTTAAATGGAGGTACTGCGGATCAAACCCAGGACCTTGTGCATGCTAAGCTGGCACTCTACCATTGAGTTATACCTTCCCTCAATGCTATTAAGTTTACAAGTTGACTGCTTCATGGTTTCAAAGAAGCATCCTGGATTAAGTGTTAACACAGCATATGAAATAGATTGTGAACAGAATCTCTGTTACCACCAAAAGTTAACTAATGAGTATCTGATAAGGAAACAATCAGTATTCATTTTTTAATCAATTTTTTAAAAACAAGCACTCACTGCAGTTATCTCACTTACATACAGTTCAAAAAACAGCCAAGCTTAAGGAATAGACCAAATTTTCACCTATCCATGAAAGATGAAGCCTATCATTACTTCCTTTCAAGAATACTCAATTCTACCATCACCTAATAGCCCGAACCTTTATTTCCTCCATACAAATTTATTTCTTTGTTTCATAATCATCATCAATAGAAGTAAAATTTATTGAGGTCTGTAAACCAGATACTGTTCAGGCACTTGCCAAAAGCTTTATTTACTCTCAACTCCACGAAGAAGATATTATCATCTCTATTTTATATAAGATGAAGAAGCTGAAGCTTTGCCCAAATTCATATTAAGTGGCACAGAATAACTTAAAACTCAGCTCTATGTTTCCAAAGCCTACATCCTGGTACTAAACCTGGGTTCTAAACAGTGCCAAGGAGCCCCAGAGGGTCACAGAGCACTCAGAGTTATTTTAAACGAGGAGGAAACAGCAGTACTCAACATCTGTAGAAACTAGCCCGATGTAGTTCACACTTTTAACGTCAGATAGCGCTATATTCCTCTTGATGACATTCTATCCTTCCAAAGCTGAGGTTTTGGGGATTGCTGAATAAAAAGCAAATCCTCATAAAAGTCAACGTGTTACAGGAAACAAGGGTGGCAATGCCCAATGACTCCAAGGTTTGAGAAGTTGTGCAGTGTCCAACAAGTGCACACATCTCATTAGTATTTAACTGGAGTCTTTTAAAGAGTGAAATAAAACATTTTTTCCATGTATGTGTATTATTCTGTTAAGACAGATATACTCATTGAGTTTGGATCTAACTACTTAATACTTGTAACTGTCAAATATTAATAGGGCCAAGTAGCACTGTAAAAAAATTGAGATACTCAGGCACCATGAACCAAGGAAATATGGGAATTTTTATACTACATATGATGTTCTTTTACACCCTTCTTTTCTATACTTCAAAATACCCAAACACACCCCACTCTAATATTATCTACGTCTACTTTTGCATTATTTATGATGATATTTGAAAAATATACTGGAAAAACTGAGTTTAGAGCTAAACAATTATTGTGGGGGGTATATACAAGTACATTTTTCATGTTTTATCAATAATCTGGACTGATACTGCCTCTGGACAGTGCTATTAATTTCCCCTCAATTTAATCCAACTATCAGGTATTATCTCACATTTTAAAATAAACACGCTTCTGACAGGTGGTGTATACAATATAAATTAAGGAAAATCAAATTATATTTAAAAAACCAATTTAAAGGAGTATTGATATTTATGATTTAAGAAAAGCAAAGCAGTGGCAAAGTAACATGCATAGTATGAGCCATTTTTGTAAAAAGCAAAAAATAAAAACAAAAGGAAAGAAAACCTTATTTTTTAAATACTTTTATACATTTGTGTGAATAAACACAGGGAACTATTTGGAAGGATATATAATATGCAAACTCTAAACAGGGTTTACCTAAGGGGGATGAGACTGATGAGGGACATAAAGATTAATAAATACTTCAAACACTGTTGTAGTTGTTCAAAACTTTTAAAATTAATCTTATAATTACTGAAGAAAGAAAAGGAAAATCTTAATGTTTCCCTTGGGAAAATTTTTTTATCAAACCCTCTGGGAAATACTGGCAATATATATAACAAAATTTGAGTCAGAAAACTTGGATTCTAGTCTCTGCTTCAACAGTCACCAAATAGCTGACTTACAGTTTGTTTGTTTTTTAAAACAGTCTTTTAATGACAAACCTCTAATTTCTTACTAGCAAATTAGAAATAAAAATTTTTATTTTGTTCCCCTCAAAAGTTTCTATGAGGATAAATGAAATGAGTGTGATTTCTAAGTTATGAAAGGCAATGGAAATAGCAGTTACATATTCTATGCAACCTGAAATTCGTTAGTATAAACACCATGAATACTAGTAGCACTGGCAATAAAATGGGAAAGCTGCCTTCTTAGGGACCACTCTCCCCTAGTGTTAATTATCTAAATAGGGTGATACCTGACCAGAGTCATCCAACACTTACAGCTTCATATTGTTAACAACCCTGAAAGACGATTATCATCAACAATAATAATGCTAATGACCCTTTAAGTTTGTTGTGAAAATTAAACAAGTTAAAATGTGTTAAGTGTTTAGAACAGCATTTGGCTAATAAAAAGCAATAATTTATTGATATTACTGTGATTATGATGATCATAATCCCCAAAAATTTCATGAGTTAACGTGTAAAAGTTCTTGTAAACTATTAGGGCATGACAAGTGTTAGAAAATATTAACACTTAATTTCAATCTATTATCAGGAAAACATCTTTAAAACATTTACTTAAAAATTAGATATACTTCTCTCTCTCCTCTTCAAGCAGCTAACACCTACCGAACAATTGCCAAGTGCTAAGCACTGGCCTACACGCTTCCCATGGATTTTAAAATTTAGATTCAATCTTTCAGATTTAATTCAAAGCAATCATATATTTTAATCATATTGTTTTATAATACTGCTAACCCTTGGTTTTACAATACAAACAACTTGAATGACAAAATTATGGAGTTAGAAAAAAACAGGAATGGTCAGAGGTTTATTTAGTCCTATAAGCAGCATGCAGTGTTGGTTCAAAAATTAATACATCTGTTATGTTTCAACACAAAACAGCTAACTAAGCTTCTGAAAACTGATTTCAATTTAAATACCACTTCATTCAAACTATGATGGTCAACCTCACTCAACTAAATTAAATGAAGAGGTTGGTGTTCCAAACCCTTGTCCCTTTTATCATTTCTCATTTCTGAGATTCTAGGATTCTGCCTAATCTTTTAACACACTAAACAGAAATATTGAATCACCTTAAACTGATAAAAACCTATCAAATGGAGATATACCACCAGAATCATTTAAACCCCATTCAGAAGAATGGAGTCAAAATTCCTGAAAACTAACATCCAAAATTTCAACGTAAGGGGGAGTGCAGTTAATCCCCAATATAAATGTCTTTCTTTACTCCAAATTACAGACTTAACAGATTTCTGGTTATTTCCTCAAAACTGCATGTCATTCTGCTATAGAACCACAAAAAATAATTTAGATCAATACATACAGACATAGAGATCTCTCTACTACATATTGTTGAACAAAAAGGCAAATTGTAGAATATGTAAAATGATCTCATTTTTATAAAAAAAAATACACACTTTTCTGAAGCAGGGAATACTGGAAAAACATATACCACATTAATGAAAATAGCCAACTTAGGTGGGTGGCAAATTTTGAGTGTTTCTTTACATATTCTGTAATATCTAGATTTTTAAAAATATACTCTGTATTATTTGGATTTTTTTTCCCAATAACAAGAATACACTTCTTTTTCCCCCAAATAATTGGGGAAAATGCTGTTTTCACTTCCTAGTTAGGTAAAAAAAACATGCATGGTTTTGTCTCAAAAAGCTGCAGGTCAGAATCTCCATTTAGAGTCCAGAGGGGAAGACATTTTTAGAGCCACTTACTATTCGATCACTGACAACCATGAATATTTCTGTACTTAATTCATCCAGAGAACTGAAAAGGATACAATGTGCTTTCAAAACAAATAAAAAAACAGAAGAGCCAGAGGTACCATCATTAAAATCCTTTCAGAAAAAGGCTGCCACCTGGAAACACCAGCTTTTAAATTTTCTTTTTGAAGTTGTCTCTTCCCATTCTAGAAAAGTAGATGCCTCCAGCAAAACCTGGATATTTCCAGAGATCCTTTGAATAACTTTCTGGCCATGCCTATATCTTCCACAGCAACTGTCATGGTAAGGAAATAAAATTGCTCTAATCTAGATAAGATAAATAAGTCAAATATCATATAACCAAAGGTTAGTTTTGGCTTGGTGTCTTTTCAATCAGTCACAGAATACCTGCATATTCTAGGCACTGGCCAGATAACTCAAATTTTAATTGATGACTATATAGACACTGTCAAAAACCCACTTGAAACTACTGAACATTTTAAAGATATCCAAGGAAATTGCGAATTATCTGTTAGTCTAGATTCACTCCCCCCCATTACTGTTTCAAGTTAAGATTCATAGACTGTTACAAACGTAAATTAAAGTTTAGTGTTCCACAGGAATTTTTCATAGGATTGTATTTCATAATAATCTTTGTTTTTTAATCAGTGATGATTAAAAATATCTATATGGAAAAGAATTTTGATCTCTTCTATAAAAGTAGGATATTCTCTACCATGTCATACATTATTTATATAAAGAGTCACATGTAAATTCCTTTTAGATTTTATTGCTAGGAAAAAGCTTTTTTCACTACATAATAAGAAATACACAATTCTTACTTCAGTTTTTGTCTTAGCTGCTAGCAGGCTCAGAACTAAATTACAGAACTTTGGTCTAGGTTTCTGGTATATCTTTCAATATTTTATGTGGCTCTTGATCGTTTGTACATCTAGCACAGAATCATACTATATATATGTATATTATCAAACTGCTTCATAATCAGGCATAAGACAACTACTGTCAATGTTGAGAATTTTAATGAAAAGTCACAATTCTGTATGGATGCCACTGCCACAACATGCCATACTTAAATGACAACAAATTTATTAAACTTAATTTTCCAATTAGAAGGTTGAGACAAATAAGGATGGTGAAGAAAATAATTTTGAAATATATATAGGTCTTCAGTAATGAAAATACTAAAAGTTTTAAAACTTTAAGTTTGCTTAATTTTACTTACCATGCCTTATCAAAATTAGTAGGGTATATTAATTATAATAAAAAGACTTACATACCTTATGTAAACAAGTGTCCACTACCCAATTGCACACATTTTCCAGGTCATCAGATACCTCAAGCCTAGATTTAACAAATTCACAGAGCTCCTCATTACTCATAACATCCCAGATCCCATCACAAGCCAAGATGATAAACTCATCCTCTTCTGCTCTTAAAATTTCATAAACCTCAGGCTCTGGAGAAACAAGTTGTTCTGTTGGACCCTTGCCATCAACACACTTGTAATCATAGTCCCCCAGAGCACGAGATACTGCTAACGATCCATTAACACGCTGTATCATTACGCTGCCTCCTGCATTTTGGATTCGCTCCTTCTCCCTTGGGTTGCAAGGTTTGTGATCCTGGGTAGAAAAGCAGACTTGTCCATTCCTATACAGAACAGCACGTGAATCACCACAGTTGATAAAGTAGACATGCTTAGGTGAAATCATAACTCCCACGGCAGTTGAACCGCTCCTGTCCATGCCATTTCTGAGGTCTGAAAAGTTACGCATGTATTCATCGATTTTCAAAAAGCCAGTTCTGATACCATTCTTGACGTTTTCCACTGAAGGCTCAAGAGCAGATCCTGATTTTCCAGCTGCCCTAAAGTCTTCGTTATTAGTGATGTGTTCTAATAAGTGTGTTGAGCAATAATTTGCTACTCGGGATCCAGCGTGACCATCATAAACTGCAAAAAATGACCAGTCCTCCAAGCCGTGAGGAATACCTACAACAGCTGTGTGTGCATCTTCCATTTCCACTCTCCATCCTTGCATGCTGCTCAGGCCATAACGTAAACCATTCCCAGCACCATGAGCATTATGTTTCTCAGTTTTAGGTTTATCCAAAAATGCACCCATGTTTATTAATGAATCTGAAAGGGAAAAAAATTGTAGGTGTTACATGTTTAAATTTCTTTTACATGTTTAAATTGGATAGAAAATTTATCTACAATATTCTACCTATTTTCTAGTAAATCCTAATCTCAAGTATATTTTTTTCAGTATTATCCAAATTTACTAGAACAGCAAAAAAGCAGCCAAGAAAATATCCCCATACATCCTTCTTCTAGAACAGTGGTTTTTCGATCCTAGCACATTAGAATCTCTGGGGTTGGGACCTAGATACCAGTAGTTTTTTTTAAAAAGCCTCTCTGGTAATTCATATGTGCAGCAAGTTGAAAACCACTGTTCTAGGACAAAGGAAAACCAAGAAACAAAACCTGTTTTTTTAAAAAAATAATTCAGTTTATAACTCTAGGGTTCAGTATATATGATGGAAAAATCAGAATATTCAGAATGGTGCAACACTTTGCTGTAATCAAGTTTTTTTCTGCCAGTGATCCTAAAGACAACTCCAAAATTTAATTAAACATAAAAATCTCGGTTCTACAAACATTTGACTTTGCCTAGGTTTCACTGAATATCAAATTAAAGACTTTACTTGATTGATTGAAACCCATTACTTGGATTCTCTTAAAAACAAATATAACTCAAATGACGTGCTAAAGAATACACTGCTTAATATTGCCAAGTCTTGAATCCATGAAGTAGCACTAGGATAGCTTTTACTCAGTGCCGGCTGACAAAGACTTAAAACCATAGAGAACTGTAAAGTACTACTGTGCACCACCCTCCCTCCCAACTTTACCATTATTTTAGAGTAAAGCTTTTCCAATTTCAAATGACTTCGGAAAGGAGAATGCCTTGGTATGCTTCCCACATACAACCCTAGCCCCAACACTTGCTAGTTGTGTGACCTTGAGTAAACTTCTTAGTCACTTGGTAATAACAACAGTAGTACCTACACTTCACAGGGTTGCAGTGAATAATGAGTTAATGCGTAGTGCTTAGAATAGTGCTTGAAACACGATTAACCTCATAAACTGTTTGCTGTTATTATTTGCTCAAAATACAGATTTCATAGCCTCATCCCTATAACTAAAGATTTTTTTTCCCAATAGATGTTGGATGAGATCTTCAAAAGAGCATGCTGGCAACTAAAGAATCACATTTTGAGAGACACTTGTCTAGCTCAACTGACTTTCATGTGGATCTACATATCTTTGTAAGATACCTTTTTCAGCTGTGACTGTTACCTAACTTCACAAGAAAACTATATATTCCTATTTGTAAAAACTCAATGAACCACCACATAATGTATTTATAAATTAGAGCAATTTTATAACTTTTATGAGTTATACATAATATTGTACCAAGAAATTATATACAAATACTTATAAAAAGGAATTTTGAAAGAATAGGACTTTACACATACATAAAAATTATTTTCATTCAAGTATAATACAAAATTATATTTTGTATTGAGAGCAGTGTAATAGAATATGCTTATTTTTAGCACATTGGTTTAATACTTCAATACAGTGACTTGAAAGCCTAGTTCTAAGTCATTTTAATTTAGATTGTTTTTAATGCCTATTTCACCTGAAAAGACACCTTATAATGATGCCTAAATGCAAATTAAACTGAATTGTTGACTGTATTTATCAACCACTTTTCAATCCTAAGTATCATTTATATAAAAAAATACATTATTTGTTGGCATTGCTGTTTCACATTTCACCAAACCCACAAGAGCTTCTCATAAGATTTTTAAAAATAGTTTGGAATTTCTATTTCCAAATTTGTTTTTGATTTAGGAATAAAGAAAGGTTGGAAGGCAGGTGGGGTCTTCAATAAAAAGCTAGAGGGGACTGCAGGAACGATAGGGAGGGTGGGCGGCCAGCTTGGAAAACCATCAGGAAACAACAGGACCCCTGAGTCTGGGCAGCTGAATACTGTGAAAGCTACACCAAGAGCAGCCTTGCCTGCTGCTGCTTGCTGATCATTGCAACGATTTCTCTTTCTGCCTGTTTCCTTTCTGAAAGTCACTTGCTCAAGATTCAAAGTCTGGGAAATTAATATTTATCTGACTGAGCTTCAGTCTCCAGCACACCTATTGGTTGTAAACAGGGATTGAATTCTTTTCCAAATTAGTAATCTTTTTTTTAGGCTCCAAATTGATCTCATTTTAAAGTTGAGGTTGTCCCATTAATGATTTAATTCTTCAAACATCAGGAAATATCATACATATATTTTACATAATGTATACGTACAGCTAAAGAGTAATAAAACAAATACCCACATACCCCCCACACAATTTAAGAAATAGAATATTGTCAAGACCACTGAAGCCTATTTAATCCTGAAATTTATAATCAGTATCCCTTCTAGTTTAACCACATTCATTTGGGACTGTTTAGTTTTATATGTCTGACGCCTTACACTGGTGTGAAGTACAGTATGTATTACTCTAGCACTTTTTTCCTGATTGAACCAATTGTACTTCCGAGATTCATTCACACTGATGCACAGAGCTGTAGTTCCTTCACTCATGCCACTGAGTATTTGTACCACAAGTTTTATCCATTCCACTATCAATGAGTATTTCAGTTCTCATTTTTAAAAATTATAAAACAGTGCTGTTTTGAAAAATCTTGGTGCACATGTGTTTTCCTAGAACATATACTTAAATTCCCAAGTGCTTGAAGTTTACAGTTAATATAGATTTTTCCCCAACAACAAGAAAATCACAAAACAAACCATTTCCAGACATTTCCTAAATGCTCTTTTGCTAACACTATTTTCTTTAAAATAATTATTTTCTAAGTAACTTTCATCTTGATGGGAAGATTAAGAGTGTGTGTGTATGTGTTTTCTCTTATCCGAAAATATCCACGTTGGAATTAGCAATTTCTATTTTAAGTTCTCTAGCTCTTCAAAAGCAAAGAACTTGCTATAAGATAATCATCAAATCTCAATGTGGTAAACTGTAGCTTCTCAGTCACTTCTCATCTCTTTTACAGCAAACCCTCAGTATCAACTGGTTCCAAATCCTCAGATTCAACCAACCACAAGTTGAAAATATTCAGGGAAAAACAATTTTCAGAAAGTTCCAAAAAGCAAAACTTGAATTTTCCAGGCAGCAGCAATTTTTACCTAGCATTTATATAGTGTCAGGTATTATAAGCAATCTAGTGGTGACACTGGGAGGATGTGCGTAGGTTCTATGCAAATACTACGCCATTTTATATAAGGGACTTGTGCATTGGCATATTTTGGTATCACCGCTGTAAATAGCTCACTGGATTTTAAAGTTAAAGGTCTGATTTTTATAAAATTAACTACACTGATGACACCCGAACAACTCTGAACTCCAGATTCAGTTTCTTTGCTGCAGTAATTTGCCTATAAATGATGCCGTGAACGATTTTCACCTTAAGTGACTATGATTTTTCTTCCATAAAAGACTGTCTTTGTTAAAGAAGCATTTACTGTTGAGGATATACATTTGTCTAGCACTTCTTTGCTTTTACTCTTCACTCCCCCAAAATGGATTTTATTACTGAAACAAAACTTAGCAAATACTAAGGGCAAAGTATGTTACAAACATCTATATTTTAATCAATCTAATTTTTTGATAGGAACCTTTTACAGTCACTTGCTTATTTTTTGAAGACAGTTTAATTAAAACTTGATCAAATGGAAATCAGTGTAATCACAGGTCAACTTCAATGTGACAGAACGATGAGCACAAATGAAGGAGTGAAAATTCTACCCTTCCTGACAATCTCTCACCAGCCCATGTGTGGGGAAGTGAGTGCCAATCACTACATTAAATGTAATCTGCCCTTTTCAAGATGAAAGACAATAAATGGAAGTTCTAATTTTAAAAAAATTAACACTGACGAATGGTCCTTTAGAGGACCATTCACTTTAGAGACCACCTGGTCTATACAACTCTGTGGGCCTAAGAGTTTTTACAAGGCTGAGGGTATATGCATAGCATGCATTGTCTCAAGACTGAATAAACAATGTTGTCTACACATCTGTCTTTTTCCATTGCCTTCTTTGACAAAAATACATTGCTGAACCCACAGCAGCATAATGTTATTATTTACTTTCCTAATCAGTGGCACACAGTAACTGTACTATCAAGTAAGAACCTGAGAAAGGATATTTTAAAAGGAGTTCTCATACACAAAAGATCGGAGAATATTGGCTTTTAATATTTAAGTAATTTGCTTAAATCACTTTAATCACATTTTAAAAATCACTCAAAAGGTTTCACATGTGTTTATATATTACATAGCATTAAATTCTGGGTTTATTTAAAAATGTTTCATTTATAGTTTAAGTGCATAAAACACAGCAGTAAATTATACAACTTTTAATGTACTGGTCACAGGAATACTTTAACAATAGTTCAACAGTGCAGTCACTCATTCAAGCATTTTCTGAGTGCCTCCTACATGCTGGGCACTGGCATTAGGTACTGGGAATAAGATGCCCCTCCCCTAAAGGAATGTATAAGGCTGGTGGAAGATAAAGACAGTTGGTAAGCTATGAAGGCATACTCTGATACAGGGGTATGGTGGGATAAGGACAGGTCTGCCAAGAAGAGGGGTCAAAAAAGCCTTAAGTAGTTAAAATTTTCCAAAGAAAGAAGCCTAAGCTGAGACCTAAAAGAAGTAAGTGGGAGAAGAAATTAGACAACATATACACAGACCAAAAGAAGAGTAAGAGCACAATTAATTTGGTATGATTGCTATGTGTATACACACAAGCATTTCAAGAAGCAAAGAAGCAGCAATGAAATCCTAAGAATGACATTATTTCCTACTGAGATATCTACTGTCTACTTACCTTAGAATCATGATTTGGGAACTAAAAGATGTGTCATCCCCCTTCTGTCTAAGCAAGCAGCAAACCCAAGTGAGAATAATTGCTTTTCACTGAGAAGAACAAGTCTGGGAAGAAGTTCTAGAGGTTCTAAAATTTAGACAGGGAGATACCTGTATATAGCTGACATTCTTTTCTAGAGTAAATTTCCACATAAAAAAACTCTGATACCTTTGAATTTGCTTACAAGCCAACTCTGAAAGGGGGTGAGGGTACAGGATGGATAATCTTTACATATAACAAGCCAAAATTCAGTTAAAAGAAACTTTAAGGGCTGTTTAAAAACTCAAAATTGAAATATTACTTCAGTGTTCAAAATAAGGTCAAATACTTCCAAATATACATATTAAAAAGATACTAACATTACTCATCACCAGATACAACAGTTTCAAAACTGAGTATTAGGTTCCCGTTCTCTAACGCCCCCGCCGTTAGCTCACTCAAAATCATCTCTACTCTTTAATCTATATGACAAAGGCTTCTTTCTTCCTTTCCCCCTAAACATATCTAGGGAATAGAACTTCATCGAAAGAACTGGATTCATAGTTGCTAAAGATGTGAAAAGGCTAATCTCCAGTCACAAAATACCCAAGAATCAATGGATAAAATTCTCTACTATTTTTAAAAACATTAAATATAGTGCACTTGGCTAATAATCTATTTGATGATAAACTCCGACAAAAAAGAAAAATTATCTGAAGCATAGTCTTTAAAAATCCTTTGAATTCAAAATTCTACAATCAAGCCCAACTATATTTCACATTTATAAACAAAATTGATAGCACAACAGGAAACAATAGGTCATCAAATAATATAGCTTCATTTTTTTAAATAACAAGTAATTTAGAAAAGCAAAGGAAAAATTCCTTACTCTACTGAACATTTGTAGTAACTGATTCTAATATAGCCTAAAAATCAAAGTAGGACATAATTTAAACATTTTAAAAATCATGCCCTCTCTTCTTAACTATCCTCCATCTTTGCAAAGTCAGGTTTGGGTCGTATCTTTTCAGGAAATCCTTTCCCCATGGTGCTCTATTAAACTTCATTAATGCTCACTTCTTTACCATCCACTTAGCACTAGAGTATGCTACTTTGTATAATTAATGACCCTTCTGTGTACACCTAGTTCCCAAAACAGTAATTCATATTTCTTTATTTTCTTGCCAAAAAAGTACTAAATATATGTTAGGAAGGTATTTTTTCAAATTAGCTTGAGGGAAGTTGTTTGACAAAGCAACATTTCCATCCTTAGTAAATGCGATAACTTTGTTATGTGGCCTTTATCTAAGGCCACACACCCCCCAGAACTGGAGTAGATTCTATGAAGGAAATAGACATCCTTTATATTGTATTATTATATTGAAAGGAGAAAGCCTCACGCAAAAAAATAAAAAAACAAAAAACAAAACCAACCCTGAACTCATTACAGAAGAGCTTCATTCTCTCAAAGGAGACTTCCAGGGAGGATAGCATCCAGGAACGGAATCTGGGGTAATGGATGCTAAAATGGTGTCCACCACATGGAGGCAATCCAAGAATTATACTATGTGAAGGAAGCTGTGCATTCCAGAAGACAAGGCCTAGACTAGATTACGTATTTGGCTATTGTGCTCTACTTTATTTACCTTTGGATTTCCCCTACCTTCAGTGAAGTTTAAAAGTTCTTATCTCAATTATCTCATGTCAGATTAAGGGGGGAAAGTCTCATGCCCATGTTCTAGAGAGGGTACTGAAGGTAAACTGAATGTTGTCTGCCTCCTGTTAAGTCAGTATTGAAGGGCAGCAGTAAAAAGGGAGAAGGTCTCCCAAAGGGGAGAGAAATTTTGGCTTAAGAAAAAGAGCTGGGAATGAGAGGACTGGCCACTATCTGCATGGATCTGGACTTTTTTTTTTTTAAGAAATAAGTTTACTCATACATACTTAAAGTCATTTTAACTATAATGGTTCATTCCATAGGATCATCTATCAGGTTTGGCATGAAGATGTTCTCAGATGAATTACAAAAATATCTATTAGAGGAGATTATCAGGACCAAGTGCCATATTTTACTGAAATGATCTGGGAAAGTGTTATGCAACAGAAAGTCCAGAAAACTATGTATTTGAATATACACATCAATCTAAACTCCAAAAGACTCAATGAAATGACCCCCAAAGAACCAAGACATTATAGCACCTAAAACGATGTTTAAAAAATTTTTAAACTAAAAAAAATTCTTAAATTCATTTACTTATTTATTTTATTTTGGGGGGAAGGTAATTAGGTTTAATTATTTTTAGAGGAGGTACTGGGGATTGAACCCAGGATGTTGTGCATGCTAAGCATGTATGTGCTCAACCACTTGAGCTATACTCTCCCACCTAAAAAAAATTTTCTGATAATAAAGGTATACTAACTCGCACTCAAAATTATAAACATATGCAACCAATATCATCTTAAGACAAGAACTGTAGGAAAACAAGGAAAATAATGTCTAAACATTGGGTTTGATTCCTGGCTCTATCAAGTATCTGTTTTCCTAGAAAAACAGTTATACAAAACAGTACTGAATATCCTCTGTTCTGAAATCCTATGTTTTTAGAGTCTGATTATTTGTAAGTGAATTACCAGCTAACGACAGCTGAAAGATTATATGTGGCATTTTAAGATCAAAACACAGCTTACAATGGATAGAACAATACAACTGGACAAGTTCGTATCTCATATGCAATACCTGGTTAATGTAAAAAAAATTATAGTAATAAGGATCTAAGGATTTAACCAGATTACTCAATTTCCAAGTGAAAGTTAAAGAAGTTTTATGGGCTTGTTGCCCAAGACTCCCAAAATGATAGCAACCATATCCTCTTCTCCAACTTAAAAAAAAAAACAACTAAACCAGCCTCAAGTCAAGTACATCCTCTTATATGAAAGCCTATAAACCATTCCAAACAAAAGTATTTATCATCTTTCTGAACTTCTAGAAATAGTGTCTCTCACACACAAGGCAATTAACTATAAACTGCTTTATGATAAGCCTTGTATTTTGTTAACATTTATACACCTCTCAATGTGCTTGTATCATGTAGAACTGAGTTTCAGTTTCGTTTTATTCAAGCCAAAAGCAATCTTCTTGCTGAAGCTTACCTTTATGCAGAATTAAGCTTGCTTATTATTATATTTTTATTATTTGTGCAATTTGGATTTTACTTTTTTTTTCTTTAAAGAAAGGCGTCACATATTTGGCATGGCTACCTTTGGGGGAAGTTTAGGTTTACATTCTATGCAAAGGCAGTCAATGCTTCTCCATGTCCCAGGGCACTGTTTGACAAAAGAAGGGAATAACATTTTAGCAATGAACACCTCCCCCACTGACAGAATGCAAGTTTTTAAAAATATAAAATGTCTACAAAATACTACAAATATATATATATATATTTTCCCCCTCAGAGGGAGGGTCAAAACACTCATCAGATAATCAAAGAACTTTTGGATGGCAAAAACAGATGAAAAGCAACAGTCATAAAGGCTGCGAATTAGTTTACCTGATCCAAGCTTACCTCTGAATGAGCTACAATATTTGATTCATGTAAAGGACTTCTGGTTAAAGATGAAGGACTGAACAGAAGCATTTGTTTCTCTTCTGTTCTAAAATTCTGCTCAACTTGATAAGAGACCTTTTATACCCATAACAATAAAGTTAATGGTAATGGAGACAACAAAGGCACTGCTGGGAAGCAGAAGAACCAGACTTTAGTGGAATGACCACTAAGCTAAAAACTAAGACAGTGGTGAGGAAAGAAAAAAGCAAACTAGTTTAAACTCCTCTGGAAGTAGAGGTGAAACTGGGGCTAAAAACAGGGAGACTGATTGAAAGTCTACTGAAGAAGTAGCTGGACTCCCAGAACCCTCTGATTCAGTGTAGCTGAATGAATGAATACAACCCTCACTCCCCGAAGAGAAGGAGGTTTATTTCTGAAGAAGATAAAAGAGGACCTTTGGAACCGGCAGAGATGCGAGCTGAAAGCTAGATTTAAAATGTAAAATTAACTGAAAGTTTATATTTATTATTTGATATACTAACCTTTTTCAGACACTTGGTTTCCAACATGCAGGCAATCAAATTCATACTCTCTAAACAAGAGAAGAGCTTTTCTACTCTTAGGAATCTCACTAGTCCTAAAGGAATTGCTAAAGGTGCTAACATTGGAGGTTATTCAAACAAATAGGCCAATCAAAGCACAGGCTCAAAGCTTCCAATCAGCTATTCAATGCCCACTTTTAAAATATAAGCAGACAGTCCATGGCCAAACACAGAAGAATTTCCCTAATAGAAGAGAGAGGGACAAAAACAAGCAGAAAAGGGCAACCAGGAAGAGAAAGGGATTAGCACGGAAACTGAAGGAAAGAAAGAAGGAAGTAAAGAAGCAAGTGAGCAAAATCAGAAAGATAAAATTTTGAATCCATGAAATAATAGAATGTTATTAAAAGGGAAAACAGAACATTCAGAGGAACAAAAGGGCTCCTGTAAAGTAAAAACATAATCATAGGAAGTTGGGAAGATAAAAGATGAAGGAAACTCCCAGAAATTAAAGCACATGGTAAAACAGCAGAGGATCAGTCCAGGAGGTTCAAGAGCCAAAAAAACAGAGTAAGAGAACACAGAATATTTAAGAGAAGAATTTTAACTTTTAAAAATAGTCTAGGAAAATTTCCAAACTGAAGGGCATGAATTTCAAGATTGAAAGGGCCCACTCTGTGCCAAACACAATGATGAAAATAGATACTTACAAAGGCACATTATCAAAAATTTCAGAACACTGGAAGTAGTTAGAGCCCATATGCTTTGAGAGAGAAAGAGAAAAATTTCATACAAAAACTTAAGAATCAGAATGGCACTGGTCTCAGCTGGGGGAAAATCTGGGATTTAATTAATGATTAGTACATCAAACAAAACTTAATAACTTTAGTACATCAAACAAAACTTATTAACTCCAAGGAAAACAAGAAATTCCGCGAGAAATAAAAAGTAATCCTATCTTGAAAAGATGAGAAAGAACAGGGGTGAGGGGAGGTGGAGGGGGGAAGGTGTATGCGTGTGTTTGGGGTAGTGATTAAATCTCATCTTCCATAATGGGATAGTTCATTTCTAGAACTAAAAAATCAAGCACAGTTGTTCAGAAATTTGAAGATAAATTACAAAGAAATCAGCTGTAAGAGTTCTTAACGGTTCTGGGGAATCTTCTCCAAGAAGAGCTTATAGAACTATTTGGTTCTTTAAACTGTGTAAATATTTATTTTAATGACACACACACACACAAAACAACTAAACAATTAAAGACGCATAAAGTAAAACAACAGCCTACTTCATGGGTAAGAAACAAAGAATAGTATTTCATAGTGTCACCTAATTTCCCTAATATAAAAAGGTCCCATAAATCAGTAAAAAAAAAAAAAAAAAAAAGATCAATGACAGAAAAAGGGACCCTAAAACCCCACAAATGGATCTTAAACTATGTCCAACTTCACACTCACGGAAGAAGTGAAAATTAAGACTATATACCAAGATATTTTTCATGTGTCATACCAGCAAAGATCAAAGCTTTGGTAACCATTCTCTTGAAGAGATGATGCAGAGCTTACATTGCTGGTACAATCTGAGTGGAAGGCAACCTAATAGAATCTACCAAAACTTACAGCTGCACATACTCTTCAACCAAACTCTAAAAATTTACCTACAAGTTTATTCCCACATGTACAAAATGATACATGGGCAAAAGTAAAATACATGAAACTATCTTGGTATCACTCATTTGGGAACTGATGATTTTATTTAACAGGGATGAATTATGATACATGCTTAATTATAAAATATAAAACATAATACCCTACAATTATTTTAAAAAGAATATATACACACACGTGTGTGGGCGCACACAGAGATGCATATATTCATACATAGATGTATATATTCATTTTCTGGAAGTTTACACAGAACTGATACCTTTGGAGGAGAGAAATCAACAGACTAGAAGACAGGAGTGCAAGAGATAGTCCCCATTATATACCATGTTGTACCTTTTACACTTTAAGCCATGTAAATGTAATAAAAATTAAATAACTGAAATTTAATGAATGCTATTTCAGTTAGGAAAATTCCTTTAAAAGGAGGCTTTAGCAATCAAAAGCTGTAATCTATAAAAATCTAAATGACTATAAATATTAATATCCAAATATTTTTTTTCTCTGCAAACAAACCAAAGAAACAATCATTCATACTGACACAGTAAGCGAGCCAAAGATCCAGCAGCTACGTCAAGACCCAGCACATACATCCTGTTCATTTTAATATATCATCATTTCCTTGAAGTGAATCCTGCTATTAAAAAGAATAAAAAGCATGAATTCTACACTCAATGCAAGATAAAAATTGAGATGTAACTAATGGCCTCTATAAGATAGTATCAAACTATGGCAAAGCATATCCTAAATTCATAAAGAGACCTTTATACCACAGAGGGACAAATCCCTCTCTGGAAAGAATGTAGACCAAGACTAAATATTTAGTATTGCTATATTGTAAATAAAAATATCAAATTCTACTTAAATGAACTGCATTTCTGTAAGAGACAAAGGGAAAACAAATCATGGTGTATATTATAATTTTTTAGAACTAGGATTAACAGATACTTCTCTAGACGTGAATATAAAAGCTGTATTACAAGGCATGCTAGCAAAACCCCAGTATTTCTGGTACCTCTTGCAAGACATTTCTTCAGTGTAAGATATTGTAGTATAATCATATTCTGAAAGAGACTTGATACAAATGCAATATTAAGCAGATTTGGCTAGCAACATATAACTATAAGACAAGTTTTTCGTATTTTCACAATGGCAGTAAACAAAAAATTACAGATGTCACTGAAGAAAAACCAAAAAAAAGTTTCAATTAAAGAATATAATTGTATCTTATATAGAGATTGGTATATAAAGTCAGCATATGGCTAACATTATGTAGACTCAAAATTACCCCTGCAAAAACCTTTAAAACAATAAAAGCTAACATTATTATTTAACAGGCTCTCTAATATGACAGGGCACTATGGCCTGTATCAGCTTCACCTGTATCGATCCATTCACTTAATCACTACAACCACCTTATAAGGTAGATACTATTACTGCCCTCATTTTAGAGATGAGGGCACTGAGTCACAGAATGGCTAAGGACCTTGTCCAAGATAGGTAGCAGAGCTATGTAACCAGGCTGTCTGGCTCCAGAGTCCATTCTCTTAACCATCAACAACAAACACCACAGTAAATATTAAAAATATGCCAGGTCTTTTTCTCCTCATGAACAAAAGTATCTGTATATGAGTCTTGACTCTGGTTTCTCTCAAACACACCATGTATTTCATTAGCATATCCTATCAAATCTATCTCCAAATATATCCCCAATCAGTCCACGGCTCTCCATCTGTGGCTGCATCATCCCTGTCAAAGTGAACATCATCTCTTGCCCAGACTACTATAATAATCTCCTAAAAAGCGACCCTGCTTCCACTTTTGTCTCTCTATAATTCATCCTCCAGAACAATCTTTCTTAAAAGTAATGAAATCATGTTACTCTTGACTTCACACAGAATTTATAAGAAAATCCAAACTTACTACAGCCCTCTATGATCTGACCCCTGTTTAGCTCTTCACCTCACTTCCTATAACTCTGCATCATCACCTATGCTCTCTAGACACTCTAGACTTTTCTACTCCCTCAACATGTCGAGCCTGTTCCCCAACTCCGGATTTTTGTTTGTTCTATTTTCTCTTCTTGGAATCACCCTTATCTCTCCACCCCCATACTTGCCTAGCTGGCTCTTTCTTGACATTTAGATCTCAGCCCAAATGTCAACGCAAAGAGACCGTTCCTGTCTACCCAATCTAAAGTATTCCTGAAACACCACAACTGCTCATCTTCCAAATGTTTTTTACTCATGGCTTGCTGAAATTGTTTTCCATTAAATTCTTTCCTTTTTTGACCCCAATCAGAATGTAAGCTCCAAGAGAAGAGAAACTACATCTGTCTTGTTCACTGTCAAAATGACTAAAACTATGCATGGCCCATAGTAAGCACTCCATAAATATTTACGGAATGAATGAATGAGCAAGTGAGCACCAAATGAAGTAGGTGGCTTGCTATAAATAATCTGACAATGCTCACATTATGGGGGGCCTACTGCAACTGAAAATGGTTGAACCCTGGTTCCCAACTCAAGCTCATTAAAGCTAAAAAATATATGTAAATAAAACAGTCTGGAGTAATATCAGGTTCAGTACTCAGACTTGCCAAACAGATAAAGCAACACATTCCATTCTAAGAACCACATTTTAAGAGGGACATTGGCAAAACTAAAATATACCCTAAGCAGAAGAATGAGAATAGCAGGCAGCTCAAAAAACACATCATAGAACAAATATTTGAAGACAGTGGGGATGCTTAGACTAAAGAAGAGGTATTAAGTCCTAATAGGGCTCATAGTGAATATTAAATCCTTGTAAAAGAAGAAACGGCTTATTCATTTGTTTCAGAGGACAGATCTAGCAGGTGTCTGGTTAACATTTAGACATTTTTAAAAAGATTATGTTATTTATTGGGGATGCTGAAAGGATGCAATTAAGTCAAAAAACTGGAGTTCAGTTGTCCTTCAATCATTTAACATTTAAAAATGTATCCATCCACCCCCACCGAAGTTTTTTTTTTTTTTAAGATACCTCTATGTTAAAAGATGTCTGTTGTTTATAAACATATTGGAAACCAAGATGCATCATTATCTTGGCGTCTACTGCAACATAAAAATATTAGTGCCCTTTCCAAGCTAAAGTCAAAATAGAATATGAAAAGGGGAGCAAATAAACAAAGAAGGGGGAGTGGAGGAACATAAAATCTGTGGTTTCCACTAAAATGACTATTACTAATACTATTGAGAAACATAAAGGATAATACAAAGGAAAAAAAAATTGTACCCATGTAATAATATAAAACTTGTACACATAACAGAAAATATACAAAAATGAATATGGCTGCTGTTAGACTGATAATGTTATGGGAGTTCACAGCAATTTTAAAATACTACCTTTAATTATTATGGTCAATAATTACTGAATGTTGAAGTAGGTGATAGGTACATGGGGGCTCAATGCATACTGTTATTCCTACCTTTATGTATGACTGAAAATTTCTATAACCAGGATTTTCTTAAATTAACTTAATGCTGTCTCTGTAGGTTCTACCAAAACTAACACCACTTTTTCCTGAGCAACCATACTTTCATACACTTTTAATCATAACAATATTTAAATTGCAGGGCATGTAGAGAAAAAAAATGTTTGAACCACTTCATTCTCCCTTTATTCCCTCATAATTACAAATGCCAGATACTACTCACGTTTTTACCAGCCCCATGGACAAAGGTAAATCTTTTGCTCTTCAACAGCATGATGGGGTAGACTGCAGGGAGCTCTGGTCAGAAACCAAGCCCCTTCAGAAACAACCAGGTGACTAATCTCAGAGGGTTAATGGTCCTCTCACCACTTATTATTTCAATTAATTTTTGCTCCAGAGGCTCATTATAACAAGTAATCATAATATGCTTTTATCTTATTTGAGGCACTGAAAATTAAGCAAATACTTTGACAACGTTCATTCTGTGGTAGGCACTGTTTTAAAGGCATCATAAGCATTAACTCATTAAATCCTACCCTTTAAAATAACAAGTATCAAAGAAGCAAATAATTCTGAAAGAGATCTTTAAACAAAATCTTTAGTCAAAGCAAAATCATAAAATTTCAACAAAGGATATTCAGATACTGCAAAAATCCCCCTCTCCCTTCTACATTTGGCACACTATTTCTTAAAGGGGCGCATGGACATTGGTGAGCCCTGTTTAAGAGTAGCACAATCTGTCAATCCCGTCTGCCTCTTATCAAAAAGAAGTGGTGTCAGGGATGCCTCAGGCTATGGACAAGATTTTTCTCAAGGGTTTCTGAAGACTAGTATGTTGTGAGAAACTAATATAAACAGCAACAATAAAAATGCTTAGTTTTTCTGTAAGCTCTATATGCCAGGCTTTATATTACGATTGATGTGTCCTTTATCATTTAAATCAAAGAACAACTTAGTAAAGCTAGCACTATTAATACTCTTATTTTACAGTTGAGAAAACTGAGATATCTAGTGTACCAACACAATATAACTTAAGTGGCTAGTCAGGATTCAAACCAAAGGAGACTAGCCTAGAGCTTGCCTTCTTAAATTCAAGGCTTAAGAGATTAATGCACTAAAAAACTTCTCCTTCTTTTTTTAAAATCAAAGACAGTTATATAAATGTTTGGGGACCCAAAAGGCAAGGGTACTAAATGTAATGTGGTACCCAGATTGGATCCTAGCACAGAAAAAGGGAGTTACTAGAAAAACTGGTGAAATTCAAGTAAAGTCTGGAGTTTGGTTAACAGAATAGTACCAATGTTGGTTTCTTAGTTTAGAATGTAAGAAGTTGACAGAAGAAACTGGTTAAGGGCTATGCAGGAACTCTATACTATCTTTGTAACTTTTCTGTAAATCTAAAATTATTTCAAAATTAAAAGTTCATTTAAAAAAAATTTAAAGCAACAGGTAAGTCTCAGTTAAGTAAAACACCTCATACCAACCAAAGTGTTGGATAAAGCAAGGATTATAAACCGGCTATGGAAAACCTCTCTACCTGTGATCTTGCCAATCACGCTAGGGTGGCTTAGAAATGTATCCTTAAAATGCCAAGATTATATACTAACTGGAAACTCTGACCCAGTTGTTCTGTTTCTGAGAAGTTACCTTAAAGAAATAACCCCAATTGTACATAAATATTGTTATCATTCTAAAAAATTAAAAATACTAATAAACAGAATCAGCATAAAGTCTTCTATAATAGGAACAGAAAAATGGTTATATATTTAGCACTTATTAATATAATTCATCATGATAACAGATCTAAAGAGAAAAATCTTTGTGTATAACGATGTTCATTACAGTGTTATTTATACTGAATATAAAAACAACCTGCATTTCTAACAACAGAGGGAATGTATCTATAGCAGTGGTTCTCAACCAGGAGAGATTTTGGCCCCCAGAAGACATCTGGCAATGTCTATAGAGACATCTCTGACTGCCACAACTGACATGGGGAGGGGATAGTACTGGCATCTGTTTAGAAGAGGCCAGGAAGGCGGTAAAATGTCCTACAGTGCCCAGGAAAGCCCTGCAGCAAAGAATTAACAATTCAAACACCAACAGAGCTGAGGCTAATACACCCTCATCTACAGGATGAAATATCATATACCATGACTACAGAGAATTTGGGGGAACACAGTTACAATTTATGTTTAGGGAAAAATAGCACACTATACTTCAGATATTTGATTTTAAAGGCAAATAAAGAATTCCATGGGAATTCAACTGCACTCTCCTCCACACTTCTAAATACATTCACTTAAGCAGGAAAGGAGCAGATACATCAGGCTAGTTTCAGTCTTCCAAAGTGCAATTCTGAGGTAAGTGGAGCAGTATCAGAACTCAAGGAAGTGAACGTGACAGAAGTGTTTTATCTCTAACTAAACTATTATTCTCTCAAATGTGAAGGGATGCAAATTATATCCCAGTAGCATAAAAATTATTCTGAGACATCTGAAAATCAACAGATGCAGAAAAAGGCTTTGTTTGAACCCCATTCCCCTTTTCTGTCTAAAAAGTAGCATCTTCCAAAGAACTGAACTAGGCAAAAATGCCCCTTCAAAGGAGGCTTCCAATAGCAGGGGAGATCGACTCCTAACACCTGGGATAAGAAGTCAGCACTGGGATGAGAAATTAAACATTGTCACAAGACTATCTTAACTCCCATCTACTCTCCTGAAGACCTACTTTTCTTTCCTAGAAGTCTTTTGTTTTCCCTTAGTGACATAACACAACACGAAAATTACCAGTAGGGGACACAACCAGAAACAAAAGAACAGAATTAATTCACCGCTTTGGGCCTGTGACAGATCGAACAATTTGGTGGGGAGAGGATGTGGGGTGTGAACAAAATGGAATAATCTGAGCAACATAATAAAGCAGTAGATTATAACCCGAAGTACAAAATAAATATTCATGTGTCCATGCTGATAAAAATAAATGAATAAATGGGAGAGAATGGACAAATCTTCCAAGTAATTTATGTAGATACTCCATACTCAAAATCGGTGGCCTACGACTTCCTACCCTTTAAGTGTGGCCTGGGCTTAGGGATTTCATTTTCAAAGAGCACAAAATGAAAAGGGGGGCAAAAAGAGTAACATTACAGTGGAGAAACCTGACACACACTATCTCAGCCAGGTGATCAAGGTCAACATCAACAGTCATAATCATGTTCACAACATGTTCTCTTGATATGATGTGATGAAAATAGCACTGTATCTCTGTGGTCTTCTTCCCCAAACCCCATTACTCCAGCCTAATCATAAGAAAGCATTAGACAAATCCCAATAGAGGCATTCTACAAAATACCTGACTAGTACTCCTCAAAATTGTAAAGGTCAGGAAGAAAACAAAATCTAAGCAACTCATATAGCCAAGAGGAGCCTAAGGAGACATGATGATTAAATGTAATGTAGTATAACCCAAATGGGATCCTGGAACAGAAAAAAGACACTAGGTAAAAACTAAGGAAACCTGAGGACGGGCTTCAGTTAATAATGACCAATATTGGCTCATTTATTGTAAGGGCTCAACTGGGCAGTTCCCACTTGGAGTTTCTCGCATTATTGCTCAGAGATAATGGCTGGGGAGAAACAGTTAGCCCTCTGTATCCCCAAGTCATGGATCTGCAAATTCAACCCACTACCAAGTGAAAATATTGGGGGGGGGGAAATTCCAGAAGGTTCCAAAAATGCAAAACTTGAATTTGCCATGCTCTGGCAAATATTTACATAGCATTTAAATTGCAGAGGGTATTTTATGTAATCTAGAGATGATTTAAAATATACAGGAGGATGTGCATAAGTTATATGCAAATACTCCACCATTTTCTAAAAGAGACTTGAACACCGGTGGAATTTGGTATCTGTGGGGGGTCCTGGAACCAATCCCCCACAGATATCAAAGGATGATGGTAATACCCAGAAAACTTACTTAATCATTGGCAGCTGCTGGCTAGGGATTCAGCTGGGACTGTCCCAGGAGCGCCTATAGGTGGTCTCTCCAGTTTGACCATCTTGGGGTAGTCAGACTTCTTACATGGCACCTGGATTTCCCCAGAGGGGAAAATCCCTAGAGAACCAAGCAGAAGCTACATGCCCTTTTCTGAGTGTCACCAGTGCTGCATGCCGTATTACAAACAAGTTATTGAAGCCAGTTCAGATTCAAAGGGAAGGGACACAGGCATCACCTTTCACACATGAAGACTAAAAAATAATTTGCAGACCGGTTTTAAAACTACCACAAATGGCAAAAGACTGGAGGATTTACTTTGGAAAGGCTGAATTACAAAAGCTCTGGATGTAGAGACAGCAGATTTACTTGAGAGCCAGGGTAAAAAAGCCCTACTGAAAACCAGAGATTCAAGCTATAAATTTGCATTATTAAAGCTGGTATCCTCAGCCTTCTTTCCCAACTCAACTTTCAGAAATCTTCTAAACTTCAAGCCAGCAACAGTTCTACTGCTCTGAGGGAAATTCAGTATTCCTTTACAGATTACTTACAAGAACACTCAACGAAATGGTCAGGTGGCCCTACAGGGAGGCCTACCAAATACTAAATTATAGGCCCCACTCACTCACAAAAGGCTTCCAAATTTAAACATGAAAAGGCACCCAAAGATTACCAGACACTGAAGGAAAACATACAACATGAAAACAGAACCAAAGGAAGAAACAAAAGGAATCAGAGAAGAAAGAGTAGGGGGTGAAAAAAAACCCCTCAAGAGAAATAAGAGTATTGTATTCATGAAACAAGAATGAAATGTTATACAATTTTTTTTTAGAGAAAAAGTCCTCTCAGGCACTACAATGAGGATAGTAATTTTTTAATAAAAGGTTACAAAATTAAGTTGGAAAAAGAACCCAAAAGGATTCTCTGCAACTCCCCCAGACCAAAAAAACCACCACCACCACCACCAACAACAAAGACTTAAAATTGGAGAGATAAAACTAAGACAATTTTTGGATCAGTCCAACTAACAGATATTCAAGAAAGAACAAGAAAAACAAAGAGAATACATTTATCAAAGAAATGATTCAGGAAAGTTTCCCAGCACTAAAAAACATAAATGTCAAGATTGAAAGTGCCTAGCAAAACTGATGAAAGTACAACCACCACAACAAAAAAAAGGTAACTGAAATTTCAAAACATTGGTAAGATAAAAACCCTGAAAATTCCCAGAGGGAAACAAACAGTTCCCACACAGAGAAACAGGAACCAGACGGCATCAGAAATCTCAGAGTAATACCTGGTAAAGTAAAGCTGCACATAACTTCCTGTGAAATTGCTGGGTTATGCAGTATTCATCCTAGAGAAATTCTCATCTATACACAAGAGGAAGCACACCATGATGCTGACACAATGTAACATCCTACGTAAGTTAAAAGTATGGGTTACATCCACATGCATCATCATGAATAAATCTCAAAAACAAAGCTGGCTGGAAAAAGATACAGACAGTGCAACTATGTAAAATTTTAAAAACTCACAAAACAATAAACAGATTAGATGTGAATATACAGCAAAGGTATTAAGAACATGCTTGAGTGGTATGAAAACAAACTACTATCAACACCAACTTCCAGGGAAGAGACAGAGTGGTAATATTCAGATAAAGCCGTTAACATTTTCTTTCTTTTTGAGAGCAGTTTGAAGCAAACAGCAAAATTTAAGGTCCATTAAATCTTGATGATATCACACATGAATCCTCATGTCAAGAATCAGCTTAAGTTTTCCTGCTGCAAGAAAATTTTCATTTTCCTCAAAAAGTTACATACAGTGATACAAAAAATCATGTCTCAGAAGTATTTTATTTCAACACAGTAATTCTGCACCAATGTCTCTTATTATTAAATGATCATCAATACCCATTTCCTTGACAAACGTTACAGTAAAATTTAGACAACCCAAAAATATGAGTACTTGCTCTGTTCAATTTATGGAGTGTGAAAATGCTATGTAAACACATATGTAGAACAAAAACTGTTTAGCCAAAATAAATGTCACTTCTGTTCTAACAGACGCCTGGTCTAACACTTACAAATAAAAGATCAACTCATTTACCTTAATCGGCCTACTAAATTTTCAGCGTTCTTTACAATTATTTTCAAAAGAAAAGAAAAGGAAAAATCTTAAAAAAAAAATGGGACAAGTAAATGGGAGAAAAGCTTCAAAAATGCTACAAGAAAGAAGACATGAGACAAAGTTTCAATATTTTCTCAAAATCCAATATATTTAAATTTCTCTATACTATTATCAAATGCATGGTATGTGATACCCAAAAATACCCTATGGTAGCTTAATCTTTAGTGAAATTTTTATAACAAAAATAATCATTCATTATTGATATATTAACCCATGTGATAAAGGATTTTCTAGTTCAAGACATGGACTACAGCCCTTATTTCTAATTCCTCCCAATATACCATTAAAATGTTAGTAAAGGAATTTTTTTAAGTATGAAACAAACAATGACACGGGGTAAAGACAGAAGTGAGGGGCCCCATTAATAGGTAGAGATATTAAAAATCTTTGAAAGTTGTAAAGCAGATGGAAACACAGTGATTAACAAAACAGAATGGAATGATCAGCAGTTTCTAATGTGCAAGTCGCAAATGAGAAGTGGGGAGAGACTCCTAGACAGAACTGAGACACAGCATGTGCATGGACAAAGTAAAACAGGAGACTGCACATCAGCAAAAAGAGGGAGCTAGTGAAATTCAGAGAACCATCAACCTCACCCTCTCCTCATACCTAGTCCATTACCAGAAAAGCTTGTCAGACTTTTATCCCAAACAAAAATCAGAAGTATTATTTTCTCAAGAAATCTAAGATGAATTTTCTACTCATACTTAAAGAGTAAGAATGAACAGACAGCCAAGGATAATCAAACATATAAGGAAACCCAGCAGCATGAAGGCAGCAAATACCATGATAAACAGAGGGGAGGAGACAAAGACACCACTGAAATGGAATTTCAACAACAAAAGAGAAATTTTTTTAAAAATCAGATATCAGAATGCTTAGAAATTCAAAAAGATACTGGTTCTTGCTTCCATAAAACAAGAACAGGATGAAAATGGAACACAGGATTAGAAATAGCTGTTCACACTTAAATATATGACTGCCCCACCACTCTCCTACCTTCATTCCACCCCCAAAACCTCACTGGATAGTTTTTGGGAGTTCAAATAAGTCAAAGCAACCTCTCAGATTGTATAACAAACATTAAAAAAAAAAAAAAAAAAAGTGAGCATCATAGAGTATCAATCTAGAAAGTGCAACAGACCAAATAAGTATTCCAAAAGAGAGTAAGAGGATTAATTATCAAAGGAACAATACTAAAAACAAAACAAACAAACAATTTCTCAGAGCTGAGGGAAGATACAAATACTCAAAGCTTATTGCTTGAGGGAGAAGTGAACTAGAGGAGAGCCCCATGTTTAAACAGATCATTGTGAACTTTCAGATGTCCAAAAATTAAGAAAATCTCTTTAAAGTTTTCAGGACAATATGATGGTTCTCAGAAAACTAAAACAGAACCACCATATGATCCAGCAACCCCACTTCTGGGTACATATCTGAAAGCACTGAAAGCAGAGTCTTAAAGAGATATAGCACACCCATGTTCTGGCAGCATTATTCAAAAGAGCCCAGAGAAGGAAGTATCCGAAGTGTCCAATAACAGATGAAAGGATGAACACGATGTGGTATATACATACAATGAATAATCATCAGCCTTAAAAGGGAAATTCTATCACATGTTACAACATGGATGAACCTTGAGAACATTATGTTTAGTGAAATAAGCCAGTCACAAAAAGACAAACATATAATGTATGGTTCCACTTATGTGAGGTATCTAAACTAGCCAAATTCATAGAATGAGAAAGTAGAATGGCAGTTACCAAGGGCTGAGGGGAGGGGATAAAGGGGAGTTCTTTAAGGGGAAGACAGTTTTAGTTTTGCAAGATGAAAAAATTCTGGAGAACTGTTGCACAACAACATGAATATACTTGACACTATTGTATATTTAAAAGTGGTTAAGATGGTCAATTTTATGTGTTTTTTAACTACAATTAAAAAATTCTTCTAAGCTTTTGAGGTTAAGAATGGAGCTGGAAAGTCATCTACATAAAAACAAAAATCCAAATGGCATGGAACTTAGCAAAGCTAGGTAACAGAAAATTCTTTTGATGTTCCACAGCACAAAATCAAATAATAATGTCTATCTAAAACAAAAATCATTAAATTGTTGTATAAACATTTTAGTTAAAGATAATGGAAGTAATTATCAGAAAAGCCCACAGATATTATCAAAAAGTATTGTTTCTGGAGAGCAATATTTATTTTCCTTGTTGTAAGTCTTCTATACAATTTGGTTTTTTATTTTAAACTGTGCACATATTACTTTGTTTTTTAAACTGTTAAATATAAAAGAATCTATTGAGCTGATAGACTACTTAATAGATTAACAAAATAAAGTTAAATGAACCTATTTTCTTACTGCTTTCCATTATAAAACATGAAGCATGTTTTTCTGAATTAAAAAAGATTGTAAAGGTAGTATAATGGCATTTAGAAATGAAGAAATCTAAGGCAAAACAAATTTAATGGAAACATACTTGCTGATATAACAGTAGTATTATAGCATTCATAACAGTAATACTGGTATATTATGTTCAAATTAGCCAGTATACTAAAAATTTATAATTCAATAGCAGGACAAAAAAAGCAGAAACAGTATACAACTTGAGTCATTTCATGCTGTAGATTGTAGTTCCAGACTGCTGGCTAAGCACCCTAAACTTTTAAATACTACTTTGAGGTTGAGAATCGCTGACCTTTCTGATTCAGATGATTCCAGTTTCATCAAGTCTGAAAAATTCTCAGCTATTACTTCTTTAAAAAAAAAAATTTGAAGTATAGTTGATTTACAATGTTGCATTAGTTTCTGGTGTATAGATTCAGTTATACATACATATATATTCTTTTTCATATTCTTTATCAATATGGGTTATTACAAGATATTGAATAAGCTATTACTTCTCAATGTAATTTATTTCCTCCATGCATTCTATTTTACTTGAAGTTAAAAGCAAGGACTCTAGAGGTAAGCTGCCTGGATCTGCATTTATCTCCTACACGCTTAGGTGACCTTGGCCAAGTTACTTAACCTTTCCTGTGTCTCAGTTTCTATAAAATGTAAGGAACTAATACCTACCCTCAAAGAGTTGTGAAAATTTTAAAAGCTAATGCACATAAAAAGCATTGAACAGTGCCTCTTTCCATATTCAAATTTTAACTGAGGCCACATAGTCTCCTAAGGGTTATTAAGAAATGTTTGTCTGATGTAGCCAAGTACTCTTCACTAATAGCCTGTTGCTAGATTGAGAGATTTTATTAGTATAATATGTCACTAAAATTAATGATAGTAGTAACAAAATCCATAATCAGTTCATGCTTGAAATGATGCTTGAAAAGTCACACAGTACTAATACCAAACCAGAGTCTTAAAGAGCATATTTTTCACAAATATCTACCTCACATCTTAAAACACTAGTCTCTCCTTGAATGAGAATCAAAGGAAGAATACTTGTCCCCTTCACTGAACACATCATTTGGCTCTCATCCCTCCAATTCTTAATGCTTTAAAAATAAAATCAAAAGTTCTCTCTGAATTCCAAATCAACTTTGGTGAATTGTAATACGAGTAGCAGTTGATTAAGATTTCTGAAATAATAATAGACACGGAAAGTTAAAAAGGGTTTAAATATAGTTAACTGTTACTTTTAGCCATTTTTAATAGTTGAATAACTAGGCACTGACCACACCCAGCTCCAGCAATAAAGAGATGTTACTGATGGGAACATGCTGGACAGTTTTTAAAAATTTCCCCAAATTTAGAAACTATAGCTCTAGACTAGATTATGAGAACAATTCAGTAAATCACACAAGTTTTGTGAAATTTATTTTTATGATAAGTGAGGTTCACCAGATATGAGAATAACTCATATTTTCTTGTTCTAACTCAAAAGCATACCTAGAAATTCCAAATTTGGGGCAACACTGCCACTCTTAATGCCTCAGTCTTTCAAAAAGAAAAAAGTAGATCACAAAATGGAAATAATTTTGTTGACAGTGGCTTTTTGCTTCAGCTGAAATTTGATGAGAAAACAAAAACCTATCACTGTTTGGATATGTATAGTGTGTTCTAAAAATTAGACTACATGCATATCTGAACAGTGAGGAATATGCACTAAGGCTATATTAGATTGTCATCAAACATTTACAGCAATGCTCTATGCCAGAAAACAGTATTTTAAGATATACAAGGAAAGAAAATGTCTCTCATAGATTTTTTTCATCCAGCAAAACTGACTTTCGAGTATAAACAAACTCTTGCAAACATGCAAAAACTCAGGGAATATTGTTCCTATGAGGCTTTCTGGAAGAATCTTGAGTTGATGAGGAAGAGAAAGAGGAGACAGAGTCTTTCTCCTAAAGGCATGGAGCCAGTCTGCTGGATGAAAGACCTTAGAAATGACAGGAACTTCATTCCCAATGGCCATCGTAAACATTAACTCAGACTCATGAAGTATTGCTTGCCATCATGGGCTGCCAAAAGCTAGAAATGACAGATTCTTTGGTATCAAAGATCCACCTATTATGGGTCACAGAACCTGCAGAAATCCCATGTCATGCCTTCTCTTTTAAACCACCACTTTCCAGCTCAGGACTTCTGTTTTTTTTTTTTTTATATATATTAAAAAAAAGGTATGGGCTTTAGCACAAAATACTTGAATTCAAATGTCAGTTCAACCACTTACTGTATGACTTTGATCTAACTATTTAATTTCCTCAAAACCATGATGTATTCATCGAAGAGACAGGAGTAATAAAAGCACCTATATCACAGAGCTGTTGTATAACAGAAAGAAATAGTGCAGGTTAACTGTCTAGGTCAGTTCCCGGCATAAAGTGCTTTAAAAGTATTAGTTATTATTACTGTTGTAATTTACAAGTCATACCTCAAACTATCATAACCAACCTAATATATAAATAAAATCAGATGTATTGAAATAGCCAAAAAAAAAAAGTATAGCTTCTGTTCCAGATTTCCAGCTCAACTATTCATATATAAATTGACAAATGAGAAAATATCTGATGTTTAAGAGAATGATTATCCCATAGATAATATACTGAACTCTCAGGTTTTCCAGCTAGGCTAAATTATACTATTCAAATATTCTTAAAAGCTTTTTTCATTTCTGAAACCCTTTCAATGACTTCTGAAACCAGCAAACCAGGAAAAAAAAAAAAGATACTATCAGATCATTTTAGCTGATTTTCTCTCTACACACACACACACACACACACACTTCAAATGTAGTAAAAATCACTGCATTTATATGAATTACCTTCTTATAAGGATAACTCGCTGTCAAGACACATGAAGAGGTTTCACCAGTGCTAGATGGTTTTACTGTCAAAAAAAAAGGTCAACTCACTATGAAAATGTCAGATAGAGTCCAATCCATAATCCATTCAGCTATCCAACTTGTCCTTATTGCTGAAGACCCCTGGCTGCTATCGTTTTATTTGTAATAAAATGTACCCACTTTATGTATACAGTTTGATGAGCTGTGACAAATGTATACACTTGTGTAACCACCACCACAATAAAGATACAGAGCATTTCTATCACTCCAAAAAGTTCCTCCCTGCCAACTTTGACATTAACTTCCCCGTCACCTCCAGACCTAGGCAAACACTGATGTGCTGTCAGCAGAGTACTTTTGCCTTTTCTAGAATTCCATGTACATAGAATTATAGAGTATGTACTCCTCTCTGGTTAGCGTCTTTCACTTAGCATGTTTCAGAGATTCATCCACATTGGGTTTATCACCAGTTTGTTCTTTTTTATTATTTCCATGGCTCTTTAAAAAATGTTTAGGCTCTAACAGATTTGGAAGAAGGCTGAGCAAAGTTCATAAAAAGCAGTTATTCTGTGTAAAGAACACATCACCAGCTACCTGCACATGTCCATTAAAAGCTTAATATTCTAAGGTAAAAGCATTTTCCCCCCTTGACTCCAACACTGCATTTTTTCAGCTCATGCTGCTGAAATCAGGAGTTCATGTCCTACCTGTATTTGACTGCCTGGATGATGAACTAAGGACTAAAGGCACCCTGGACTCTGTAATAACTTTATGCCTGTTCATTTACTACAAGACTGATTTCAAACATACTGACAAAAATCAGCTTTTTAACTTCAGCAAAGCAGCCCAGGAATAATAACTGCTCTTCCTAGCAATCCCAATAGTTTTTCTATTAGCAATGACAATAAAGTAAGTTCAGGGCTACATGATTTTATTTGCAGATGTTCTCTCCTCCATCGTAAATAAATGGCTCCAGATTATAAAAAGCAAATGAAGAAAAAAATCAGACAAAAAACCTGGTTTGTAGGTTTGACTATTTAATCACGTATGTCCTCCGTTTGTAAGTAGTTAGTGCAGTGGCAGACTCTGCAGTACAGTCACAGTCCTCATACCCTCCAAAGTGAATTTACTTTACCCTGGCACATGGTTGTAGTAGGACCAACATATCTAGAATGTTTCAAATAGAGAATGTTTCTCAAGATATGATTTATAACGGCATCAGTACAAAAATCACCGATATTCCTGGCAAAACAACTCAAAACACCGACGTTCTGCTTGGCAGAGTTAGCTCCTGCTTAAAAGAATTAGCTCAAACAATCTGGTCCTAAAAAGGAGGCTTCTCAAGAAGCCCTTGTGGTACTTTGTGGCACCTCATGCTATTGATAACTCCTCCCTTTCTGAAACTTTACACTTCTGCTGACTTTCAAAATGCTTGAAATCAAAACACTCACAATCACTCACATTCATTCTTTCTCCTTCAGCCTCCTAAATTTGAGAAAGTGGACCCCCCCCAAAACAGTAAGTAGCCTCCAACTCAAATCACAGTATCTACCCTGTGATCCAATATCACTGCTTCAGCATCACTTGCATATTGACTTCTCAGATAAATTTTAGTCTAGATTTTAATCATTAAGCTTGGCTGTTTACATATCTCTTCAAACATAACATAATCAAAATCTTCATCTCTGCCCCCAAACCACTTTTATATCCCAATCTAACTACTTATTAACCTACCTATTCATAATCCCTCTTTTAGTGACTTGGGCCTCAACTGTAAATCTTTTATATAAATCCAACCACCACACATCAAGTCACCATGTTCCATCAAATCTTCCTTTTAATAAGTGTCTCACTTATCCTCCATCATAATCTTGAGTAGCATCACATATTGTCTGGATTATCTAACTGCCTCCTAATTGGTCTGCCTGACTTCAACCTCCCCTTACTACGATCTACTCTGCAGATTACCACCAACTGGATTTCCCTATAATATACTTCAACTGTCCCAAGAAGATAAAAGTTGTTTCCCACTCCTCAATGGGAATTAAGCACAAAATATCCAGTCTGGAACCTTCTTCTCTAACCTGCCCTGCCTAGGACTTACACAAGCCAAATATATCATGCCCATTCCAACCTCACAGTCAATTTGTCCTACCTTCTCTAATTGAGATAACCACATCATTCAAGGGGCCTAAGAAATAACACCTCCTTGATGCCATCCCCCAACCCTTCATCCCACCCGCTCACCACTCCTCTACGATCATATTCCTTTTAAGATTTTTGCCTTCCTTATCCCTTCATACCCTAACTTGTGACCTTGGCGCCTAGCAAGTACTGAATAAAATAACACATTACATTAAAGAGATTTCCTCAAGAAAATGTATCTTAGTCAGCCATTCCAACATTTACAAAAATATTATATTGGAAGACTGATTAAACTCTATCATCTACTGTTAACATTTATTAAGCACAAGCAGCTCTTGATTTCCAGCATTTTACATGTGGTGTTTCACACTGAAAGAACCTAGCCAATTACACCCACTTAACTGCAGACAGCGGGCACATTAATGAATTTATCACTTGGTCTGCTTCCAGATGCTCAGCGTAAAGCACACCCAACTCCCCACCTCAGTCTAGCTCCATAGCCCTTTTTCAGAACATCTTTGGCTCTAGGCCAGAATCCATTCAGCCTAGCTCTTCCTAGGGGTCACTGGGGTTAGACTTAAGGAAAGAAGCAGCAAGACAAAGCTGAGGGAAGTATGTATGGAGAAAAGGAAATATATACACAGGACTGTTTACCTGAAGTATAAAGCAATCACCCTACCCTTCCTCTCTCCCCCAATAACCATTCAAGTACTACTTTTTTTAGCATTCACTTCAATCCAAATATTTTTGTAGTTATTTTAAAACTGCCTTTAAGTTAAAATGTTTAATGTGTCATTTTATAGACACATCATCTAATTAATCCCTAAAAACTCTTAAACACAATTAACAAAAACACCAGCATTCTAACGGCAAAGTAAATCTGTATTTATGTGTAAGATTTTGTCATGAAGAAAAACACAAATAGGAAAATAGGAAATAGGGCAATTGATAATAGCAAATACACAAAAGGAGAAATTCAAATAGCCAATAAACATACGAGAACGTTCATCCTCACTAGTAATAGGTAAATGCAAAATTAAAGTTACGATGAAACATCATTTTTCTCTCAGATTTAAGGGGAAAAAAGATCCTTAATACCAAATGAAGGCAAAGATATGGAGCTGTGCTGTCTGATACAGCAACTACTAGCCACTTCTGACTAGTAAAAATTTGAAATGTGGCTAATCTAAACTGAAATTTGCTACTAAATATAAAATATAGACCATATTTTGAAGATTTAATAGAAAAAAGAGAATACAAAAATAACTCATCAATTTGTACTCTTTACATACTAAAATGGTATTTTTGATATACTAGATAAAATAAAATATATCATTAAAATTAACTTCACCTTTTTTGTCAATGTAGCTACTAGAAAATTTTAAGTTACATGTCTGGCCAACATTATATTTATATAGGATAGCACTGATATTGATATAGGGCAATAGAAACTTTTATATACCACTGGTGAGAATATAAATTGGTAGTCACTTTGGAGACTGCAAAGATCTAGGTAGGTTGTAACATAAAAATAACCTACAATTCAGCAATTCTCCTAACTTTGTCCTCTAGAGAAAAATCTCACACATATACACAAAAAGAGGTGTCAGTTATGTTTCAGCACGATTGTTTACTTACACAAAAACAACCCAAATGTCTATCCAAAGAGACTCGACAAAATGTGTTACAATCACACAATGGGATACTATACAATACTATTTTTTAAAAAAAGGAACATAGCAACGGGAAAGAACTTTGCAGAAGTGTTAAGCGAAAGAAGCTAATTGTATAAAAGGACATTCTATATATAATCACACACAAAAACTATAAAATCTCTTAAAACAGTACTAGATGCTATTTACACAGAAATACTTACATGGAGATGATGTATGTGAGGGCAGGCACAAAATTCAAGAGGGGAAAGAAAGGAGAATCCAGGAATATCACAGAAGGGCTTCAACTATACTGGTAACGTTCTACATCCTAACTAAGCTGGGTAGTGGGTACATTGATGTTCACTATTCGTTATAACTTTTTATGTCTGAAATATTTCTGTTTTTAACATATGATTCTGTATACCATGTATAGCACTAAAACTGGGTATATTTTATCGTTTTGGGGACATAAGCAAAAACATCACAATTTTAACCATGTCCAAAAAGCAGTTATATTTTGCATAATACCAGGGTGCAGGAAAGGGAACATATATACACCAATTTTATACCACTACTATCAATATAATGAGAAAAAGGAAGTAATACAAATCAGGGGTTAGCAACCTTTTTCTTTTAAGAACCAAACAGTAAATACTGGGGGCTCTTCAGGGCCATATGTCTTCTGTCACAACTACTCAACCCTGCCATAGCAGTGGGAAGGCAGCCACAGACATTATGTAAACAAATGAGCATGGCTGTGTTCCAATAAAACTTTATTTACAAAAACAGGCAGCAGACCAAATTTGGCCAAGGAACTATGTTTTGGTAACCCCTGTCTGAATCCATTTTTAAAAAAGAAAACAGTAATTCCATTAAGTGAAAGTTTGAAAGAGAAGTGGATTTCTACAGTAACAAAATATGCCATGAATTACCTGGTAACCACAAAAGAGAAAATGTTTTTTGTGCACAGAGACATGTAGCAATCACCACCTTAACCCAGTGATCAAACTTAACACCACTAATAGTGTGACGACAATCAATCACTTTGTATCTCCTGATATGATGTAATACGAAGCAGCATCACCTATGAAGTATCGTGGCCAAAATGTTTAACCTGAATTTAACGCAGTCTTTGGCTCTAACTTAACAGCTTACAGAAGAAAAAGAAATAAATTTTAAACAAGACCGCAAAGAAACAATCAAATTCTGAATATAGGACAGTTTACAAGATAACTAGTCTCTTCAGAAAGAGTCAATTTTTTAAAAGTTGTGTTTAAAAGAGAGTTGAGACATAACAGCAAATGCAATGCAATGTAAATCCTTCACTGGACCTTGGTATGGAGGGAGAAAAGCTATATAAGACATTCTTAACCCAACTGTTGAAACTGCATATGGACTGGGGATTACATGACTTCTGGGGATTAGGTAATTGTGTTACCTATGATAATAACATTGTAAGTATAGAGGAAAATGTCACTTTTTTTAAGATTCAGGCATAAGTATTCATACATTTGGGAATGAAGTGACATGATGTCTATAATTTATTTTTAAATGGTTCACCAAGATTATATGGATGAAGCAAATACGGCAAAAATATAAAATACTATTGAATCTAGGTGGTGGTATATAGAAACTCAGTGTACTGTTCAATAAAGGATTTAAAATTTCATAATAAAAAGGCCAAAATGCAAAAAAAAAATTTATTTTATCCATCACTCTCCTCCCCAAATATTAAATTAGTCCTAGTTTCCCCCAAAGTTCTCAAGTCACCTATCAAAACTAACCCAAAAGAAACTTTCTGAAGTTCACAACCCTGCTGTTTTTCCTTTTAAGCATCTGATTTCTAAAAGTGAGAACAAAGCAAATCACAAGGTAATCTAGTTAAACTGCCATTTGATTTATACATATTTTAGAAAGATTCTTAATATATAAAATATAATCACTTTAAGCATTTTTACTTTTTACCTTGTATAATTAATGATCCATACACGTTTACTCCCTCTCTCATCCCACACATGGCAGATTCAGTAATCTTTGTTACCTAAAGCCGCTAACACTAGCAGACAATATTTATTTACTAAATAAAAATTAAACAGTAGGAATCCTGTGTTCATACCTTTAACAAGTTAAGCATCAAATCTTTGAGAAGAAATGCAAACCTATCTCCCCTCTTTGCCCTATTATCCTCCCATAAAAGATACTGATTTTATGGGAAACTTTATTCAGTAAATGCAGAATACAATATAGATACATGGATAAATCTGCATACAAAACAGCTGTTGTCCTTACGTAGTTTACACTTTAAATAACAATCTTAAAACAGAACTCAATTTAAGAGTCAAAGGACCTCAAGCTATCTTATGGTCCAGCCCGCTTCCTTAACTCAGGTAAAAATATTACATTACAGATTAAGGCTACTAAATCCTAAAAAGAATATGATAAATCACAAAGTCACAGAATCATTAAAAGGTTCAGTGGGAACCTCAGTCTTCTAGCCTCCTAGTTTAGCTATATACAACTTACCACGTCACTTAGTAGTAGCAGTGACAGCAATTACAGCAGTAAGAGAAAGCACTCAACCGTCTGTTAATGATTATAACATTCCACAGCTCTATGGTAATGAGTTTATACGGAATATCCCAACCCAACAATTTTATGAAACATCTTCACTTTACAAATGAGAAAATTGAGACTTACAAATATTAAGAAAATTGCTTTAAGTTATCCATCTATAGAGTGGTGGAACAGGTATTCAAATCCAAGCAGTTTGACTTTAGAGTCAATGCTCCTAATCACCTTCCTCCTGTAACTTTCTCCAGAAACATAATCTGCTCCAAACAGAGGTTCTGCACACTTATATACTTAAAAAGTATGCAAATAAACAGTGCTAAGCATCCTACAGCGTTACCTAAAATGCACAGAGTAGCAAAATTCAGAAATATATATATAAATCTGTTGAAAAGATGCTGATGTACATTTTTGAAACAGTAATTCTCACCTAAGCCTGTGGATATAGAACAGTTTTCCTTCATACAACAGTAAGAAGGATTTTATCATTTTCAAAGGCATTACTCTCAAGTAATAGAGTTAAGGCCTTAAAAACACTCTTTTTATCACCAACTGGCCAACCCCTCTGACCATCTTTCATGTACACTCCTGAAGCTATTGGTACCTAGCATCTCAAACTTGGTTAGCCAAAACATCAGACAACCAATTAACCATCACACTTATTTTTACCTTGTTAGGTTGTTTTCAGTCCTCTGAAAAACACAAGATCAATGTTATTCCAGCCAGCTGTCTGTAATTAACTATACATCTCTACTCCTTGATACTCAAAATATACCTTACACTTGACTAGTTAAGGAATCAAGTAAGGTTGTTTTTGTTTTGTCTTTTAGTCTAAAATAAAGGCACTCAAAGATGTCCAAATGTTGAACAGCTTAGTGAACCTGGTCTGAGTTACAGTACTAAATTTAATATATTAAAAAATTCAAGTTCTTTTGCACATCAGCATTTTGATAAAAGGGATAAATACAGTTACAAAAATGTATTAAAAGCAAAACTAGTCATTGGAAGGCTTATTCGGGTGCTATAAAGGAGGTCTCTTAGGTCATGAATGGAACCAGTGTTCATTTTTATATTGGGGCACTGAAATAAACACAAGTTGATTTGCTTTAAAATTAAAAAAAAAAAAACTCAATTCACCATAGAAAGCAAAATCACATGAGACTTGGAATCAATGACTCACGAATGAAAGCAAAAGAGACAATTATGCATTAAAATAAAAACAAAGATCAAAGATCTCTCGTGCTTATCTTAAGTGTGCAATGTTTATGTAAACTCAAGAAGAGACATCTTTACCAAACTGGACCATCATTAGTAAAGCTACAGAACAGAAAGTAGAAAACTAAGCACCCACTTCATCTCTAAGTGCAATATCCTCATGCAGATTTACAATGCAGGAAAAAAGGCACAACTTCAAGTAATACACCACAGCTATGGAATCAATAGGGTAGTGACGATGTACAGACCAATCTGCCCACAATGAACTAAGAGATGGATTGGCTCCATCAGCTATGTCCCCCTTGATTCCATAGCTGTGTCTTCAACAGAACTGTCAAATTAGCAGATTAGCAGTCACAAATCAGTGACACTATTTCCAGACATTGTATCTTTCAGCTATATTCACCAAAGAACAGAAACAACAGGATCATTTCCAAACACAAATGACAATATATATTTCATAGGAACATTAAACCAGACTTGTCAAAAGTCCTGTTTACCCTCTTACCAGTATCCCATCTTTTCTCCCATTCTCCTGTCCAGGAACTCATCTACCCAAGGCTGGACAGTAAATGGTGTTTCCCCCAGCTTCCCTCATGCCTAATGTAACTCTTTTTCATCTTCTGTTCACATTTTAATCTTAGGTACAACAGTATTTCTCCCTTCCTACTTCCTCTTTTCATATTCCAGTTTTTGTCCAGTTACAGAAAAACTCTTCTTCCCTCTCTCGTTAAAAATAATAAGTTCTAATCAGAGCTTCTAAGCAAAATGTAGAAAGCACCATACATCCCAAATTTCCCGCTGATAATTTAAGCCATCTACAAAGGGAGCACAGTTGTAATAAAAATTGAGGAAGAGTGTTTGTTACCAGAATATAAGATCAATGAGGGCAGGGATTTAGTCTGTTTTGTTGGGCCTCCAGCCTAGAATGGAGCCTTGCATATAAGCAAGCACTCAGAGAATGCAAGAATGGGGGCCGGGGAGGCCTGGGGGAGGGGGTTGGGAGTAGCCTACAGACTAAACGTTATTAAATACTATTAAGTTATACTAAAATTTTACTTTTCAGTTGGCCGGTAGCCTAGAGTGAGTACAAGTAACAGGAAGCCTCCCATATCTAAGCTTGATCTCCCATACATTCTATCACTTAAGAGTTGCCTTGAGTTTAATTATTTCTTCTTTGTAAGAGACTAAGGGCTACCTGCGTTCAGTAGATAACGCCAGTTCATTATCTAGCTTAAGCACTCATGAGTAATATGCACACTCCTAGATTCTTACTCATTAAGAACATGTTAACCACTCTCTTATCAACGTTAGGAGTGCACTTACACACAGCTACATCAAGAAAATGCAACTATTACTTAAGAATTAGCAACATTACTCTCAAGCTTTAAAAGCACTTTGAAATCCTTCAGAATTTTACAAATTTATCAAATCTGCTTCTTCTCAGGTTATGTCCTATGTAGCAAACAAAATCTATTCACTTGGGTTTTTTCTTATGTTACAAATTTATTATATCTAATGATTACATAACCACATTTAAAAAGTTTTCCATGAAGGAAAAGGCTTTTCATGTTTCTTTCATACAAATGTACCTTTCAGTCACAACCTATTTTGAAGTGGGGGGTCATCCTACACAGACAAAAAGCACAGGAGTCTTCCAATGGTTGTCTCTCCTCTCTGAATATCAGGCCATGTTTTAGTAAATCTTCTTTTGTTCAAAAGGATGCAAAAACAGTTTTCCAACTAGTGTTATGTTTCTAAACTTTAAGATCTTTAATTTTCAAGAAATAAACCAACTCAAAGCCAATAAATATAATCTTGGTATTTCAACATACTCCAAAGAAAACTTTGAATCCATTTCTAGCACTATTAAGCTATTTATTAAGTCATAAAAGCTTTAAATTGGCAAATTCTGCTTTAAATGTTGCAAACCATGTTAAATGTCTAAATATATAAAAGCAAGTTAAAATACTACAATTGACTGTTATGCTACTAGGGTCTCCAAATTCAGTAAATTATTACAAAGGGCATCATTATGTTAAAATACTGTACAAGTTAGCTACAATAAAACAGAAAGAAAAAATTTTACTTGAGAAATTCCCTGTGTAATGACTTGCCATAATTTAGAGAAAAATGCTTATGTACGTTATAAACATTAAATTGAAGGGGAGAAATAAACACTCTGGAAAAAAAACCAAAAAGTATGAACTACCATATAGTATTTGTTTCCAAAGTTGCTAGATGATACTAAAAACTAAATCTCAAAATCGTCACAAAGCCTAAGAAATGAAACTACAGTAGATAGACTACACTTCTGGAAAATTTCATAACATTATCAAGAATTTAGTGAGGACTTATTTTTATAACACTGATTCAACTACCTGATCAAATCACTCATGTTAGTCTAAATGGTGGTGGTTTGGTTTGGGGGTCAAACCTGACAGAATGTTGAAAAGTAACTCAAGTTAAATCTGCACAAGAGGGTTAAATAAATCACTTTAGAAATGTTTCATTTGAAAAAAGATTCCAAGATGGCTAATCAGAGATATCAGCATACTTAAATTAGTTTAAAAGACCAAAAGTTATTTTAAATCAATGTTTTGATATAAACAAGTGTCACCAAAAGCAAGGAAAAAACAGAAACAGATTATGAAACTCCTGTATCATTTTCACCTATACTTGTTACATCAGTTGCTAGAAGTTGATGACAAACTGTCATTTTATAAATCTTATGTCAAGAGAAAAATATAAAAATCAATATTCCCAAATCTACCTTCACTGTTTTGTTTGAGTACAAGATAGTGAGATGGGAAGTAACCCAGATTACACTTACAGAGTTTACCCAATTTCTAGGAATCTTATCTCATATCTCCAATTAATCAATTCTCCAAATCCACAATTCTGCTGATATGATATATAAGATACATTCTACAATAAAACTTTAAAGCTACTAATATACATAGCAGTATTCAGTTTCAATCCAAATTCTGAAATTAATTCACTGAGAAAAAATTAAAAGAATCAAGTACAACATGAAAAATCAATGCAAATTCATATTCCCCCAAATTCTCTTACCACTAATTATAATTTTTAAGCTATTACTTGAATAAACTTTATTAGAATTTCAGAATTAAAAAAATTTTTTTAACTTTAGAACTGATACTATTAGTTGTTTCCCAACTAACTTTTGCTTATTATCAGTGAACTATGAAAGGTCTATTTTACAAAAAAGTAAAATAACCATGTTATATTTTAATAAGTTAATTTTATTCACTTTATTAACATCTTATGGACTACTGGAGAGTTAGAATGATACTATTTTATTACTTTCTATGCTAGATAATATCAAAAAATACTTTAAAATAGTTACATATAATATACAAATATTCACATAACGTAGTTGTGTAACTAACACCAATGAATGTGAAAGGAGAAAAAATTCACTCTGGTATCATGTGCAGTAACAGAAATGTTTACCAATGTATCTACAAGGGCATGTTTGCAATCATTCCACTATTGACTCTGCCAGTTTTTAATAAAACTCCACAGTCGTTAAACAATACTATGGCAAATTCTACAAGAGATAGTCTATCAACATCACATTTTAATTCAAAGGACTCCACACAAAAAAAAAGTACAAGAGAGAGCCACTTTTCCTAACCTCCTCCAACTTGTGAATCAGGTGTTCTTAGAAGCACAGCTATTCAGACACTACACTATTCCTCCATATGAGGTACTCTTAAGGGAATTGGTAATTATACGTGAATTACTAACATAAAACGGTATTTACTGACAAAACTATCAGACAAACTGAAAAGGCTTTCACTTATTCCTAGAGTCTCTTTGGAAATCAGACACCCAGTATAAGAAAATAGGTGTTGAAAGCTGTGCTGGTCACTTCTAAGAGAATTACAACATGAACAAATCCGAAGGATCATATATAAGAAACTGGGGAAATCTTAACTAAGGGGTATGAAAGAGCAAATACAAATATTATTCCATGCTGATAATGGAACATAAGGAACCACTGCAGAAACTGTGGTAAGACTTTTTATGAGAGCAAAAATAAATGAAGAGGAGAAAACACAAACAACGATTAAAAAAAAGAGAGAGAGAAAGACACTGAGAGGCCATCGGAGGCACAGTAAAAATCAAGATTATCCTTGAAAGAAAATCTCTTGACTAACAAAATCTGTTCTAAATACCAAATAAAAGTTCTACTGAAACAGCCCAATGCCCATTCAGGGAGTCTACAAAAATATTTAAGAAATTACCATTTTAATAGCATAACTTCAAATATATTTTTTAAAAGGTTGTATATTTGGAAAAGACTTAAAATAAATAGAATAACCTGCCTCACTACTTACTTAGAAACGCTCTATTTAAAAGTAGGCCAACAGTAAGAACTTCGCTATTGCACAACAGAGAAAGTAAATGAAATAAGGCCTATTAACATTCAGTGTTGATGGCAGGTTTCTCCATCTCTTAGAACATACTGATTTACACTGTCTACCCTACCACTTTTACATCCACGGAGTAGCTCAAATAAAGTGAGTTCCTGTGTTAATCCCACAAAAAACCTTGGTAATTCCCACATCACAGGAGTTGTAAACGTTTGTTAACAGAAAAAGAATGTTTTTCCCAAAATAGCTACATAATACGAAGACTACTCAAATTCCCAAATAATCCTTTTACAAGACTCCTGCCAAATTTATTTTGATACATTAAACATGTGGAGCCTATTTTAAATGGTCTTTAACAACGACTTCATCAAGACAGCTTACTAGTTGTTCTTAATAATGTCTTTTTTCTAAAGTTTCCAAGTTGTTTTTAAGCCAACTTGAATACTGATTAATGTGAACCGCTATCAAATGTTTAAGAAGCATTTTCGCCAAACAAGACGGGCAAATGTTCTAGATCTGCTCAATCTGACATTAGAGGTCGTGAGACTTAAAAAAATGAAATAACTATTTCCAATTCTCACTGAGCCCTTCATTTTTAAAATAACTTCAGGGTTATTCTCACACTCTAATAATACAATCTGTTTTCTGGTTTTAGTTTTTTGTTTTTTAAAGACGGTAGGCTCGGTTACATTATAAAAAAAACTGACCTGCCACTTAAAGCTGGTGAGTATACTCTTAATGGGTCCCTAGTAGATTTGGGATATTGACGATAGCAATTTCATTTAAGAGCTTCACTGGTGGAGAAAAAAGAAAAAGAAAAAAAGAATGACATCCAAAAAGGACTGCTGGGGAAGGCAGGGAAGAGAAGACCGGAGTCTGCTGAGAAGAGAAAGAGAAACGATTTAAAGCCACTAAGGAGGAAGGAGATGGTGAGACGCATAGACAGAAGAGTGAGAAAGAAGATTTAACAAGGAAGTGAAGTGGAGCGCAGAGGAGGGCAGAAGCTAATGAGGAAACAAACGGGAAAAAGCAGTGTTTTCAAATAGGCATGCACCAGGAAGGGATGAGTTAAGGCCTGGTGTAGCCCCAGTGCTTTTAGGTGAAAGATGCTCGCAGAGAATAGGGACAAGCAGTTTACTTCCAGGCGTCGGAGCAAACTAAATTTCCCTGCCCTGAGCCTCTCCCAGCCTCGGCCGAGCGCGGAGGCGGCGGCTGCGGAAGGGGCCTAGCCAGGAGCCAGGCCCGGCGTTTCGCTCCTCCAGGCTCCGCAGCCGAAGGAAAGAGAAGAGGATCAGACGGGCAGAGGCCCCCGTCGCCGCACGGCGACACCCCTAAAACGGTCCGGAGCGTCGGCGGTACCCGCGAGCCGCTTCCTCCGCGGCGGAGCGCCCAGCGGCCTTACCTGGGGCGAGGGAGGGAGGCGAGGTCTAGGGCGTTCGCTTGCGCCCGCAGCAGAGTCCCCCGCTGCACTCAGCCCAGGCTTCCAACGGAGGCGCGACCCTGCCTCAGCCGCCGCTTCCCCCTCGGGGTCTCGGCCACCGCCTCCGCCGCCTTCGGGGCTGTTTACACCGTCGGGCCCCGCACGCCGCCGCCGCCGCCGCTGCCGCCTTCTCTCCACCCTAGCGCCGTTGCCGATTCTGCCGCCGCCACCTCCTCCGCCGCAGCCTCGTCTCTCTGGAGCATCTTCCAGCCACCGAACCCTGAGAAACAGAGACGCCAGCCGCGCCGGCAGGAAACTCCCCCGCAACTGTAGGGGGACGAGGCGGTCAGAGCAACCGCGGCTTTTCCGCCATTGAGCAGCAGCCGCTGGGCTCCTTCTGCAACCCCCTCCCCGCTCCCTGTCCTTCCCCGCCCCTCGGCGAGCCCCGCCCCCAGCTCCTACCCGTACTGACGCCGCGCGGCCTCTCGCTGCTCGCGGTTTGCTGGCCGGCCCGTCAATCATGGCCCTCCCTCCCACTCCGGCGGCCCCTGTACCTCCATACCTAGTTTTCTCCGCCCACAATGCCCCGCCTCTGGGTTCCTAATTTCCCATTGGACGTCAGTCACCACCTTCAATTGGCAAGGTCAACTATCCATCAAACACCGCCCACTAAGTGAGACCCAACCCTTCATTACCATTTACTTCATTCAGCCCCACCTCTGCTCTACCTCCTGGACGTCAGAAACCAACCCACCCTACCAGCCATAAGTAGAGACCGCCGTCAATCAAATAACGCCCACCTGCGCTCCGCCTCTCAAAGACTGTGCCCTGGCGATTCACTTTTCTTATTGGTCCAAAGACTGGCCCGAACTCTCAATCATTGGTTTTCTCTACATGTCTGTCACCGAACCAATTTCCAAGTCCGTCACACCGGCTTTTTTTAAATGAACGCGCAAAAGGCGGGGAAGTATTCGAAAAGCGATTGGCTAGTGTTCGAGAATGGGCAAACCCAGAGAGTCTGTAGGGTTGTTTCCCGTTGTGTGAGGGCTGTGCCCCTTTATTTTTGACCTCTAAGTCTTGCGTAAAACAAACGCCATAAAGGAGCCAACGGGCCGTCCAATTATAGGTGTGGAGGCCTAGTCCCACCCCGAATTGCAGGGGGTCGTCTGCTGATTGGCTAACAAAGTCCTACCAGGTCCTCATTGGAGGCTACTAAACGCCACTCAGGCATAGAGACGGGAAGGGATGGCACCAGCGAGGACAAGAAGTGATCTAGGGAGAGGCGGTTGTTTTGCTTCAGCCTGCGGGTGGGGCGCACGCGGGAGAGGGAAACTGGGAAGGCAGGGCTCTGGGAGAAGTGTTGCGGGGAGGGGAAAGGCCCGGATGTTCCCTAACAATGAAATCATCGCCGGCCAATCAGAGCAGCTGAACTGGGATACCTGCCTGACCGTCCCCAGAAGGAAAGAGAACGAGTTAGTGAGCGGGAAATTAGGGTGTCAGGAAAGGCCAAAAAGTGACATGAGAAAATGGGACAGGTGATCCCTTCAGGAGTATTCCGTGTTGTTAGGGGTTATTTTTATTCCTTTATGCCTGGCATTCAGCCTTTGACATTTCCGTGTTTTGTTTCTTAGTCAACATTGATTTTAGAAACTCTCGGCCGGGACTCTGACATTTATTCGTTCTCTCCACAGTTATTGAGTGCGTGTTATTTGCCAGGCACTGTGTGTAGAGCTGAGATACAAAAATTAATTAAGTAATCCCAGTATGAGATGATGGGTGCTAAAACTGAAACGTGGAAAGGACGGTGGTGACATAGAGGATCCTTCCGGTGGGTAAGTTTACTGAGGAAGGCTTCACAAAGATACAGGATGGGTCTAGAATGAATGATTCAATAGGCAGAAGAGGGACATGGACATAATTCCTCCAGCAATTAAATTAGACTAAAACATCATGCCAGGTTAGTCCACCCGCTCCCCTCCCCACCAACCCACCAAAAGAAATAAAACTAAAGTGTAATGAAAGCATCCTAAGACCTTAAGATACAATTTTTTTTAATGAAAAAGATTTAAATCTTATTCATACTTTTGTGTAAATTGGTTTGGGCAGAAAATTACGCTAAGACCTGAGTGCTATTCAGTTCAGGGGCTGTTGATGTTTTGGGGAGAAGGGCAAATTTAAGAATAGGGCGATTGTCTTGGCCATGGTGTGGATGGCAGAAATAAAGACAAGATTGCAATTCATATTTCTTAATCTACTCAAGTTTGTATAAGGGTAGTGTTTCTTTCAGCATAGTGGCTAAACCACCAACATCAGAATCACCTGGGGTGCAGATTCCTCAGTCCATTCATATCTATAATATTAGGGACTCTGGGGACAAGACTTGGGGAAATTTTTAAACAGCTCTCCCAGGTGATTTTTATGCATACCAATGATTGAGATCCTCTAGTGTAGGTTATAGAGACACCATAAGCTAAAATTCAGCTTCCCTACTTCTGCATGTTGGGAAGAAAAACAATGAGAAAAGAAGGCCCATTTAGATTTTACCTTTCCCTTGTCCCCTTTATCATCAGTATGGCATCATACAATTCTCAGGAATTATTTCTTAAATGACTCATAGAATCCATTTCCTTGAATCATACTTCTTTGCCTGACACACCTTTTATAAGGTTAAGAGAATCTGGGATCACAGATCCCAAAATGGGAATCATGCTAAAGATCATGAAAGTAGAGACATCCAGGGACTCTTGTCCTGAGAATCCAAGCAACCTCAAAGGGCATCAGAATTTCCTTGGTCTGCTTGATTTCCTTCTCATGTTCCCTTGGTTGACCTCAAATCTAATACAAAGCACAATCATTTTGAGCTGATGATTTTCCGGCATTCATTCTTTCAATCACTAAAAATTAGGTGAATATTGTTCTAGGTGCTGAGAATACAACAGGGATCAAAAAGATATTTAGGTTAACTCTGTTGTATGCTTTATTCAATTAAAGCACTAAACTAATAAAGAAGGCCCAACAAGATTCACAAAATTCGTGTGTACCATCATAAATATACCACGTGTCATAACATTGAGTACCATCATAGTGGGCTCTGCTACTAACCAGCTATGTGGCTTCAGCTAATTACTAAGCTCTCTGAGCCTTGGTTTATTTTTCTGTAAGATAGGAATCATAACATCTTCTTCCAGAGTCAGATGAGGAACTTTAGACACTCTTAGTAATGCAAAGCACTCCCCAATATATAATTTAAAATGGAAACAATACTAAATGTAATGTAGAAATGGTTCTGATTTTTCTAATGTTGACTATGGTACTCTGAAGTTCTTTTTTAAATAAGACATCAGATATCAATTTTCTCCAAACAATTTTGGGTGCCCCAGTTTTGCTAGTGCACTAAACCCATATTTGGTAATCCAGTGTTGCCTACTTCATGTGATTGTTTCAAAGATTAAATGGGATATGTTATATAATAGCACGTAATACATTGCCTGTCACAGCTCAATCGGAATCTTTACCATATAGCAGAAATTTCACTTACTCATTCAGCATATTTGTGTACCTGTTATATGCAGATGACTATTCTCTGACAAGGAGCTTCAGTGTCAAACTTCAAGTAGTCTGATTTGAACAGATTGATCCACTCCCTTCTTAACCACTGGAAATGTTCTACTAATAAACCTGTTTTCTTCACTTAAAAAAAATTCAGCACTCTACAAATATTTATTAAGCATTCACTATGAATCAGGTACTATAGTAGGTGACAGGCACTGCTGTCTATGGAATTAATGAACTGGGATATTATGCTATACAATAAGAAATACATACTTGTTCTTCATCCCTGGTGCCTGGCACAGAGCTTCTAAAAGGGGTGAGAGGAGACTTTTTTGTGATTCATAATAAGCCCCTCTGAACCACACCTGAATTTATGCTAATGAAGTAACTGTTGGAGAATGGGCGCTGATTGCCAGAGGAATCAACCGTGTAATGAGAGGTGAAGAACTTTCAGCCCAACCTCTGGGGAGGGAAGAGAGCTCACCAGTGGTTGATGATTTAATCAACCATGCCTATGCAATGAGCCCCCATAAAAATCCTCAGTGGCAGGGTTTGGAGAACTCCTGGGTTGGTGAACACATCGAGGTGCTGGGAGGGTGATGAGCCCTGAGAAGGCATGAAAATTCCACATCCTCTCCCAACTAGCTTACCCTGTGCATCTCTTCCATTTGGCTGTTCCTGAGTCATATCCTTTATCATGAAGCGTCTTCCTGAGTTCTGTGAGTGGTTCTAGAAAATTATCAAACCCCAGGAGGGGGTTGTGGGAAGCCCTAATTTATAGCCGGTAGGTCAGAAGTACAGGCCGCACCCTGGCATGGGTGACTGGTCTCTGAAGTGGCAGGGTGGTGGGGTGGTGGGGGCGGTGTTCTTGTGGGATTAAACCTTTGAACCTCTGGGGGCTGTGCTAACTCTGGGTAGTTAGTGTCAGAATTGTTTAACGTGAGGATTAAACAATTTAACATGTTTGGTGTCAGAAGCATTGTGAGTAGAGCAAGAAAAAGTTTTCCCTTTCATTGACCATTACTACTTTCTTAGAAATGTTCAACTCTGACTTTCATGAACACACAATATAGCTTCTCTTAAAAGTGTTTCTCAGAGAAGGACAGTTCCAGAGAAGGACGCCTTAGAACTGAGGCTCTATCATCCCAACGTATCTGGGGATCCAGCAAGAACTGGGCCACACATGCTAAAAATTATCTTTAAAATCCATAGAATTTTGCCCTCTGCTCCATACTTAATACTTACTTTAATACTAAAATATAAGACAGTGTCTCCTTCCTCACTACTATTTTTTTTATAGAAAGTAGTGACATTTCACCAAAAAGTACTATTTATGTGAATATATAATATGAATTAATATTTTAAAATTTCACAATTTTAATTTCTAGTACAAAAAATATCTATAGATACAACCCCACACAGACAAAAGCTCTTTGGGTACTCAGTCATTCATAGGAGTGCAAAGGGACTCCGAGACCAAACTGTCTGAAATGCTCTAAATCAGGGGAGAGTATAGTTCAGTGGTAGAGTGCATGCCTAGCAGGCATGAGGGTCCTGGGTTCAACCCCCAGTACCTCTACCATAAGTAATAAAGAAATAGATAAACCTAATTACCTCCTCCTCTAAAGAGTTTTTTTTTAATTAAAAAAAATTTTTTTTAATTAAAAAAAGAAAACTGCTCTAAATTATACTCCACCTAAGGCTAGCTCCAAGAGTAAGCTAGCTTTAGTCAGTTTAATGAACTGGGGAAGAGGAGGATGGGAGAAAAAAGGATGGCCCAGAAGGTAGAATGCCTACCTCCCTTATCTCCACTCTCTTTTCTTCCCCTTTACTTATTTTTAAGTCTTTTCAGATTTCCTCTCCCTGCTGAATCCCTGTAGCACTTTGCTGCTCTAGTCCTAGAGAACTTACCCTATTCTATTTCCTATTTCAATTATTTCGGTAACTTACTGTTCCAACATGCCACCCTCTCTGAAGGACATGTATGTGAGCACGTGTGTGCACCCACAAGCACACCCGTGCATGCACACGTACACACCCAGTGAGAAGTTCTTAACTTGGGGTCCACAGAGTCCAAGGGAATTGAATTTACAAGCTTATGAACTTAGAGGAGAAAAAAAACTACACATTTATTTTTATTAACCTCTAGTTGAAATTTAGCATTTATTTCTTATGAATGTGGACAACAAACCATAGAAGCACTAACAGTACCTGTGACTTTATCACCAATAGAGATTACTGATATTTTTATATCACATTGAGTTGGGACAGATTTGTCAAAATACCATTTACAACCAACACTATTTTGAAACTACAGGAATTATTAAACTCACTGCTAGATCTTGTTATTGAAAGCATTGATAAAGAAGCACATATATTACTGTATCGCAAATTTGTTTTTTTAATAGTTTGATGACTTTCAGTATAATTGATTTCCTTTAAAATCTTATGAACTTTATTTTATGTATTTTAAAACCTTATTCCTTGATTATTATTGATTGATCTAAGATTATTCACAGGATTCATCAAAGGTGTCCTTTGCCAAAAAAAGTACAGGGAGTAATAACCCCTGCTGTGACCGTGACAATAATCTCCAGTTCAGCAAGGATGTTATTTCCTTTCCTGTACATTGTACTCAATAGATGCTCAATAATTACTTATTGAATTGAATTTGGGGGATCTCAAGTAGTTCACTGGATGTTTTCCTTTTCCTCAATGTCACTCTGCCAACACTGGGCCGGCCCCCACTTCCTCCTAAGAGAGGAAGTTGATCAGGCTATCACCATCTTGCATGCAATCCCCACAGCCTTGGAGGGCAAAGCGGGCTGCCTCAGAGCCAGATGCGCCTTTGTGTTTTGAGATGATTGAGATTACGGTTACAACACAGTGGGTGGCATCAGAAACATTTTTCACTTGGAGCCCAACGATACAAATTCTGCCAAACTACAAGATGTTTAAACACGCTGGGCTGTGGAAGACTCTAGTATCAGCCATGTTGGTAAGCAGTTGAGCATTTATGCCCGAATTCATTGACATTATTCATTCACTTTGGTATGTTTTGTTTTCTTTTTACAACAAACGATACATCTCTGCCAACTCTTTGTCTTTTGCTTCTGGGGAGCATTACCATTTGCTTATGCAATATGGTAGTATGCTCATGCATTCAACTTTTCCCTTATTTTTTTTCCACATCTGCAAGGACTCCTTTCCTGTTTACCTTGTCTGAAAGCTCTTTATCTCTTGCTATTAAAGTTAGGCATGAGCTCTGATCTTGAGAAATCTAAGCAGACTTTCAGGATGGAACAGACATCAAGGAGATGAGCACATGAATAAAGCCACAGGTTCATCATTTTATCAATAAACATGCAGGAATATAGTTGTAAGGACACTCTCAAATGAAAAAATCCATGGTGAAAGGGAAATTGGACACAAATGTTATTAGTTCAAAGAGTTTCATAAGAAGGCCCACATTTAACGTCCTTTAGATAAAGTCCTTATGTTTCTGGCAAATAGAAGAGACCTCAGCCAGTTAGACAACTGGTGTAGAGGTAGGTATCTTATCAAGACCTGGCCACAGAAAGATTGGAGATCAGGGTTGAGAAATTCAGGCTCTAAGGCCACGTAGAAATGGTGACAAGAGAGGAAGGCAGAGAATCCCAGCAGAACAGCCAGAGCAGGTCAGCAGCAGAAATGGCTGGAAACTGAACCAGTGAGAGGTCAAATTAGGGCCTCTCCTCTTATATTCTCCCTGCCTGGAACCAGAACTTGTCTCCAAGTATAAGACAGGGGTCGAGGGGAGGGTATAGCTCAGTGGTAGAGCACATGCTTAGTATGCGCAAGGTCCTGGGATCACTCCCCAGTACCTCTGTTAAGAAGTAAATAAACCATCTCCCTCATGTGTTGGAGCCCCTTGTGGAGGGGCCCAGATTAGCCTCTACATGGGGGGCCTATTTTACTAGCTGCTGCTAGTTACTGTCTACCATATTAGTCCAGCCCATCATCTCCTCACTCCTAAAAAACCTAACAGCTACTGGCAATGACAGTTCCCAGCCCCCTATATTAGTAGCTAGCATCTCTAATGGTGGTCAAAAGTAATCAAAGGAATCTAAGAGCTCACAGTTCAGGCATGCAAAAATGAATTGGTCAGCCACCGAGGTTCTGGTCTCAGACACGTCTCTGCACCACTGTAAACCTGAACTTTCTTTGAACTTTACCAGACACATATTCAGAATAGCACTGCCAGCTGCAATCTCATGGATTTCAAAGCACCCCCTTGTAACTCTGCAACCATTTAGGACCCAAACCAATCCTTACTTAACAAGCCCCTTTACTTCTTGCCAGCTCCAATTATAATTCTTGATAAATAACTCCTGTAACCAATGGTTTTCACCTTTATAAAGCTCCCCTCTTTGTGTTGGGGGAACACAGTTCAAGTGCTTTTTGAATCTATGTTTCTTGGGCTGCAGTCCTAACAAACCCCAAATAAACACCTTTTTATTTCAATTAGGTCTCCATTTCTGAAATTTTGGTTAACACAGGTATTTTCAATATTTAAAAAAACCTAAAGGAAATCATGCATTTACTTGTAATACGGTTATATTGGCCACCTTTCTTACTTTCAGTCTACAATTATACCAACTCAGTGAAGAAATACCAGTTACCTCCTTGTGATCTGAAGTTTAGAATGACAGTCTTATATCTTTGATTTATAAAACATAGACTTGCCCTCACTTCTATGTCTTTGCTCATTTTGATTCGTTCAACTGTAATCTTTCAATTCCTCCTATTCAAATCCACCCCATTTTTGAAGGATAGGCTTCAGATCCCACTAGTGCAGTCCTCAGAGATTTCCCACTACCCTTAAACTCCTCAGCACTTGTTGATTATTTTATTACCCTAATTTCTTAACAGGTGCTTATCCTAATCCCAAATGCTGGATTCTTTTCTTCTCCATCACTTTTGAATCAGCGTTGCAAGAATGGAATGTTCTGAACTGGGTAGATACTCAAAACATGAATGAAACTCACTTTTAAATGAAACTGATTTGAATTTGTGATTGAAAGGACAGTGATTGAAGTTCATCTACTTAATTTACATAATTTGCAGTGTCCTTAAAAAAAAAAACTGAGGTTAAGTAGAAGTTTACAGACTAGATTTTTCTCTCCAACCTTTTTATTATGAACTTATTAATACATGGAGAGAAATTAAAAGAAAATTACAATGAACATCTCTATATCCTCCATCTAGATCCAACAATTTTAATTATTTTACCATATTTATTTCATCACTCTCCAATGATCTATCTATATATATTTTACACTGTTGTTGAATCATTTAAACATAAGTTGCAGGTATAACATTTAACCCTTAAATACATCAATATGCATCCCTAAGAAAAGGAAGCTTCTCCTTCATTACTATAATACCATTATCATACCCAACAAAGTTAATAATTAATTCAATAATGTCATTCAAGATCCAGTTCTTATTCAATTTTCCTCCAATTGTTCCAAGAATATCTCTAATACATGTTTTTTCCTAACCAGAATCCAATAAAGTTTTATGCATTGCATTTGGTTGTTCTATCTTGCAGAGGACGAAAAAGTTTTCCATGTTTGGGACAGTGTGTCCTCAACCCCATCAATCTCTTTACATGCTTTTAATCTAAAACAGTCCCCCCACCTTTCTTTATATCAACTTTTTAAAGAGATAGGCAGTTATAGAAATAGTTTTAATAATGTTAAATAATTTCATAAAAAAGACATTTTTCAGTTTCACCTATTTACAAAAAAAAAGAAACTCCTTTTCTGTGATTCTAAGATTTTGAAATTTAACCTGATCATTGATTGATATGTATCCAAATAGAACAGCCATTGAAAGAAGACGAGAAAACTGCAAATTTACAAAATAATAATTGGGTTCCAGCAATCACTAGCTAGGACTCCTTGAGGAAGTTATTTAGCTGCTATGAGGTTCATTTTCTGCTACATAAGAGGGAGATCATATCTATTTTGCAAAGTAAGGATTACTACGAGATAATTATGTGAATGCCTAGCATAGCATAGAAGCTTAAGAAATGCTGTTTTCTTTCCCCCAAGTCCCTACTTTTTGTCTAAGAATGGGGTTATTTTCAGATTGGTAAACTTCCCAAGAATGATTCTTCCTTTGAACATTTTGTTGCCAAGTCAGCTGCAAAACATAAAGTCCAACTGAAGTTTTACGCTACACTTTACCTTGCTTTGCTTTGGGATTACATTTTGAAAGTAAAGCTTCATTTTGAGCTTATTATATAAAATGATTTCTGAAAAGTACTTCTAAAAACAATTTGAGATAAATCATAATAATTCTAAATTAATATTTTAATCCAAATACGTTTTTAGATTTCTTTAGATGTTATTTCTGCTAGCATTATCTCTTTAAAATACAACATTTAAAAATAATAGACTACAGATGGGAGGGTATAGCTTAAGTGACAGAGCTTATGCTTAGTTAGCATGCATGAGGTCCTGGGTTCAATTTCCAGTCGCTCCATTAAAAAAATAATAATAAATAAATAAGCCTAATTACCTCCCCCCTCCAAAAAATAAAAATAAAATAAACATTAAAAAAGTAATAAAACTAAAAAAAAAAATAGACTACAATTTCAAATTACTTGCATGAAGGGATGGACACAGTTCTGACAGAACTATTTTTAAAAATTAAAGAGATATATTTTAGACAAGTTTTACCATCTTGCTGGTTCTCCTATTAATAAATCAATAAATCTCTGATATGCGTTGATTCTTAAAAAAATTTAAAGGGATACAAAGTACACAAAATTATAGTTCTCTTAATAAAATTAAAATAATAAATAAAATTAAAATAATAAATAAAATAAAAGATACCAAAAGTAGTCTTTTCAGAACAATATTTTAAACAAAGATATAGAAAGGACAGAATGGACTGTGAAAATTCTCTATTTAGAATTCTTTTGTATCCATCACTACACTTTAAGGTTAAATTTGACATGGTAAATAGCTACAGAGGGGAAAAAATGAGAATCTTTTAAAGCATGGTTTTTATTGTATTATTTTGGAACATGACTGATCATCATCAATAAATTAAATATAATTTTCAAACCATATCACAGTAGTCATCTACTTACATAGGACAACTATTTTGGTGGTTTTGTTAACGGTTCATGAAATCGATGGCAAGTTTAACACAAGTAAAGGTCATGTTCATTAATTACATAGGTCAATTCTGGAATTCTAATAATAATTTCATAATAATAAATCATTAAAGAATATATATATTTGTTTCATTCTCCAGGCTATATCTCTCGTGTGTCTTAGAAGATTATATATAATGACTATAACAATTTTCTTTTATTATAATTTCCTAGTGTTACTTCTATATACTTACTGTACGGTGATTATGTTATAAAGTAAAGCACTTTATGAATTTAATTGTTACATAAATATGCATGTTTGTTCATATTTAGATGACTGTATTACAGTTTATTTGCTATTAATCGCCATCACACAGGACAACATACAATAATCAATGTGAGATTTTAGACATGATTGTTAGTATTTGTTGCACAATACTTCATTGAATAGGACAAATAGCTGATTGGCCCCAGGAAACTTAATCTCCTTATATCAAGCTGAAGTGAGTGAAAGCAGACTGTGCACTGAAAATGCTATAAGATTATAGAGAAGAACAACTTCAATTAAAGCAGTGTGCTTTTTTAATTTCCCAACATTACAAGAGAACTCTCCACCGACTTGCAGCTAGTAATTAGAAATAAGAAAACTATTTTTAAGTAAATTTCCTATGAATTAGCCATGTGAACTCCCTTCTCCAGTCCTGCTTGATTTGTTCACTGTGGAACCCTTCCCTCTCTCCTCTCAGCTGTGCTCATTCCTGCCACAAGGATCCTGCTCTCTCTCCTGTATGGTAGTAATGTTTCTATGCCACGCAGTTTAATACTTAATTATATACTGTTTTGTGCTAGTCTCTGATTATTTTAGGTGTGTTTTGTATTCAACTAGATTGTAGTCCCTGAGGCTAGGACCATGTGTCTTATTTCTTTGCTAATGCTTTTTGTACTAAACATGGTAGGCACGAAGTAATGTCTTGTTGGAAAATCTAAAAATAGCCATTCATTTTGTACAACTGTGGCCAGAGCTCAAAGCAAAAAAATGTCTGTATGGGGTAGAAAGGACACTCACTGGGCACTGATGTTTTCAAATTCATCCAGATTCCTCTGGTTACAGCGAAATGAATCTACTCAAGCTGATTGAGTAGTTAGGTACCTTTAATAAACAGACAAGATGACTTCATGGAACCCCACTGCACACTGGTGATTAAGACTGCATGAGACTGAACCTGGGAATTGGAAGGTCAGAAACCAGTGTCTTTTTCTAAAAGCTAGCATGATCTTTTTTCCATTTCTCCAGCCACTGTGTATATGTAGGCCAGTTTCCCTTGCCTGAATGTCTTAGCATGTTTACTCCAACATCAACCTTCCATGGTTTTACAAGTCCACAACTCACCAGTAACTGACCCAGTTTTCACATCCCATTTCCAAACCTCAGACAGAAAAACTACAATTGGCCTGTAATGTTTCAGGTATTAACCCCTAACCCAATCAGCTGTCACCTGGATAGCAAGGGTCATGTGGTTTGATATCTATTCTCAGTAGGGTTGTGGGAACAACTCTCAAAGAAGAGGAAAGGGAGAAGGCAGGCGCTTTAATTAATGCAACTACTACACTTAAAATCTATAAGAAATTGCAACAAAAGTTTTATGGGTGTCTTCCAGCTCATAACCCCCCTTTTCTGAAAATATTACCCCTTGCCCACTGGGTTAGTCCCCCAACAGATACATTTGTACTAGATGAGCCTGTAACTGACCAAACCAGGGTGATCATTCTTCGCAAGCCAGTTAAAAATGGTTTTCTCTTGGGAAATTTGCTTTGAGGCCAAGAAATTGCCCATCAAGCTAGGCTGGTCTTTTGAGAGAACAGGTTGTCAACTCAGAACTGTTTTAGGACCATCTTTGCCCATTCTGCACAGGAAAGGAAAGAGAACCAAACTGTTGCACGTGAAGAACAATCCTTAAAGAGGCATGGTGAGACACAAGAGCAAGTTCTGCCACGTTCTTCAAGGCTGAACAGTTTCTGATTCCAGAAGCCCAACTATGTTACTGCCCTTGAGTTCTTTGAGACATTTCCACATTCTTTTTTGCTTAAATTAGCTTGAGCTGATTTCTGTTATTTGCAACCAAAATAGTTGAGACACCCAAATTAAAAGTAGGAGTCTTTCCTACATTGTCCATTGAGGCAAGTTCATCATGGTAAGATGCCAACACTTTGTTGCTTCTAAATTTATCTTGTAGACTCACATATCTGTGCGGCTATAAGGTGCATCTGTTCATGACTCACAAGGATTAAATAGTATGGAAGGCCTCCATTCCCTGATTCTCAGTTGGGTGTTACATGATTTCTTAAAAGAGAACAATTTTTGAAGGAAAATTAGCCTTGAAATTTTTTGTCATTTAATATATATCTGCTACCATAACTGATTCTTGTTATGGTTTTCAAAGCCATATCCTCTCATTTGACATTCACAACAATCCCCTGAGGAAGGATTAATTACATCATCCCATTTCATAAATGAAGAAACTGAGGCTCACAGAGATCAAGGGATTTGTTCAGTGTCATTAATCTAGGAAGGAAACAACACAGACTCAAATTCAGTGTTCACTATCTATTTCTGACCCACAGTTGATCTTTGTCTTCTTATAGCACGTTATCCCCCCCTTTAAAAAACTCCCTTTTCTACTGAAGTGTAAAATGGGTACAGAAAAGTGCACAAATCATAAGTGTACAGTTCAGGGAATTATCACAAAGTGAATACACCATGTTATCAACAATAGGGCATGAAATTGGATATGCCATTTCTGCCCTCTCTCAATCATTATTCCCTCCTTCTCAAAAGGAAATCACTCTCCAGACCTTCCATATATTTGCCTGTTTTCAAACTTCATAAAAATGGAATCATATAGTATGAATAATTTTGTGTTCAACTTCTTTTACATAAGAGATTCATCTACTTTATTGTATGTAACAGTAATTCATTCATTTCTATTCTTGCATAGTATTCCATTTTATGAACATACCACAGTTTATGTATCCATTCTACTATCTATAGATACTTGAATTGTTTTCAGTTTGGGGCTATCATGAAAGATGCTGCTATGAGCATTCATGAGAATATCTTTTGGTATACCATATGTATGCCCTATGAGTAAATACCCAAGGAATGAAATTGCTGGGTCAAGAGTTCAGATTTAATAGCTTCTGCTAGGCAGTTTTGCAATGTTGAGTGTATTAATTTACACTCCCACCCGCACCCCACTGTATAGGAAAAATTTAGCTGCTCCTTATTTTCATCAACTCTTGGTAAGAATTCTTTATGTAGTCTGAGTAATATGCATTAACCTTTGTAATATGCATTGCAGATATCTCCTACCCCTAAGTGGTTTGCATTTTCAGTCTTGAATTTTTGATATCAAAGAAATTATAGGATCTATTGCATTTTGGTTACATTAAAAAATGTAATGATTTCAGTTATTTGGGATAAAATCCAATGAAACAAGATGCTCAAATGGCACTTCTCTCTTCATTTTGGCCAGGTTCCCAAAGGTGAAATCAATAAAATGGGTGACCAGTACTCCCAAGTCACTCTGGACTTCCTAAGCCTATAAATATTTGCCTTTCATAAATGCACAGATGACCTTGACAGTATAAAGAGATTAAGGTAGGAAAGATGGGAGGGTGAGGATTTCTTTGGAAAGGGCTTTCTCTTCCCCCTACCTTCACATGAGGGCAGGGAGGAGGGTGCTCCCCTTTCCCCTCAAGCCAAATGAGAAGTGCCTCAAGGAGACCTTCCAGAATTTGTTCCCAGGAGTTTCAGGAAGAAGGACTTAGGTCTGATCCTTGCCAAATGTGAAGGCTGGAGGTACAGCTGTAGCTTCACTTGTTTGCAGGGCCACATTGCGTGTCAACTGGACTTTCACTTACAGGAGGCAAAGCGTAGTATGTCCCAGAGGACAAAGTGGAATCCATAAAAAGCACTGGCCTGGGATCATCTGAAAAAGAATTCTGCCTCCTCACTCCCCAGTGAGGAAGGAATTATCAAAAGTGTTACCTGCAACACGGAGCCGCAGTTAGGGTATGCAGGGGCAGAGGGTGTACTTCTGAGAAAAATTTGGAGAGAAAGAGTCATTTTTGGGTAGTCTCCATGCCCAGAGGGCACTGACACCAGGTGACACAGTACCAGGCATACAAAACTGTTTTCCTTTCCCCCAATCTTCTTTTTCCCCTGACACCTGGTGGAGAGGTCAGAAACAGCCCTTAGAAGTAGCAGAAGTATTTCCACAGGAGAGAAGCAGCTGACACGGCCACATCCCCAGCCTCAGGCTCTGAGCTGAAGAAGCAAAGAAGATTTACCTTAAACAAGTTTGGAATTTTGAAATTGTCTTCAACGAGACTGAAGTTAAGTGATCAATAGCTTGAACTGGACTCTTCTACAAATTCTCTCCTCAGCTGTTTCTATTCTGAAACTTAATAAATCTATTGAGTTTTCAATTTAGTTTTTTTAAAATTTTCATTCAATTTATATAAAGTAAAAAAAAGTTCACCCATTTTGTCCATCCCCTACCCATCACCTCTCACAATCACCAATCTGTTCTCTGTATCTATGAGCTTGTTTTGCTTTTAGATTCCACACATAGGAGAGATTATGTAGTACTTGTCTTTCCCTGTCTGACTTATTTCACTTAGCATAAAGCCCTCGAGGTCTGTCCATGTTGTTGAAAAATGGCAATTTCATTCTTTTTTATGGTTGAATAATATTCTATTGCATATGTATACCACAATTTCTTTATACACTCATCCATCAATGGACACTTAGTTTGGCTATTGTAAATAATGCTACATTGAACATTGAGGTGTATATATCTTTTCAAATTAGTGTTTTCATTTTCTTCAGATAAATACTCAGAAGTGGAATTGTTGGCTCATATGATAGTTCTATTTTTAATTTTTTGAGGAACTTTTATACTATTTCCTATAGTGATTGCACCAATTTACATTCCCATCAACAGTGCACAAGGAAGAGGGTATAGCTCACTGGTAGAGTGCATGCCTAGCATGTACTAGGTCTTTGGTTCACTCCCCAGTACCTCCAGTAAGAAAATAAGTAAACCTAATTACTTCCACCTCAAAAAAATTTAAAAAACAAAAAACAAAAAACAAAAACAGTGCACAAGGCTTCCCTTTTCTCCACATTCTTGCCAACACTTGTTATTTCTTGTCTTTTTGATAATAGCCATTCTAACAGGTGTGATATCTCATTGTGGTTTTTATTTGCATTTCTCTCATGATTAATGATGCTGAGCATTTTTTCATGTACCTGTTAGACATTTGTATGTCTTTTTTGGAAAAATGTCTGTTTAGATGTTCTGCCCATTTTAAAATCAGATTGTTTGTTTTTGCTATTGATTTGTATGAGCTCTTCGTATTTTTTGGATGTTAGCCTTCTATCATATATATGATTTACAATTAGTTTCTCCCATTCAGAAGGTTGCCTTTTAATTTTGTTGAAGGTTTCATTTGCTGTGCAAAAGCTTTTTAGATTGACGTAGTCCCAACTTTTTAATTCTACCTTTGGTTGCTTTTGCTTTTGGTGTCAGATTTAAAAAATCATTGCCAAGACCCATGTCAAGGAACTTACTACCTATGTTTTCTTCTGCGAGTTTTATGGCTTTAGGTTCTTACTTTCAAATTCTTAATCTATTTTTATTTAATTCTTGTGTATAGTATAAGATAGTGGTCCAGTTTCATTCTTCTGTGTTTGGTGTCCAGTTTTCCCAACACGGTTTATTGAAGACACTGCCTTTCCCCATTGTATATTCTTGCTGATTTGTCATAAATAAATTGACCACATATGTGTGGGTTTAATTCTGGGCTCTCTATTCTGTTCCACTGATCTATGTGCCTGTTTCTATGCCAATGCCATACTGTTTTAATTACTATAGCTTTGTAATATAGTTTGAAATCAGAGAACATGATGCTTCCAGCTTTGTCCCTCTTTCTAAAGGTTGCTTTGGCTATTCAGTGTCTTGTGGTTCTATACAAAGTTTAGGATTTTTTTGTTCTATTTCTGTCTCCCACAGAGGGCCACTTCTCCAAGGTTGAGAAACATAACTAACCTACTTAAAAATACAAATAGAAGTCTAGACAATACGAGGCAGCAGAGGAATATCTTCCAGACCAAGGCATAAGATAAAATCCCAGAAGAAGAAATAAGTGATGAAGAGCTAGGCAGTCTATCTGAGAAAGAGTTTAGAATAATGATGGAAAAGATGTTTAGAGAACTCAGAAGGAGTATAGATGCACAGGGGGAAGTTTTTAAAAAAGAGTTAGAAAATATAAAGAACACCCAAACAGAGTTGAAGAATAAAATTACTGAAATGAATAATGCACTAGAAGGAACCAAGAATAGACTAAATGAGGCAGAAGAATGGATTAGTGAGCTAGAAGACAGATAGTGGAAATCACAACCACAGAACAGAAAAAAGAAAAAAGAATGAAAAGAAATGAGGATAGTCTAAGAGAAGTCTGGGACAACATGAAGTGCACTAATATTTGCTTTATAGGGTCTCTGAAAGAGAAGAGAGAGAGAAATGGCTTGAGAAAACATTTGAAGAGATAATAGCTGAAAATTTCCCTAACTTGGGAAAGGAAACAGTCACCCAAGTCCAGGAAGTACAGAGAGTTCCACACAGGATTAACCCAAAGTGGAACACACTGAGGCACATAGTAATCAAATTGACAAAAATTAAGGCTAAGAAGAAAATATTAAAATCAGCAAGAGAAAAGCAACAACTAACATACAAGGGAACTCCCATAAGCTTATCAGCTGATTTTTCAGCAGAAACTCTACAGGCCAGGAAGGAGTGGCACAATATATTCAAAGTGATGAAAGGGACAAACTTACAACCAAGAATACTCTATCCAGCAAGGCTCTCATTAAGATTTGATGGAGAAATCAAAATCTTCACAGGTTAAAAAAAGCTAAAAGAATTTAGCACCACCAAACCAGCTTTACAATAAATGTTAAAGGAACTTCTCTAGTCAACAAACCACAAGAAAGGAGAACAAAAAAAGAAGAAAGAGAAGAAGATCTACAAAAACAAATCAAAACAATTAAGAAAATTTTCATCTCCAGAAATTCTGTTTGGCTCTTTGTCATATCTGCTTAATCATTTAAAAAAAAAATTCTTATTGTGGTACAGTTGATTTACAATGTTGTGTTAGTTTCAGGTGAACCGCAAAATAATTCATATATATATTCTTTTTCAGATTATTTTCCATTATGGGTTACTACAAAGTATTGAATATATTTCCCTGTGCTATACAGTAATTCCTAGTTATTTGCCTATTTTATATATGGTAGTGAGTATCTGTTAATACCAAACTCCTAATTTATCCCTCCACCCTTCCCCTTTGGTAACCACAAGACTGTTTTCTATGCCTGTGAGTCTGTACTTTGTAAATAAGCTCATTTGTATCATTTTTTGGATTCCACAAATAACTGAGATCATATGATGTTTGTCATGCTCTCTGACTTACTTCACTTAGTATGATAATCTCTAGGTCCATCCATATTACTGCAAATGGCATTATTTCATTCATTTTTATGGCTAAATAATTATATATATTATGTATATGTATGTGTATATGTATATGTATATGTGTGTGTATACCACATCTTCCTTATCCATGCATCTTTTGACGGACATTTATGTTGCTTCCATACTTTGTAAAAACTATTGTAAATAGTGTTACTATGAACATTGGAGTGCATGTATATTTTAGAATTAGAGTTTTCATCTTTTCCAGATACATGCCCAGGAGTGGGATTGCTAGATCATACGGTAACTCTATTTTTAGTTTTTTAAGGAATCTCCATAGTGTTTTACATAGTGGCTGCACCAATTCACGTTCCCACGAACAGTGAAGGAGGGTTCCCTTTTCTCCACATCCTCTCCAGCATTTGTTATTTGCAGACTTTTTGATGATGGCCATTCTGACCAGTGTGAGGTGATACTTCATTGTAGTGTCAATTTGCATTTGTCTAATAATTAGTGATGTTGAGCATCTTTTCATGTACCTGTTGGCCACCTGTAAGTCTTCTATAGAAAAATGTCTATTTAGGAATTCTGCCCATTTTTTGATTGGATTGTTTGTTATTTTGATATTGAGTTGCATGAACTGTTTGTGTATTTTGGAAATTAAGCCCTTGTTAGTCTCATCATTTGTGACTATTTTACCCATTCCATAGGTTGTCTTTCCATTTTGTTTATGGTTCCCTTTGCTGTGTAAAAGCTTAGAAATTTGATCAGGTCCCATTTGTTTATTTTTGCTTTTATTTCTATTGCCTTGGCAGATAGACCTAAAAGAACATTGGTATGATTTATGTCAGAGAATGTTTTGCCTATATTCTCTTCTAGGAGATTTATGGTGTCATGTCTTATATTTAAGTCTAAAAGCCATTTTGAGTTTATTTTTGTGTATGGTGTGGCGTGTTCCAACTTCACTGAGTTACATGTAGCTGTCCAGCTTTTTCAACACCACTTGCTGAAGAGATTGTCTTTACTTCATTGTATATTCTTACTATCTTTGTTGAAGATTAATTGACTATAGGTGTGTGACTGTATTTCTGGACTCTCTATTCTGTTCCACTGATCTATGGATGGTCTGTTTTTGTGTCAATACCACATTGTTTTGATTACTGTAGCTTTGTAGTATTGTCAGAAGTCTGGGAGGGTTATGCCTCTAGCTTTGTTCTTTTTCCTCAGGATTGCTTTCACAATTTTGGGGTTTTTTGGGTTCCATACAAATTTTAGGATTATTTGCTTTACTATTTTAATAGTCTTTTGTTTCTTGCTTTAATTTTTTTTTTTTTTTTTTTTTTAGTTTTTAATCTTTATTTTGTGGGGAGATAATTAGGTTTATTTACTTTTTTTTTAATGGAGGTCCAGGGGATTGAACCCAGGACCTTGTGCATGCTAGGCATACACTCTATCACTGAGCTATACCCTTCCCCCTTGCTTGTGTTTTTAAGCCACTCATTTTTTAAAATATGTTAGACATGGTGCCTTTATGTTGGGTCTGACAATTGCAGTCTCTGAAGTCTCTGCAGATCTGATTCTTCTGTTTTGTTTCTGCTAGTTCCAGCTTTGAGTGCCTTATTTCCTTGTGTTGTTAGACTTTTTTTTTTTCTCTGAGCTGAATCATTGGTCTTGGCATTTTATCTGTGGAATTTCTTTGAGATCCAGGTTGAAATTGCAGTCCTGCCTCTTGCCTGGGGGAATTACCAACCTGAGACCACTTCAAGTTCAATGATTGTTTGAGTTTTTAAAACCTCACAGGGAGGCCAGCTTGTGTTATAAATGCTCAGGGGAGATTTTCCTATTTTATTGTCTTCAACTAGGGTCAAGATGTAAGTTTTCTTGCTGTCTACTCCTGAGTGATAGGTTAATTTTCTTTGGGATTCTTGGGGTCCTGGCTTTATGCAGATCTCCAAGTAGACTCCCTACTTGAGTAGGCCCTAACCTTTATGTCCTGTCCCTCAAATTCTGTGTGGCTATCGAAGTAGAATCTCAAGGTCACCAGAGTTCTTCAGAAACTTTAAGCCAGCTTTGATGCACAGCTTACCTCTTAGAATTTCTGCTATAACTTCATTTTAGGCCTAACTAGGCCTCCTTGTAACATGCCAATCAGCAACACATTTTTAATATTTTTTTCAGTAACTTATTCTAGGTAAAATCCACAAAGGAGAGTTTACCAAACCTCTTACAGCCTTTTGGCTGGTCATCAAATCTGTGTCATTTTCCTTTTGGACACACATACTTCTGGAAATCTGGAAAAGACCCCTTCATGTCTGAAAGAAACCAAAGGACTTTGTGTTATCTGGGGAGTAACTGGATCTATGTGTGAGTTCTCACCGAGCAGTGACATTTAGCTGAAACCGGTGATGTTGAGTAGGATTACTTCCATATTTGCACATCGCTGAGCTCAGCATCTATATAAAACAGACCACACACTCTTTACAGTTAGGTGACTAGCTAGAGATGCCATTAACATTTCCAAAGAAACATTAGGGAAGTAGTGGCAGTGCTTCTCAACTACTGAAGTAATCCTGCAGAGGAGTGAGTTTGAGGCCCCACTGAAATGTAGCACTCTTTGATAAATATTTAACACAAGTAAAAGTTTGCAGCAGTTGAGACCAAACCAGCCAAAAACAACAGACGCCATCAGGCTGGGGGTGTTTAGTGGTTGCAACTTCTCTAGCATCCACAGCCCCTCTCAGCTTCCAAGGTAGAGGTTTACCCAAATTCTTATAGCTTCTCTGAGAGAGAACGATTGCCTGCTTTCCGAAGCTGTATCACTTTGCTTCTAGACCATGTTTCCTAGCCTCCTTTACAGATAGGGGTGGCATGAGTTTTGGCTAACAGAATGTCAATGTGGGCAGAAACGATAAGCAGCACTTCCAGCCTGGCCCGTTAAACCCTGCTGCTGGTGAGCGCTAGCTATTCGCCAGATGTACCTGCCTCTGCTTCTCTCCCTTGGAAGTAGCCTGTATCAGCTCTTCCCTTCTGCTGAAACTCTTTACTCAACTACTTATGAACACTGCATAAAACGCACTCCAGTGATCCGTCCACCCTACTGGTACCTTATCTTAACGCTTGCTATTTATCTCATTCTCTTTCCTCTTGCTCTCTGTTTAAAATTGATTCAATAAACCCTGTACTTCAAAAACCAAAACCAAAAACCTACATGATCCTTCTCTTCTTCCACTGGAAGCAAAGAACTACAAGGCTCCAGAAGATGGCAGACCGTGCGATGGAAGAAATCAGAGAGTCTGAGTTGCTATATGGAAGGCCATTCACCAAACAGCAATTGAAATTTGACTGAGAGAGAAATTAAATTTCTGTTTAATTGGCATTGAGATTCTAGAGTTTTTCTATTACTACAGCTATTATATTAACAAATGCAACCCATGTCACCCTGAAATTCCAGCAAAATTACCTAATGTGATTGTGAAATCTGCCTTTAGCAAGCCGGGCCACCTACCTGTATCAAACAACTAGGATACAGGTAGGATATAGATGGATATAGAGTCTGGCACTAAGTTTCAATATGCTACATTGTCCACAGAGTTATGATAATGACTAAGCATCACAAACAGGGTAGCCTCATTGCAACTAGGTAACAATGATGAGTCCAAGAACATGTGTATCATTTATCTGAGGCCTAGGAGGGACAGAGCTAAGCAAGTGTGGCCAGGGCCCACCAGTTACACATTCTGATAAAAAGAAAGCTTTTCTACAGGTAATCTGAATAAATCTGGACATCCTGTATGGATGGGCCTTTGTGTGGTGTATCATGATCACATTCGAAACTCTTAAGATAATGTTGATCTTTTACCCTAGTGAGGTAGGAATTTTATACAATGTTTCACACACTGAAGGGCTCAGGGTATTTGGTGGAAAATAACAGAGGCCCATTCTGGCTAACTCTAGCAAACTCTCCCCACCTCCAAAAACAAACCAACCAACCAACCAACCCTACTAAATTATAAAGGATAGTTTACATAGGAAAGAAAAGGAAAAGAAAAGAAAAGAAAGAAGAGAAAAGAAGAGAAAAGAAAGAAAAAATTCTGGTGAACCATATGTAAAAAACTGGCAAGAACTACAGAAGGTTAGGCCAGATGAGAACTCCAAGATACAATGTAGGCTAATTTCACGCCTTAAAATATCATCCCATGGATTACTTAGTAACTAAAATAGGGAATAGATCCCTACTTTTACAAAGGAGGAGTCTGATATACTTAAAGTGGTCTAAATTAATATCGCTAGTAATGGGACAAATAGGTGTGACATGTCTCCTGAGGTGATACGCGAGAGGACACAGCAACATCCGTGCAGTACACTTACAGAAAATTTTAACCTGAAACTAATTAGGGGGAAACAATCAGACAATTCGAGATTATGGGACAACATGCTTATAATCTTCAAAATTATTAGTGTTATAAAAGACCAAAGAATGCAAAGGACTTTTCTAAGTAGACTAGAAAAACATGAACCTTGATTAAATCCTATCTTGAAAAAAAAATTGTTTTAAAGGGCATTTGGGGAACAATTTTAAAATTTAAATATATATTAGATAATACACTGTAGCAATGTAAAATTTCTAGAGTGAGATAATAATATTGTAGTTATACAGCTGAAAGTCCTTGATCTTAGGAGATGTATACTAAGTGTTTAGGGATATAGTTTTGTAATATCTATAATTTACTCTCAAGTCACTTAGCAAAGAATAAATACAGGTAGGTAAATAGATAAACACAGACAGATAGAACAAGCAAATGTTACGAAGGTTAATGATAGGGAATCTAGGTGAAGGGTAGATGGTTGCTCGTTGCACTATTTTTTTCAACTTCTTATAGTTTGATATATTTCAAAATAAAAACTTTGGAAAGTTTTAAAAAAAAATCTGTAATGCTTCTGAATTGTGCCTAGGAATTTATACCGAAGGTATGGGTAATACATTAGACTGAGATGGGTCTGTGGGTAACTACCATGTTAAACGTGTATGTTATTCTCTGACAAGACTCATGTAGCTTTTTGTAGGAATAATTAAATTTTTTAAATGAGAGAGAGAATATTACGAAAGGTCAGATGGTTTACTAGTGGCAGAGCTGGGATATAAATTCATGCTCACATTTTTTTTCCTCTGTGGACAGCAAAGAAGCCACGAGGCTTGCTATGCTCTGAAATCAAATAACCTACTTCTCAGTTTTGCAGAAGGCTGGTCTTGAAAATAATTCCTAAATAATTCTTAAATGCTAAAGATAGTCACAGAATAAAAGGAAAAGAATGCTTTAAAAATGCTGTTCTATGGTGCCAAGCTTGAGAATATGTTTGGGATTTATAAGAGGATTTGAGGAATTTAATAAAACTATTATTTAAAAACAAGAGAACAAGAGGTTCTTTGATAAGGATTTAACAAGAGTTTAGGAACAGTTAGGAACAGCTCACTTCCAGGTGGTCTAATTATTATGTTGGATTTGTAGGGGGAGGTTAATTGCTAAAGTGGAGCAATATTCTGAAAAAATAACATGATTTTATAAACATCACTGTCTTATAATAATATGACCTTTGTATTTCCTCCTAGTCTTTCAAAATTCTGTTCTCAGACGTCTCCTCTTTGCTCTTTTTCAGCACTTTGTCTGCTCCCCTTCTTTTAACCAGTAACTCAATGCAAATGTCTCCTAAAATCTGTATCTCTGATCTTAGCCTCTCGCTAGGCTGTGCAAGTACATTTTTGGGTGCCTCTGGAATTGTGCTAAGGTATCCAGTTAAATCTCAAACTCAAAACAAATTCATCACTCCCCCTTAAAATCCAGCCCTCCTTATGACTTCTCTGGTTCTGACATCCTCTTCCCTGTTATCTGCTTTAAACCTTGGAATGTTTTTGTTTTTGAATCCTGTTTTCTCTGCTCTATAGATTCGGTCATTTTCAAAATCCTGTGTATTCCACTTCCACAGTGCCATTTATGTATGCCCCACCTTTTCTCTTCTTGTTTATCCATTCTAATTATCTCTAACCTAGAGTTTCTCAAGTAGGATACTATTGACATTCTGGACAGGATAAGTCTTTGTTGTGGGGGTTGTCCTGTGCATTGTAGGATGGTTGGCAGCATCCCTGGCCTCTACCCACCAGATGCCAGTAGCACCCCCTCACTTCTGAAAATCTAATGTGTCTCCAGACATTGCCAAATACCCCCTGAGAGGCAAAATCACCACTAATTGAGAACCACTGCTCTACCTTGAATGACTGCAAGAGCCTTCTATTAGAAACACCTTCCCATCTACTAGGAACAACCCATTCATTCTAGACATTGCTGCTGGTTTGCTCTTCTTAAGGTTTAGCATTGACCACAAACTTTTAGTGGTTCCTGACAGCCTACAGAATAATGCACAAATTCTTCAGCTTAGCACTTAAGCCTCCTACTATAGGGCCTTAACCTAAATCTCAATTATATTTCCAACTGTTACTCTCTGTATTGCTTGTTTCAGCTTTGTGACCCTAAAACTTTGCTTGTGAGATTTATTCATTCATTGTTTATTCAGTCAAAAAAAAAAAAAAAAAAACACATTTAGTGAGCAGCTACGAAGTATTAGGTACTATGTTGGGCACTGAAGGTATAAAGTGAGACACAGCCCCGTCCCTCAAGGAGCTTAGCATTGAGCGGTAGAGTAACAGCGGTCTGCACACCAGATGTTGTGTTCTGCCTAGCCAGCCTTCCCTTCTACTTCTTCCAGCAACTGAGCCTCTCTTTGTCGGGGGGGGGGGGGGGCTTTCTTCCCATGAGGGTCAGGCAGGGCTGATTCACCACTCACCATTTTAGAGATGAGCAAACTGAGGCTTAAAAATGTTGATGAGGAAATTAAGACTTAGTGAAAGTTCAGTGTAATTTCCACTTGATTGACACTGCTGGTAAATCAGAGCAGGATTTGAAGGCAAGCACTTTAACTCCAGAGTCCACATTCTTGACCACTATGCCGCACTGGTTCTCCATTACTTCAAGACAACAGAATTAATGTCATGATTGAAATCTACCGAAACATCAGTATCTCAGCTGCCAGAAAGCTCAGCCCATGTATGTGTTGGGGAAATATAATCAAAACAAAATATTCCCTCAACTCAAAAGCTCCCCACAAAGGTAGAAAAAAAGGAAAATTTTTTATTTTGATTAAGATTAAACCAAACAACAAGTTTATACTGTATATAGCACAGGAAACTATATTCAGTATCTTGTAGTTACCTATAATGAAAAAGAAGATGAAAATGAATATATGTATGTATTATGACTGAACTATTTATGCTGTACACCAGAAAGTGACACAACATTGGAAACTGACTACACTTCAATTAAAAAAAATAATTAAACCAGAACGTGGTATATAATACTGGTAAGGGACTGCAGCTTCCTGCTGAAGGGATTACAAAGACAGAAAGGACTCTCCCTCTTTTATACAGCTAAGCAGATACAACACATTCAGTACTTAGGTAGATTTTCCAATTTGGAGTCAGGTGACAAGTTCAGCTTTTCCCAGGAAACTGGGAGGCTGGAATTATCTTCCTTGATGATGACTTCAAAGAGATGGCTCCCAGGCCTTTGAGGAAACATTCTTGAGTTGTGAGACTGTCCAGAGGCTTATTTAGCCATTAAAAAGATTTACATACATTTGAAAAGGACAGAGAAAGAAACTCAGAAAGCAAAGGGAGAGGGGGAAAATCTCTGCTTGTTTTCAGCGAGGAGAAAATTTGTATTTGTCCTTATACCTGTTCCAGCACTAAAGATCAGTCAGTATGCTCAGAGACTGACTTTATACACTGTATTTTCACTCCATTTATTTACATTTAATTTTACACTGCTTTGTAAATTTTTTCAAGTCATTTTCTTGGACTGATATACTCTCTTTACATAAACTCATAATTCCTTTGCCAAAAAGAGGATTCAGTAAATCCTATGAAATGATTGCCAGTTTTCAGCTCCAAGAACCTGGGAGCAACTGTGCAGATGTTTCAGTTCAATCCATTGACCCCCTAGACCAGGGTCAGACAGAAGCCCACGTGCTGGGCCAAAGACAATAGATGAGCCTCTGCCCTCTGGAGGTTATGAAGAATCATGTTCCAAGAAATATGTGAATGGAGGATGTATTCAAGTCTGTCTTAATACTGGCTCCTATGCAAGCTAAATGGATGAACCTTGAAATAATGCTTAGAAATTTATTTATTTATTTATTTATTTATTTATTTATTTATTTATTTATTTTTACAGTCAGCTCTACTCTTAAGAGAAGTATAAATATTTTTTAATGCTCTCATTGGGATTAATAATTGACAAAAAGAAAATAGCATTCATTCAGAACAAATGAATGGAAAGCCATTTACATGGGTAACTAAAACACAAGAAAAATAAGTAAAACTATGAGGCTAGGACAGAGACTTGAGATACTGACTAAGATTAATCTTTGTTAAAAGATAAACCAAAGCATATTAAACATTTTGAGTTTATTTGAGCAAAAATCTATTCCAATTGGTCAGTTCCAAATCAGAAGTGGTTAGGAGCACTCCACCCACAGGAGCTGGACATGGGGACAAGACTTTTATAGAGAAAAGGTAGAAGCAAAGTAAGGAAATTACTGATTGGCTATAGCAAAAGCCTAGATGGTAGTTTGTGATTGGTTGGACAAGTTTCAATTTCATAACCTTCAGGCATTTGCAGGCTTAGATTCTGGTTTGCTTACGTATGCTTCCAGGGCATTAGAACCACCTCAGGCTAATGACCTCTGTGTTCATTAATGTAACACCTTTCAAGTTAACCTTATACGTTGGCATTAGATGGGAGTTTAGTGGTCTGATTTGAACAATCTTAAGAGCTTCTCAGACTCCTGCATAAAAATACAAATATTACCAGCAGGGATATTACTTTAAGCCTTTATCAATGAAGTCTTCCTTAACTTTTTGCAATCAATCAGTACTTTTAGAATAGATGAAAGATCTCCACACAGGAGTGTGGAGAGATTGTAATAAATCTAGTGATTTTGGAGGAAAAATAGCCACCCAAATGGAAAATAAACTGCTTGCCAGAGACAAACGGCAGCTACCTCTGTTTTGTTAAGAGCCCAGCCTAAAAGAGGAATGGGCTGAACCAGGCAGTGTTTCCAAGTTGAGCTCTAGGTCAAATTTTTATGAGAATGAAGCTTGTTTTCTGCACATCTCAGAACCTCTACATTGATTTTCCCTCCCTCCCTTCCAAGCCCCTACAAGCTCCCATGCTGTTCCTTCTCCCTGGCCTGCTAGCCTGGCTGACTCTCCAGTACACGGCCTGGCATGACTTGAATCTCCCATCTTTCCAACTTCCTACTTTTCTTTTTCCTCACATTGTAAATTACCTATCTATTTACTCAGGGGTCTGATAAATAAGGAGCTAGAGGGAGCCCTTAGAGGGTCAAGGTCTAGTTTTATTCATCTATGCCTCTCTAGCACCTAATACCTGGAGGCTGTACAAGGATGATTTTCAAGTAGTTGCTGGGTATATTAACATGTATTAATGGAAGATACTAGCTTAAAGTGTTTCTCTATTGATAGCCAATAATTTGGAGGGAGATATTTTTGAGGAAGGTAGGCCTTCTATTCCTGTCTCCTTTCAGGACAAATACCAATTCCATTTGTTAGACCATTCCTGATTGTTCTGGGACTGGAGGTGACTTGGCCACTGCCAGAATGTGAGTAAGAAAAAAGGGAAAGACATTAAAGGCCTCCCTGAGGTTTCCCATATGGCAGAGGGAGGGGAGGTCAGTAGGAAGGCTCCTGGGGTCATGAAACAGGCGTTGCCCTAAAAATCCAAGCACAGTCAAGTGCTCTCTGTAACCTGATTCCACTATTCACTTTAGCCACATTATTGTGAGTTTAGCCACATTATTGTGAGTTTATTAAAAGAAACTTATATCTTCGAATATGTGCTTACTTATGTACTTAACCAGAAGTTGACCCATGATACTCTCGGTAAAAGGAATTTAAATAGTTCTGTTGAATATGTGCTTACATACACTTTGACCCATAATACTCTCAGTGCCGTTATACCTCACAGAATGTCCTAGATCTACTGTGATCTTATTTCTAATAGCTGAATAAGCTTAATCCTCATAAAGCCACATGAGTACTTCACCGTGATGTAGTACTAGGAAGAATTAGGATGTTCTCAATAGGCAACTGCAGTAAGCTACCTGCTGAGTCATTGAGCTGATCTATTTTTAATCCAATGAGCAAAACGCCTATTTGGTGTGACCTTATCTGAATGATATCTTCTGGAGAGCTTGTAAAAACTACACCACTCCAAAAAAAGGGAAGAAATGTTTGTTTCATTATACCCTGACAAAATGATTATGCTGCTTATTCAGTTAGACAAAATCTTCTATTTTAATAGAAATCAAATAAGTATTACCTTAATGAAAACAGACAGGCAGCCAAGTTGTAAAAACAAAACAAAATGAAAAAAAAGTTTAGTACAACTAAATGTTTATTTTTCTTTGAGAATTTATCTTCAGAGTAATTATTACTGGAAATGCATTAGTCGTGGTGAAAATTACATTCTTATTTTACGTGTACTTCTCTACTGGTACAGAAAAACGAAACTGGCTACGGTCACCACATGATACTGCTTTTGATAGTCCCAAATTAGATGAGCCACTGGTTTTGTCATTGGCAGAAAATGTCCCATCATAAGTGTGAAGCTCCTGCTAAAAAAAAAAAAAGAACCAGTAGTGTTTGTAAAACCACTGCAAAATAGAAAAACTAAATAGAAAAAAAAATCTTGTAATTTGGTACCATTTGTTAATGATTTTCTTTTCAATTTTCCAGAAGACAAGAAATAATTTGATGCTAATTGTTTAAAGAGGCTGAGAGAGGTGTTACTGTCCGGTGTTAATTGTATCTTGGTAAGAAAACCACACATATAACATTTTATATCAGGGAGAAACCTCTTTGTAAAATGATGTTGGATGAGAGGACAATTGTTCTATCAGGTTTAAGAGTTTCTGGCCTATGGAGATATAAGTCACTACAGACATTTGAGATGAATTTCTTTTAATAGACTTCAGTAAGTTAACAAAATCAGTGTGCATCTTATAGTGAGAGACACACCTTTCCTTGGTATATAGCCTTTGAAGTGTGGCTCTAGGGACCCTATTTCCATTTTTGAGTCTCTTTAGCTTTCTCCACTAATTTTCTAGAGTTAAGGCTATCTTTAAATCTATGGGCACTAATTTCTTAGGAAGGTAGAGGACCGTAAGAGTAGTTAAGACTAACAATGGGAAATTTCATCTTTTGAGTTTCTTCCACCTTCCAAATTCACCATGCATATTTATGTGGTCAAAATAAAATTCAAAACAGACATTGAAAATTACTTTTACCTTTCTCTGCAGATACTGCAAGTTGTCTATCCCCTGCTTACCCTTCTCTTCTTCCTTCCTAATGGAAATCCAATATATTCAGAGTGGCAGAGTACCCAATTAAAAATGTTCACCTCACTGGTTATTTTTGCAGCTAGTGGTGGCCAGGCAACCCAGTTTTGGCAGGTAAGATATAAGTCTACAAGATGGAATTTCCAAGGAAGCTATTGTTTTCCAGAGTACAGGGGAGTTTCCAGAGAAGCTACTGTTTTTCTGATTCAAAGGATCAGACTCAGATGGCTTAGGACTATTGTATTCTCCATTTCTCTTTCCCCCATTTCTTCCTGCCTAGAACATGGATTTGATGCCTGGAGGTAGAGCATCCATCTTGCAACCATGAGGACAAAAGCCACAAAGAAAGGATAGTAGAGTAGGATGCTAGAAGGAGCTTGCTGACATCCTTGAGTAGCTGTACCCATCCTAGATGGCCAGCTTCTATGATTGCCTAATAAAATGCAGGGTTTCCAGTTAAATTTGTCCCATGGGACATACTTATACTAAAAAATTTTTTATCTGAAATTCAAATGTAACTAGATGTCCTGCATTTTCATTTGTGAAAGCTGACAACCCTATCAGCTTCTGGACTTCTTGCTCTTTGAAAACTAAAATCCTATTTGGTTAAGCTACTACTGTAGTCAGGTTTCTATCACATGAAGCTGAAGTCAATCCCTAACTGATACACTTAAAAAAATTTTGTTTTAAATTAATTATGATTTTCCTTAAAGCCCTGACTTTTAGATGAACTGTTTGGAATCATAAGCTACATAATATCTTCTTTCTTAGAAAATGCAATTCAGATATAGCAATTGTTAAATTAATTAAACAAGGAGGTCATTAAACTGAGGTGGTTCTAATGCTTTAGTGGCCTTACATAAGCAAACCAAACCCAGTCCTGTAAATGCCTTAAGTTTACAAAATTAAAACCAGTCACAAACAGCCAATAAGATTTTTCCAAATAAGGCAAATGCTTAATCGATAGCCCAAGTCATCTCCTTGCTTTGCTTCCTTCTTCTCTATAAAATCTTTCCCTCATTCCTGTTGGTGAACTCTCCAGTTGGGTGTTCTGATTCAAATTGATTTTTGCTCAAGTAAACTCTTCAAATTTTTAATATGCTTCAGTTTATCTTTAAACAGTTCTATGATTGGGTATTTGTTCCACCAGCAGTTGGCTCTTGAAACTTAACAGGATTAAAGACCAAAGTCAGGTGCTTTTAAATACTGTGATCAAAGATGGAAGTTCTCTAAAGGATGTGATAGTTACTCAATTGTGCTGTATTTTCCTGAGGAGATATAAGCCTTAGCCACTCGTACCCATGACTAATGGCATGGGGAAGTAAATAAATGTCTCTCAAGTTTAACCAAAACTAACACACAAGCAAACAACAAAAAAATTATATAACATGAAATGTAACTAACTTAATAAATTCAAAGGAAACTATCATATATGGAATAATTGGTATATTTCTAGATTTACTTATATTCTTTACTGCACTTATAATACCAAATGACTCAAATTTATCAAAGACAAACTAATTCAATTGAATTATTGGCTACTGTACTTATCACTATACATAAGAAAGTATAGAGCATAAAGAAGTGGAAAATAATATGGTTTCTACCCTCTAAGAGTTACAATCTTTGGAAGGAGATAAAACTTATAGGAATCAAATACTTAAAGATGAAACAAACATGGAAGAATAATGTAAAAAGATAAATTATGGTTAAAACGGAGGGAAATGGGAAAATGGGAGGAAATGCATCAAAATGCTAATGGTGGTTATCTCTAGAGGGTGGAGATTATGGATGATAATTATTATTTACTTTATGCTTATATATTCCTAGTTGTCTGTGATGAACATGCATTGCTTGTAAAAGTAGAATGAAAACAATAAATTTCATTAATAATAAAAAAATTTAATAAAATGAAATATAAAGAACTATCAAAATATACAATGCATAAAATGGACTATTAGGACAGAAGTTATTGGGGCAGATTTCATGGCAAAGGTGGGATTTGTGATGGACCTTGAGATTTGCCTGATTCATGTCTGTGACAGCTACGTAGCATCTCTGACTTAGGGCCAAGAATCTGCTTTAATGCCAGGGGTCACACACTACTCATATCTAATGCTATGGGGATGGTGTCACCTCCAAGTGAATGGTGTCTCCTAGAGCTGTGCAAGGAAGCAGCAGTGCCGATCATTCCATAGCACACTACAGCTTGCAAGTCCAGGGTCTGACCTGTCTAAAAACAGTTTATGGAGGTGTAATAAATATAAAGCGGCAATAAATTTGTCATTTCCATGAGTATCCCAGCTGTACACTCTGTTCTCTTGTTCTCAGTTTTAAATAGTTCTCGAATTTTCATGTACCAGCTACAAGTTTAAGTTCTCTCTTGCAGCTATTTTTATCATGCTGCTTGTGTAAAATAACACTCCTCATTCATAAAATGAGGCTGATAACAAAACCTTGTCCTACTTAACTAAAAATAGTTTCCTATCTGCAAAATGGGGCTAATAATACCTGCCCTATTGGTTTCACAGGGTTGTTCTGAGCATCAGATGTGATACTATGTAAGAGCAGGTTGAAACTCAAAGTATTACACAAATCAGAGGCATCCCTGTAGCTCTGCCTAGCACTGGAACCAAACCATTTGTGAGACAAACACCAAGTTGTCCACTGCAATATGTTTGACTGTGAAGGGATATGATATTTACTAGTCCACAGACCTACCAAAACGTCTCTGCTACATTTTGTGATTTCTATTTTTATAAATAGCTATTTTTTAAAGGAGTTGGCAAAAGCCTATGCAACTGGTGTGGCTTATGAGCCTGCCCATAAATGGGTTAGTGTTTAAAGCCAGAAGGTGAAGTCTACTTCTCCTCTCTGATTCTTCTCAGTTTCTCACTTCTTTCCACAAAGGGTGACATTGTTCAGAGCAGAATTCTAGATAGAGTGCTTTTCTTGTAGATACTTTCTTTTCACCTCTTAAGCTGACTGCAGTTTGAATGCATTTGGTATGATCATCAGAATTTTCTTCCCAGAAGTGAAAGAGGTATTGTAATCCTATTCTGGGGGATGAAATGCACTCTACTACGGGAATCAGAAACCTGGGTTCTTGTCCCAGCTTTTGTGTGACTTTAGGTCAATCACCTCTCTCTCTGGGGCTTCAGTCTCCCTCTCTATAAAATTCTCTCTCTACAAAATTTTCTTATGGTTAATTTTTTCTACATAATGTAATTGGTTTGCAGGTAACAGCTTCATTGAGATATAATTTGCACACCATACAATTCACCCATTTAAAGTGTACAGTTCAATAGTTTTTAGGATATTCACAGTTATGTGCAACCATCACCACAGTCAATTTTAGAACATTTTCATTATCTCAAGAAGAAACCCCTACCACTCTCATATCCTGCATACTCCTCACCCCCAAACCCCAGGAAATCACTAATCAACATTCTGTCTCTATAGATTTCCCTATTCTGAATTTTCATGTAAGTGAAATCATATAATACTGTGGTATTTTGTGATTGGCTTCTTTCAGTTAGCATAATGTTTTCAAGGCTTATCCATGTTGTTTAATGTATCAATTCTTCAGTCATTTTTATAGCCAAATAATATTCCATTGTATGGATATATCCTATTTGTTTATCTATTTGTCTATTGATGGACATTTGGATTATTTTCACCTTTGGGCTATAATGGATAATGCTGTTATGAACATTTATATACAAGTTTTTGTGTAGACATAATGTTTCCATTTCTCTTGGGTGGAATTGTTGGATCATATTTAACTCTATATTTAACTGTTTGTGGAACTGCCAGACTGTTTTCCAAAGTAGCTGGACCATTTTACATTCCCACCAGCATTGTATTAAGGTTCCACTTTTTCATCATCTTCATCAATACTTGTTATTGTCTGGCTTTTTGATTTCTAGCCATCTTGGTGTGAAGTGGCATCTCATTGTGGTTTTGATTTGCATATCTCTAGTAACTAATGATGTTGAGCATCTTTTCATATTCTTATTAGCCATCTGTGTATCTTCTGTGGAGAAATGTCTTTTCAGATCCCTTCCCATTAATATAATTATTTTTAGAGGATAAGTAACAGGAGAGAGAAAGCTACCTCATTGATAGATCTTCTAAAGCTGGAAAACAAAAATATAATTAAGCTAACTTTAAGTCTCTAAACTGTCGACCCTAAGTTTGTTTTTAAGCACATATATTAGAAAAGCTAAGTTACTCCTAAGTCCCTTTGTTTTCCCATTCTGTGATGTTCAGAGTAGTTACCCTATTAAAATGGCATATATCATAATCAGTGATCTATTCCAGCATTCTGTTCCAGATATTAAAGATTCTTTTTGAGGCAATATGTCTATTTTCTGTGATGGCGGTTCTCAAAGTGTGATCTGCCTGTCCCTGGGGGTCACCAAAATCCTTTCTGGAGGTCGATGAGATCGAAACTATTTTCCTAATAACACTAAGACATTATTTGCCTTTTTCATTATGTTGACTTTTTTTTTTTTTAAAAAAAAGCTTTTTTTAGGGGGGAGGTAATTAGGCTTACTTATTTGTCTTTTTAAAAAATCCTTCTTAGAGGAAGTGCTGGGATCGAACCCAGGACCTTATATATGCTAAACATGTGCTCTAACACTTGAGCTATAGTCTCCCCTCTTCATTACATTGACATTTGCACTGATAGTACAAGAGCAATGAAGGGTAAAACTGCTGGTGACTTAAAGTAAATGAAAGCAGTTGCACCATACTGTTAGAATAGCCATTACATAGTTACCGGCCAAGCATTAGCAGTAAACGAACAAGTAAAATTTAAGATGCCAGTTTCACTAAGGAATGTTCTTAATGAAACAATTAAATTTCTTACTTTTATTCACTGTTGACCCTGGAGTCCATATCTTTTTAATATCTGTAGTGAAATGTACACATAAAGCCCTTGTGCTACATACTGAGATGGGGGGCTCTGCGGAAAAGCACTTGTTCCTTGAACTGCACCCTGGACTAACTGCTTTTTTCATGGAACACCATTTTGACTTAAAAGAATGACTGGTAGATAGATTATAGCTATTCAAACTTGGGTATTTGGCAGACATTTTCTCAAAAATGAAGGAACTGGGTTTGTCATTTCAAGGAAAACAATTGACAGTATGAGTCGTCAGTGGTAAATTTGAGCTTTCAAGTAAAACTTAGAATTTTAGGAACCTTGTATCTGACACTGCAAACTTGACCATTCCCCAGTATTTAAAGACTTTTCACTGAGATCAGTGGTAATATTAATGAAGTAATTTTTTTTTTTTGGTTTTGTATAATGATATGTGTCAACATTTGGAAGATCTGCATAACTCAACGAACCAATATTTTCTGAATGACAGTGCATGATGGTATAAAATCATGCATAGGTAAAATGTCCATTCAAGGCACGAGATGAACTGATTTTAATATAACAAAGTATGAAATAGTCAGCTCTCAGATTCCAAACTAACCTTTAAGAAGCTACAACTTGTCAAGTTTTGATGTAATATCAAAGAATATCCATAATCATCTGAAAGACTGTTAAAAATCCTCCTCCTTTTCCAACTACCTGTGTGAGTCTAGATTTTCCTCATGTGTTTCAACCCAAACAACACATTGCAACAGATTGAATGCAGAAGCAAATATGAGAATCTGTTTTTTTTAAAGTATGGCATTATGGAAATTGGCCAAATAAATAAATAAACCAATGCCACTCTTCTTACCGGATTTTGTTTGTTTTGGAAAGAATTATTTTTCATAAAATATATGTTGTTAACATGCAATGAGCTTATTACTATTTTAAATGAATGAATAAATATTTTAAAATTCTCCATCTTAATGTCTAAGTTCTTGGTAGCTCAATAGAGATCTAAGCCACCATGGCTCTTAACTTTTCTTTAGTAACACTTTTGAGGAAAATAACATAAACCCCTCTGTAATGGTGGCTACCACTACGCAAGGAACAGTGTCATCTTAGTCTTTACTATATTCTGAGCACACAACACAGAGCCTAGCACACTGTCATTACTCAACAAATACTTTGCTGAACTGAATTGATTGGAACTATAGCACTAATCCTCAGCTCACATTGTGTTCACTCATGTTCTGCAGTACATCATTTTTCAGAGCAAGGATTTAATTTTGTTCCAAAGCAAAATAATAATCACTCTTCAAAGGCATAAAAAGAGGTAAACTTGACTCAACCACTGCCTACTAGACATAAGGGGAAAAAAAACAAATTCCAGAATCCAACCATGAAATTCATTCATTAAAAAAAGTATTTTTTTGCTTAAAATTGTCAATGACTATAAGTGCTGCTCCAGAAAGACTGGAATCAGGATGCCTATGGTCAAATTCTGGCTCCACTATTTACCATCTTTGTAAATAGGCAAGTCTTGAACTCACCTGTGCCTCAGTCTCCTCATCTGTAAAATGGATATTAATAGTTTTGTAGTTATTTTGAGAAAATAGTGAGTTAATATATATACACATTTAGATTTTTATTTATTAGAATAGTGAATTTAGAACAATGTTTGGCACTTAGGCTAACAAATTTTCCCTATATTCCATAAAGTAGAGGAAATTGATAAAATATTTATGTTGACATGGCATATAATTATTCACAGTGAATAAAAGTACATTTGAATTTTTTAAAAACCATTATATTCATAGAAGATAATATTTGTATGGTACACTGGGTAAGCAGAGGGGGCTGCTTATGACCTAAGCTGAGACTCCCACCTCCCAGGACCTACCTAGCTATCCCACGGATGAGGGAACAATACCTCGATATCATGTAACTCATCCGCAGGCTGTATCATTCTGCACGTCACATACACCCACACCCACACATACCCCAACATATATCCTCATATATAAACATAAATTTGTATGTTCAAAACAAACACATCTTTACTCCTGTTCCCAGGAAAACTGTTTTGGTCAGAATAAGCTATGCCATGCTGCAATGACAAAATAAATCCCCAAATCTCAGTGACTGTTAGAGACTGAATTGTGTCCTTCCCCCAAATTCATATTTGAAGTCCTAACTTCCAGCATTTGGAGAGAAGGTCTTTAAAGAGATGCTTAAGTTAAAATAAGGCCTTTAAAATGGGGCCCTAATCCAATATGACTGGTTAGAAGGAGAGAGAGACACCAGAAGAGAGATGTGACCACACAGAGAAAAGGTCATGTGAGAACACAGCAAGAAGGTGGCCATCTGCAAGCCAGAGAGGGAGGCCTCAGGAGACACCAAACCTGCCAGGTGCCTTAGCTTAGACTTGCACCCTCCAGAACTATGAAAAAATAAATTTCTGTAGTATAAGCCACCCAGTCTGTGGTGGTGGTTTTTTTTTTTTTTTTTTTTTTTTTTTTATGGCAGCCCTAGCAAACTGACACAGTGACTTAACACAATAAAAAATTTTTTCTTACCCCCTGAAAGTTCCAAGCAGATTGGTGAAACTCTCCTCAGTTTGGTGACTCAGGAAACTAGGCTCCATCTTCTGTGACACTACCAGTACGTGGTTCTGTCCCCTCTACTCCCAATCTCAGATCAGAAGGGACCTGTACAGACCACGTCTGCTCACAGGCTCCGGGGAAGGACTAGTCACATGGCCCTAACCTGACAACAAATGGAGACTGGGAAATACAGGGAAGCATATGGAATACAGGGTGAAAACTACTTTCTCTACCACAAAACCAATTTATTTTGCAATCGGGTTGAAATAAATAAACAGTAGTTCCCCAATGATCCAGAGTGTCTCTTAATAAGAGTAGAAATAGATCTATTTATCCCTGTGGAAAGCAGGGTTTTATTAGTATTTCATTACATACAAATGGGAATTCTTTCTATTGTTTAAAAAAATACTTGCTGATTTGTTTCCTTGTGTTACTTTTAGCCCTCTTGAGATTTGTTTTACGGGTTTGCTTTCATCATTGAGCATGTATTACTTTACATTTCTGCTAAAGTATAATTTCCAGTGAAAATAATCTCTTGACCAACCTTAGGGGAATATCAAGGAAAACTGAAAAACTCACTACTTGAATTTATATTTATTCAAGAACACTTTTGGTATCAAATCCCAACTCTTCAGACTATCCCTCAAGACACTCCCTCAGTAATCATCCCACCCCTTTCAACACACACACACACACACACACACACACACACACACACACTCACGTCTTCAGCTTGTTCTCTTCTTTGAAAACAGGGGTTTTGCTCCCACCAAAACTAATTTCAATTCAAAACATTAATATCCATTTATTGGCACACTGTACCATTTGTTGCTAGTAACAATAAATTGTTATTTTCAATTAAATAAATTATTAGCAATAATAATGTTCCAGATTCTCGGACATGGTCCTGATCTTAAATGCTACAGTTTTCTTATAGTCAGACTATAGACAGTCATCTTAGCTTTTACCCATGATCGTCCTGCCTGGGAGAGACTCTCCTCTTGGACCATTTGAGTCTATCTTATCTACTAATGAAAAATTGGGGACAACATAAATTTCTAGTAGTAAGGGCATACATAGCTAAGTGAGCTATAACATACTGAGCGTATGTGGCTAATGAAAATGCCAGCAAGTAGACTCAATCAACATAGAAACAGACATGATAACAATATTATGTAGGGTTTATTGACTGCCTACTATATGCATAGTGCTCTGTGATTTTATGTCCATTACATTATTTAATTCAGGCCATAATCCTGGTAGCTGAGTTCTTTTTTTCTGTCTATAAAAATTAACAAAGTTGATTTTTTAGTTTATTTATAATCTCAATACATTGTAAGCTCTTTTAAAATACTGTCTCTTGAATATATTCAGTCTCTATATTTTTTGCATTCTTCTTTCCTCCTCAGTATCTAATAAAATACTTGGCATGCAATAGAAAGTAAATAGCAATCTAAGTTTCCTTCTTACCACAAAGAGGATAAATTTTTTCACTACCTACTATGTCTCCCACACTTTATTTTATTACATCCATTTTCCCTCTATGAGTACATGTGTTATTCTCTCTGTGCACATGCAGAAAGTCTTCTCTGACTCACATAATGAGGAAGCAGACTCAGAGAAATTAAACAACTGGCTTGAAGTTACACAGCTAGTAGTTGGCAGAGCTTAGATTTGAGCCCAGGGCTGTCTAACTCCCAGATCCATCTATCCGTTCTACAGCACAGTGCATCTGATCTCAGATCATCATCAAGAAGAAATAAAAAGTTAAGAGACGCAGGAGTTTTTATCGACAAAAGGGCAATCTATCAGTGATAGCCACCAGAATCACTGATGCTGTAAGTCACAACAAATGACCAGAGAAAAGCAAAATTCCCTGAGTTTAAGAAGCTCTTTTAATTTTTTCCTATGTATCAGATTATGTTTTCTTTCTTCTTCTTTTTCAATCAATTTTACCAGAGCTGATAGTCTCTGGAGTTAGTCATTTTCTTGTGTGTGTGTGTGTGTGTGTGTGTGTGTGTGTGTGTGTTTTAATATTTTTGTAGTAATTATGTTTTCTTAATAAGATCAGAAAATTGTGCATTTGTTTATTTATTCATACATTCACAAATACTTATTAGGGACCACTAACTACATTCCCAACGCTTTGGCTCTGGGGACGGAGGTGAAAGAAACAGCCCCTATTTGTAAACAGCTCACCCGGCAGTGGAACAGACAAGCAAACAGCTGTAGCAATAACAAATGGCGAGTCTATGCCTTAAGGGCAATACAGATGCTAGCTCTTCCAGCCAGCCTAGGGGAGTGAGGGAAGGCTTGCCATAAGTAACTTTTAAAGAAGATTTAGAAGGAATCTGGAAGCAGAGTCCAAACTCAGGCAGGTAAAGAAATGGGGGTGGGGGTGGGGTGGGGGGAAAGAGCACCGGGCAAGGCTTGAAGAGGAGAGAATGTGGGATATTGAAGTAGTTTGCAAATGCTACTGGCAGTTATCAGGCTTCATGTTGCCTGAGACTTACCCCAGAGCTTAAGAGTGCAGATTTCTGGCCCCATTCCTTAGTTTCTGATTCTGTAGACCTCAGACAGGACCTAGGAATCTGTAATTTTAGTAAGTGGTGATTTTCTTGGAGATGGTCCAAGGACTGCATTTTGAGAAACACTGAAGGAGTAAAGGAAGCGGGTGAAGGCAGGAGGTAAGGCTGGTGAAGCAGGCAAAGATAAAACCAGTCTGGCTCAGGAGTTTGAAGTGTACTTCAGGGGCAATGGGACAGAAAGTTTTAAGCAAAACAGTGAATGACATGACTAGATTGATGTTTTAGAAAATCTAGGGCTACTATGCAGAAATGCCAGAGTAGGAGATTGGGGTCTTTAACCAAGGCAGTGAGGATAATGATAAAGAAGTGAGAATGGTTTTGAAAGATATCTTGAGACAGTCTACAGAGTGGGAGAAAATAGTTGCAAACAATGCAACTGACAGGGGCTTAATTTCCAAAACATACAAACAGCTCATACAACTCAGTAACAATAAACAACCCAACCAAAAAATGGGCAGAAGACCTAAACAAACATTTCTTCAGTGAATACATACAAGTGGCTGATAGGCATGTGAAAAGATGCTCAATATTTCTAATTATCAGAGAAATGCAAATCAAAACTACAATGAGGTATCACCTTATAGCAGTCAGAATGGCCATCATTAAAAAGTCCACAAACAACAAATGCTGGAGAGGATGTGGAGAAAAGAGAACCCTCCTACATTGTTGGTGGGAATGCAGTTTGATACAGCTACTATGGAAAACAGTATGGAGATTCCTTAAAAAAACTGAAAATAGACTTACCTCATGATCCAGCAATCCTACTCCTGGGCATATATACAGAGGACATTCTAATTCAAAAAGATACATGCACCCCAATATTCATAGCAGTACTATTTACAATAGCCAAAGCATGGAAGCAACCTAAATGTTCATCAACAGATGACTGGATACAGACATTGTGGTGTGTGTATATATATATGTATATACACACACACACACACACACACACACACACACACACACACATATAATGGAATACTATTCAGATATAAAAAGGAATAAAATAATGCCATTTGCAGCAACATGGATGGATCTGGAGATCATCATTCTAGATGACATAAGCCAGAAAGAAAAAGAAAAATACCATATGATATCACTTATATGTGGAATCTAAAGAAAAGGACACAAATGAACTTATTTACAAAACAGAAACAGGCTCACACACATAGAAAACAAACTTATAATTACCAGGGAGGTAATGAGGTGGGGAGGGATAAATTGGGGCTTCAGGATTTGCAGATACTGACTACTATATACAAAATAGATAAACAACAAGGTCCTACTGTACAGCACAGGGAACTATATTCAATATCTTGTAATAGTCTATAATGAAAAGGAATATACATATATGTATAAATGGATCACTATGCTGTATACCAGAAATAAACACAGCATTCTAAATCAACTATATTTTAATTTTTAAAAAAGAAATATATTTTGTAGGTAGAACATTCTGAATTTGAACTTGAATGTGGTGTCGGGGAGATGGGCAGTGGCTGAGTAGGAGAAGGTTTAGGATGCTTTCACAATCTCTGTAAAACTGGAAAATGGGTAGATAGCTCAGTCTAAAAATAAAAAGGCAATTGCAACATGAGGCTGAGGAAGTCTAGTAAAAATATTGCTAGTAAATTTTAAAATCTTTTTTATCAGAAAAAAATTTAAACCTGTATTTGATTGAATTTCTGAAACTTAACAAACAAAATCACCATCGAATGTCATGAGAGTTTCCTAAAACCAAGTATTCTAACCTCCGGTTAAACACTGGTCCCAAACAGAACTCTTCCATTTCAGGTATTGTCTGGTCATTTCTTCTGGCACTGTAGGGCACCTCAAAAGGGGGTCATTCTCCCTTTGATACCCATGGGGGAATTAAGGAGAAATTAATTCTCTGTCCTGGAGCAGACGTTTTCCTCCTGAACTATGTAAGAACGTTGTTAACTCATTACAGAATCAGTCTACAGGTGTATAACATGAGCTAGGACCTTTTCAAATTTATTTTTATTAGTGGGTTATGCTTAAAGATAAAAGGATAAAATCCATTCATATTAGAAATACACATGCATTAAAGAGTTTCTTGGAAATAAAGGATATTGCATATGGAAGCTAGTAAGACTGTATTCACGTGATTACCTAAGAAAAGAACGTTGTAATTTGTAGGTCGGGGCCTGCCATGGTCACAGCCTCAGCAGTAGACAGGGACCAAATGAAGTGATGGTTATGGAGTAATAACTGGCGCTAAGAATAAAACAGACTCATAACTGGAAGGGTCTCAATTATACCTTTATGAGTCAGACTAGTCATTCTGGTTTGCCCATTATACAGCGATAGTACCCGGTCAGGCTGGCACTCAAGGGAGATTCGTAACCTTGATCTTAGCAACTGAATGTTGTCTCAGGTTCGTATTTGTTGAGAGAAAATGATAGCTACTCCCTCTTTCTCAAGAACATTTCACTTGCTTTTGTGGAGAGAGAATTCTTGAAAATCAGGCCTGCCTACCACCTCCTCCTGCACCCCCATTCTCTTAGAAGCAGAACTGTAAGGGCCTGATTCTTGCCATCAAGGAGCTTATTATCTAGGGACATTAAAAGATCAGGTACACAAAGTACCAGGCAATACTGTGAAATCTAACCCCAGAATGATAAAAACCGGAAGCCCGGGAAGACTAGAGAGGAGAAAAGGATCACTCAGGTGATCAAAAAATTTTCATAGAGGATTAAAGCTGAGCCTTGAAAGTACACAATCTCTGCTTAGGTTGAATTCAGGTATCCGTTTATATTAGTTTCCTATTGCTGTGGAACAAATCACTGCAAACTTAGTAGCTGGAAATAACATTCACTTACGAGCTCTTAGTTCTGTAGGGCAGAAGTCTGGGCAGGCGCAACTGGGCTCTCAGAGTATCACAAGGTCAAAATCTAAGTGTTCGTCGGGTGGGGCTCTTTTCTGAAGGCTCTTAGAATCTGCTTCCAACTTCTTTAGAGTTGTTGGTAGAATCTAGTGTCTGGCAGCTGGTTGTCATCCAGGGGCCACTGTCTGCTCTTAGAGGCCACTCAGATTCCTTCTACATGGTCTCCTCCATCTTCAAAGTCAGCAGTTGCACACTGAGTCCTTCTTACACTTCCAATCCCTGACTTTCTCTTCTGCACAGGCCAGAGAAAAAGCGCTGCTTTTAGAAGGGCTCTCTATATCTTAAGGGCAACTAATTTAGGACTGTAATTGTAGCTGCAAAATCTCTTTACAGCACTGCTCATATTAGTTTTGACTGAATAACCAGGGACAGGAATCTTGGGGTCTGTCTTTAGAATTCTGCCTACCACGTGATTATTCTGTGAACCTACCTTAAGGTGTCTATCAATTCAATAATCTGTTGGCCACATATTAAGCACATTGTACCAGTTGCAGTCACACTAAGTGGAATTTTAATTTTGGTTTCAAAGATTTTTCAGGTGCTTAAACTTGAAGTCTACTCCAGGTTTAAAAAGTAAAATATTTTCAGTAAATAATTAAATATAACGTAATTAAATGGTATTTTAAGATGTTTCAATGAAGACATGTAACAGCATTACTTGGGGAGCTTTTTAAGTTACACACACTACTTTCTGCTTCATTTACACCTTTGGAGCTTTCTATTTCTCGCATCCTCACCCCATTCATAGAGAAACACCACCATGAGTCAATGTCATTCATTTCTTCATCTGTGATCTCTCTTCCCCAAACATGCTTTGTTCTCTTTTGCTTCTGGAACTTTCATGCCTTCCCATCCATTACACCTAGCAACATTTCACAAACACTTCAAGTGCTCAAATCCTGCCTTCTCCGTGCCTTCTGACCGTACTTACAATTTTTCCTGGGCAATCCGCTTGGCAATCAATAGTATTATTGGGCTATATGACTTCAGTTTCAATCTTAGTTGTATACATACATACAAACATATTTTAAAAAGAATTTAAATGGTAGTGTCTTTTTTTTTTTTTAATATTACCCCCAAGGCATTCAGCACAGGAAAGGCACTGAAAAACATTTGTAGATGTTACTAAATTGCTCTAATTGGAAAAATCTGAGAGTTTCTCACAATTTACTGCTGTTGATATTATCTACCTAGTTGTAGATTTCCTAAATATTTTTTAAACTAATAAGCATTTTAACCAAGAAGCAATAATCAATCACCTGGTTGCGGCCCCATGTTTTCCATTCGTGAATAGGCTTCCACATGAAGCTTGTCACAAGTGAGCAGGTGTCACTGGCAAAGCCCATTAACAATACCTGGGAAGTAAGAATAGAATCTAGGTAATAAAATAAGTCTAACCATTCTTTTTTTCCCTTCGTACTTAGTCTAGTTTTACTTGTTCACAGGGTACCCGGTGCAGAGCCCATCCCTCAGCTCACGGACCGTGTGCAGAAGCGCTGCCCACAACACTCAATTCAAGATGGCAGCAGAGGGCAGGGTGACCTGGAGCTGGAGCAGCGCAGATGCGTCAGCCCCGCGAGAACTCCGCCCCCTCCCCACTGCCGAGATCACTGAAAAGCAGCCCCGTCCATCACCTCTCCGCAATAGCCTGTGCTCTAGGGCGAGGTTTCCCACCTCTCCATTCTTTGACCGAAGAATAAAGCTTGCCTGTGCTTCGCCCTGAACTTGGTCTCATTCTGTTGGCTCAGACGACATCAGGCCGGAGGATATTTGTTGGGTCCTGATTTGAAAGGGTTGATAAAACTGGTATTGATATTACCAAGCAAATAATAATGTCCTGGAGCTGAGAGGCATTCTTTTCCTCTTTTCTAACTCTATTGAGATCTAATTGACACATAACATTGTGTAACTACAACTTGTTGATTTGTGAGTGCCATTCTTACTAATAACTTTCTAGCTCAGATTTTCTGTAACTATCTGTTTTCCTTCTCTCAGTTTATGTGATGAAAATAGTACCTGCTCATCAAAATCTTCTTCTTCCACAGCAACAGAGTTGTGCCTGAAAGAAGCTGCTCAGTCTAGAAACACATTTCCCAGAAGCTCCCACAGCCACATATGACCACGTGACTAATTTTTGCCAATAAAATAAGAGAAGTGATATGTGCTGTCCTGGGTGTCGCTCTTTCACAAAGTGTTTACATGTTATCTCCCCATCCTTTAACTGAACATAGAGAGACAGCAAGGCCCCAGGGAAGCAGAGTCTCAGATGGAGGAGTGTGGGGCCATGATTCTCCACGGGGAAGAGAGCTGCTGCTGACTTGAATACTCACCTTGTTTTAGGAGTGGTACACTTCAGCTGGAATTCAGCCATTGTATTGCAGGGACCATTTGTTTCAGTAGTTTAGCCTCCCATCACTAGTATAGTTCATTTTCATGTTTTTTTGAGTATCCAGCAGGTATGCAGTGTGGCTCCCACAGCATACACTTCCTTAGAAATCACCCCAAGGAGATGGGAGCCAAGGGATCACTGAGGAAAGGCCACCCAGCTCTGATTCTGAGGAATAGCTGTTTTCATCATTGTAAAAAAAAAAACCTATTTATAGTAATTGAAAGCAGAACTTCTACTTAGCAATAGCCCTGAGGCAATGTGGTTTGGGTTTTGATCAGTTTGTGGCTTCCGGTCAAGGAGGCTTGCTGGATGGCCCATCTCTGCCTCATCGGGAAAAAGTAGAAAGAGACTAAACTCTCTTCTCCCTAAGACCAGAACATGTCCTCTGTGTCAGTCTCCTCTAATTTAAATTCTTGTCAGGTGTGACATCTTCCTGGAAGGGTTTCCTGACCACCATCCTCTCCCCACCAATGCCAGGATAAGATGTCTCTTCTCTAAGCAGCCCCAGGACTCTGTAAATCTCTATCATTGCTCTCTCCACACTGATGCTGCTGTCTCCTCACGTCCCACTCTAGTTAGTCAGCCCCTTGAGTGCAGGGGACATTATGTTATTCACCTTTGTGGTCCCTCTACCTAGCACAGTGTCTGGCATACAACAGATGTCTCACACATGACTGCTGAATGAATGAATGAATTTAAAGGGCCTCACTGGATGGTATTTCTCTTCTTATTCCCATTGGAGACAACATCATAATAGTCATCACTGACATCATTTCCAAGCCCCCCTTGAAATCTTTATTTCTTATTTTTTTACCATGCCTAATTACTCTCTACTTGTTGAGTTTTTCACTGTCTTTGCTTAGATCAGTCAGACCTATGTGTCTTCTTAAGCTATTCTCCTGAAAAAGCCTCTCTTGATTATAATTTTTCATATTCTCACTTCTTTATTACATCAGACACGTGTCAAGAGTTAGGACTGAGGAATGAAGAGAAGACCTGCGCCAGAAGTCAGGAAACTTGGGTCTCTTTATCTCGTAAGGCCTCAGGAAAGTGTCCCCCCAAAAGGCCACTGCAAAATGACAGTGAGTGAATTAGAAAAGAGTTTAAACCTTAAAACTACTCTCCAGACAAAATGCTACCTAGAAATAATAACAAATTTTAAAACAGAGCTCAGTATGGGGCCTCTGAGAAGCAGTTCCAACACCACAAATCTAGATCATCTCAAAGGTCCCTTTCACCCTATAAAAGCCTGTGGTACTACGTGAATTAATTGCCCTGAACTTTTTGTATGCAAATGATGTAATCTTTGGTACCTTCAAGTCTGTCTGATAATGAATGGTACTGCGTATTAGCTGTATTTAATAAAATTATCTTCTGTCAACATAGCATTTTACAGGGGTGTTTATAGAGGAAGCAGGACACTGTGATCACCAGCATGGACTTTGGAGTAAGAAAGAACTGAATTCAAATCCTGCCACCTCCAAGAACGAGCAGTGGGACTTGGACAAGTTACTTAGTCTCTCTAAGCCTCAGTTTCTTCATCTGTAAAGGGCATGAGAACGCTTGCATGACCTGCTGTTAGAAGGATGAAATGGGATGTTGTAGAGAGCAGTCAGCACCGGGCCTGACACATGCTACAGTCTCTCCAAAAATTAGCTACGGTTAATTCACATTATTTCATGTAATCCTCCCAGTGCTAGCGTTACTACTATTCTTATTTACAGAAAAAGTTGAGACTCAAGGCAGTGAAGTGACTCCCCAAAATTCACCCAGTGAGGGCTCTTTCCATCATTCGACTCATAGTTTCCCTGACGGAAAGAACCAAGACAAACTTGGGGGGAAGGGTCCAGGTCGGGGCCACTGGTACACCTGTCAACCACCTGGCAATGACCTCCAGACAAGGTAGGCGTGGAGAGGAGGATTCCAGAGACAAATTTTACCAGCTTATAATAGTGTGTGACACTAAGGCATTGTCTAAGTAGGGCGCAAACCAGGATGTAACGATGATCTCTCCACCCACACAACTCCCTGCTCAACGGCAGGGGTGGGGTTTCTCCTCCACCCAGCACAGGCTTCCTCACGTGCTCACTGAATATTTGCTAAGTGGCCTGGTGTAATAAAGCTGCTTTTTTTATTCCCCTCTCCCCTCTCTTGATTTGGAAGACTTTCCTTATCCTTAAAATCATCAAGGATAAAGAACTTTGCTTCTTCCTTCCTTAAAAAAAAAAAAAGAAGAAGAAGCAGCAGCAGGGGTTTGGGGAGAATCCCCTCTGACAATTCTATTTTGTATAAAGTAACTGATCGAGCCTGACAATCACTCCATTAAGTATACTTTAAACAGCAGCTCTGGCCTCCCTTCCTTTCTCCTCCTCCTCGTTCCTACACTGAAGTCATGGTGCCTAATTTAGTCCACCATCATAATTTCTACCCACAGCAAGCTGATATCATTGCAAGCAAGCACAGCTCCAGACTTATTCAAAGACAGAGACAGAGACCCAAGAAAGAAAATTAAGGCTCATATTCATTCCTTCCTCCTTTCCCTGCCCAGTCACTTATTGTCTTAATGGAGTCCGTTCTTCAAAAAAAAACAAAAACAAAAAAAACTATGATTCAGAAGTGCAGGTTTCTCTCTTGCTCCCGCTAAGAGATTCCTGTATTTGTTTTCATTTTAAAAAAAAATTAGAAAAACAAATGACCAGAAAGGGTAAGTAGCCACAGAATGGCCTGTCCTCATTACTTGTGTGAAATCCCCACTGCATCACAGGGACAGCATGTTCAATCAATACAGACTTGAGCTGTTAATTTCCAAAAGGAAGAGATACTTGAACTAAAATAATCTGTGCCAAGTCCGTACCCGGAGGGAACGGAAGCCCCTTTAGTTTCAGGTCTTTCTACAATTAGGTAAGTTCCAGGAAGATCATGAACCACTCTACAAAATTTCCTGCCTTTTTGTGGGGGAAGGAGGGAACACTTTGTTGACACGAAAGCTTTACTTTTGCACAGCACTGATTTTACAATAAGGTGATAAGAGGAATAGGTGTACATACAGGTGTATGCAGGTGAAGGGTGGTGGGGTGGGGTGGGGCTGGGGACTTCCCTGAGCTATGACTCTGCACTCAAAGTAGAGGAGAGGAGAGGGTACTTTTACTTCTTACTGATCCATGGCCATCTTTTTTTATTCTCTTCCAGGCAGAGGCAGAGAAGGAGACTGCTTGAATTGGATAGACTCATGATCAGTAACTTTTGATCAGATTTGCATGATCAAATACTTGCAGGATCTAGTGAGGACCAGGGTGATAAGATAGAGGGCAGCTTTTACCAGAAGTCACTTCATGATGTCATTTCTTGGTGGGTCTACTTGTCAACTGTAATACGTGTCACCATCCTTCTTACCTTTCCCTACTCAGATTGTGGAAATCCACAGAGCGGGGAACTAGGCATGTTTCAAATAAATGTCAGTTGATTGTAATTTTTCATGAGTTCCTCCCTTCTTTTTTTCTCATTCTTGTTTATGACCTCTTCAAACTAAGAGTGCTCTGCAGCTGGCTGGGGGTTTATTTCTTATCTAAAAAAAAAATTCCTTACATTCTTAGAATGGCCGTGAGTTCTAAGCTGCCATCTCTGAGCTGTTTCCCTAGAGAAGCAAACAGCAGCTCCCACTGACTTCCCCTGAGCTGCCTGAGTGGATATAAAGGAAAAGAAGATGTACCTTCATCCCATCACCTTCCAAAGACCTCCTTCTCCCCAAGAGCAGCTGGTCTCCTCTGGGGAGGGGCTGGAGAGGCAGATCAGAAAGGTATGTCCATCAGCCTCATTTTTCTCTACCCTTGTCTTTAGCTGCTTCCCACCACTTGGTCTGTGAATGGGCCCGCTCTGGTGTTGAGCTAGTCCTCATCAGGGCAGGTAAGAGAAGAAGCAGTCATCCTCCACTGTCCATTCCCTCAGTGATGCTCAGCGGAACAGTCTGGGGTCTAGGAGCAAACTTCGTCCCTACATGGCCCATGCAGTGTGGCAACTCCTCCCTTCTGGAGTGCTGATTCCCAGCCTTCCCTGCCTTGGAATTCTCTGACGAGCTTTTAAAAATACCCAGTCCTGGCTCAACTTTAGAGGACTTGAGAGAAACTTCTGGAGGTGGGGACCAGGCAAGTGTGTTTTCAAAGCCCCAGAGTGAGACAGAGGTGTGCTTCCTACTGTCCAATGCCAGTTTCAGGCCCTTGTCGAGTCTGCCCCTTGGAGCCGGTCCTTTAGTAATGGCCCCGTCAGAGCCAAATCTGCAGGCAATCTCACTGAGACCTCCCCGTCCACTTCCGGTCTCCCTTATCTTGCTCTCCATCAGCCCTTGATGTCACCTTCCTCCTGCTCAGTTAGCACTTCCTCTCCCGACAGAGTCAGCTCTGCTGTATCTCTGCCAAGATGGCCAAGGCCATGATGACCCACAGAGACTCTCTCACAACTGACCACAGTCCCATAAGCCTGTTTGGAGCTTCTCTTTCTTCATCCAACATTTATTGAGCATCCGCAATGTGTCAGGCTCAATGCTAAGTGCTTGGTATTATTACCACATTTAATCTTCACAACAGTTTATCAAGAAGTATCATTATTTTTATAGCTAATGAGACAGAGATCCTGAAATGATAAAAATCTTGCCCAGGGTGTCTTAGCTCCACGTTTGGTTTCAAACCCAGGTCTGGCTGATTCCAAAGCCCACAGTCTCCACATTGCCATGCTGCTCCCCACTGAAAAAGACCTAGTCTCTGCCTGGAAGTGTTCACAGTCTAGTCAGGAAAGCACACAGTGAAGACAAGCATGAGGGTGGGAGACTTGGGCTGTGGGAGCATGTGTGAGGGGCACCTACCCAGAGAGGGAGAACTCAAGAAGATGGTACTTTGAATTGAACCCTAAAAGATGAGTCAAAGTTATTCAGATGAAGAGCATTGAGAACCCCTTGTACACAGCTGTGGAGTCCAGAGAAATCAAGGCTTCCTTAGGGACCTGCAAGTTCAATATGGCTGGAGGATGATGTGGAAGACGGGGCAAGAGATGAAGATGGCCAGGCTGGCAAGGCAGGTCATAAGCCTTTAAGTCATGTTAGTAAGTTTCACACTTTATCCTGAGGACAATGGGTACCAGTGAAGGATATTAGGCAAAAGAGAGATAAAAATCAAAGTTGCATTTAGGGGGAAGGATTGACAAAGGACATTAAGAGATTATAGTACAAATTCTCGTGAGAGGTAATGATGACCAGAACAAAGATATCAGCAGTGAAATGGCAAGGAGGGAAGAAAGTTAGGAGCCATTCAGAAGGCAGATGCAAGACTGATGAAAGAGTAAATATGGTGGATGAGAAGAAGGAAGAGTCCAGAATGAGTCCCTTCCTTGAGATAAAGAACATAGGAAGAGGAGCAGGTTGGGGAAAGCTAGTGAGTTTTTTTGGACATGTAAGTGGAGGGGTCTAAAAGGCTGCTGAATATGAAGGTCGGGAGTCTAGGTAAGGGGTATAGACTAGAGAGCTAAAACAGGAAGTCATAAAGGTGGTCATTGATGTAATTAGGTGCCCAGACAGAGTGGGCAGGGCGAGGAGGGCTGCATCTGCAATGACCACTAGAAGGGATCCCACCTTCCATCTAGAACTTGACTGTTATTTTGATCTCTGGACTGCTTATTCACAGCCCTGACACCCTGCCTTCTTGCCACTTTCTTTCCCTGAAAGAAAACATTCTCTTCTTTGCGGCCACATCCATTTGCTGATACCTTCTGTGAATGTTCAGCTCTTCCAGAACCACATCTCTGCAGGACTTATCCTGGTGATTGCTGCTGCCTGGAATCTCTCCACACCACACACCATCCAATAGGACATTATAGTACTACTGTTTGCCCAAGCTTTCTTTTCCCTTCGGGCACATTGTCTTGAATAGACGAAGCACCTTGTGGGGTCAGCCTCTGGAATCAGGTTAGTTCCTTCCAGCCCAGATCCCATACCTTAAGTAGGCAGAGCCTCCCTGTTTACTGTCCTTCCCTTTTGGCCCAGGGCTGTGACCTGATCCAGCGCATCTCAGTCCACAGCCCATGGAACAGGAATGCAGGACCCTTAAGATACTCAGACTAGGTGGAAGCTGATGAAGCCTGCAGTGGGGTGGGATTCCTCAGTCTATCCAGCTGCATGGGGCACAGGAAGAGGAATACAGCAGAGGCAGACAGAATGGAAAAGTCAAAGACCAGAATTTGCTCCCAAAGGAGACTGGCTGTCGAACACCTTAAATTAGAAGTCTCAAAAAAAATGTGTTAGGGATCCCTGTTGCCCTGGCTGGCTTTGGGTGTGGTTCTTCCCAATGGAAGATGATTGGTAGAGTCTTTCCAGCCCTATAATTCTACTTGTGATGAGGTAGAATTAGAGCTGAAATGTGAGTTCATAAATTGCCTAGTTGGTGAATAATAGAGTTTAAATCTCCTCCAAAAAAGTTAAATATGAAATCATATTAAAATTCACAGCCATCTGCCTACAGTGATCTAATATGAAAATTGAGTACAATTAATTTTTAATCTTAGGTCAGCTTTCCCACTGCCACCTGTCCCTGTCTTCACCACCTCCCTCATCAGACAGTCAATGTGTGCTCAGAGAACTCGAGACCATTTTAAATATTAACTGGAGCCACACATACCTAGGAAGACGAATCCACACACACACACACACACACACACACACACACACACACACACCCCTTCTCTTTTTCCACCCATTATTACTAGTATAGTAGCTCATATATTTCTAAATGTAGTTCTGGTTAAAAATAAATTCTGGAAACTAGGAAGGTGGGATGTGTCTGCCTCCACAAAAATCCCTTTGTTCTCTGTTGAGAAGTGAGCAGAGATACAGAAGCAGAAAGCCAAGGCTGTACATGAGGAAAAGATACTGCCCCAGTGTTTCGGCGTCTACAAGAGCATCTTTCTGTTAGGAGCAGGGTCATCAGGTTTAGGGAGAGATCCAGATGCTTCAAGGCTTCATAGCATATACTGCTTGACTTCCTTCCACAGCTGCTCAGTTTGGGATATAAAGGAATTCCAGAAGAAAGGTACAGGAATAGACACAGGCATGGTAGGCTCAGGCCAGTTATCACCAGGAAGCTGACATGATCAAGCATCCTCTGAGAGCAGGCAGACCAGGATTGAATTAGCTAAGTCAGGAAGCTGCTATAAGCATCTGGAGAGGCCAGTAAACTTTGGGAAAGCTCTTCTGATGGAGAGCCTCTGCTTACTGAAAGAGGTCTTTTTTCTGGATGAATTGAGCCATGTATATTTGTAATGAGGTTTGCTCTCCTCAACACTGGAGTTCTCATCTCCTGTGACAGACCACTCATCCTTGGGGACAAGAATATCAGGGTTCCATGTACTAGTAACAGCACAGACCCTTTAAGAGATGACTAGGAACAGGGCCATTGATCTTGGGGATATGATAGACTGTGTTCAGTGACAGCAGAAGTCAAAAGAAGGTTGCTATTTGTTCCATGCTATTCTGAATAAACCCCTGGATTGTTCGCAGTCCAGGATTACTCGAATAGGCATCCTAAAGGTCCTGGATCCAAAGGGCAGCTAGAAACAGCATAAAGCCAAAAAGGAGGAAACAGGTCCTAGAGGCAACCATCTGTGAATGCTGCCAACCGGTAGTTTTAAAAGCTACTGAATTTGCGTTCACCTGTGTTGGAACCAGTATTACCCCTGGGACCTTCTGGAAAAACCAGTGTTGGCTGTTTAATAACTGATCTAAGATATGCTTAGAAACTATAGTGATGAGGGTTCAAATATTTACTTTTACATGGCTCCCAGCAAGAAGCCACAGAACGTGAGCTGGAGCTAGGTTCTTAAATGGAAATAAAAATCTCTGACTGAAGAATGTTCCATTTGGGGAAAATAAAGCTGATGATGGGAAATGGTCTGTGCCTGTAGGTTTCAGTCTCTTTCCAGTGAGTCATGAGGTCTAGAGCATTCCAAGGCTGAAAACTCAGAATGTTGGCTAAACTTGGCCTCTATAAAAAGAAATTAGGTCACGAGTACAATACTTTTGACCAAAGGTACTGTAAAGAAAGAAAGTTAAACTAGTCACTAGTGAAAAACCAAAGCTATTCTTAACATCAGGAAAAACAAAAAGTAACAAAGAAAAAGAATAGTAAATTATAATGCTCTGCTTTCCTTGCATGTGTATAATGATGTAAACACCAAATACTAACTTAACCAAAAATTATAATACAATTATGTAGGAGGGGCTAGGGAGGTAAAACAGAGGGGATAGCTGAAAAGAGTGTTAAAGCCTCATTTACCGTAACAGGAAGTTAGTACATTTTAAATCGTTGAACCAAAAGAGAATAGCACATGCATATTATTTAAAATATAGTAATGTGTGAATGCCAGAAGAAATAAGACTGAGAGGAGTGGGAAGGAACGAGGAAGAAAACTGTTCAATTTCATTAGTCTTTTAAAGCTACTTGATTTTTAGAATTATGTGCATGTGTTCTTTAAAACAATTTTTAAGTGGTCTTTCTCCAAAAGGACCAGACAGAACAGAATATCTTTACAGTGCAAAGTATGTTGACAAAGCAAATTAACTTCAAGCTCTAAATGCGGTGGATAAAAGAGGAAAGAGGAAGTAAGAGTAAGGCCCGTGGGGCTCGTCACAGTTTGTTTAATCATAAGAGTATTTAATTTGTATCTAGATCTTGCATGATTTTAAACCTTGTTATTGCTTACATATTATACAATTTATAGTAGAATTAATTAAAACTTCCTTTAAAAAGAGGTAGTTTGCAGACAGGAACATACAGAGAGGACCATGCTCTGTAGACCTACTTTTTAATTGTCCACAGAGGAAGAATAACTAACCAGTGGGCCTGTGCATCCATAAACATCACTGTTATTCATCAAGGGCCAGCTACCTGAAGAGCAAGCATACGGACCAGGAAGAATTAATCATCTTCCATAAGCCATGAGACTGATTGCCATGGAGTTAATCTGTTTCTTTATTCCTCGCTGTCTTTTGGAAACACTAAGCATAAAGGAATCTGCCCAAATGTATCTTTTGGTGGCATATAACACCATGTAAGTAAAGATGCTGTCACCTTGAATGGATAACAAGTGTTGTGCAGATCTTCACCCTTTAATACAGGGTGTCAGCCTCAGCATCATCAATATTTTGGATCAGATAGTTCTTTGTTGTGGGGGTCTAAACTGTGCATTGCAGGATGTTCAGCAGTATCCCTGGCCTCACACACTAGATGCCAGTAGCATCCCACCTCCTCAGTTGTGACAACCAGAAATGTCTACAGTAGGTCATCCATGATTTTGGCTTAGTCTACATTATTAACTAGGCAAAGAACATCTAAATAGTGATTAAAATTTATTATACCACTTTGCATCTGATAACAGACATGGGAAGTGAGAAGGTTCTCCCTAAAGTATAATTAGGCTATGTAAATTACCTAAGTATTTTAAAATCTGGAATAAAACTGAAAATGGAAAGAATCCCATCATGACATTCTGACACGCTGGTTAGATCTTTTTCCGGGCAGGGGAACAGTGGTCCCAACATCTTCATAATCTCTGTTTCAATTGAGTTTGCTTCAGCCTTCAAGAAACCTGGGGCAGAACCCATAGGAGTTTTCAGCAGGCAAAAGGCACTCTAGTGAGGGTTCCCTGGCCAGAATGAGGAGGGCTGAATCTGGGACATAAATAGCTGCTTCATCATCAAAGCCTCCTGTCCAAGAGAAGGCTTTCATGAGAACTCGGGCTCATTGTGTGAAAATTCAGATGCCTGAACTATAATTAGCTTGATTAGTCAACATTTTAATTCATAGGATTCTGGCTTTGATGTGCTCCTTTCTCACAGAATCAAAGCTAATAATTCTGGAATCGTAATCGGGAGCTGAGTGCCAGCTTGAAGCTTGCGGAGCTCCCTCACCTCCTTGGCAAGCCCTGCTTCCAGGACTGCTGCTTCCTGGCCATGAATGAACCTGGCTCAGGAACCTCTGCCTTGCCCTTTACCTCCTTGCTTCAGAGGACATTCCCTGAATACCTTCTCTCTGTGAGTCAAGATCGCCAGCATTTAGGTTCTAAATTTGCAGTGGTTGACATTACATAATGATGTCAGTACCTCCAAAGCCTGCACACATCATAGGTGCTCAATCAACTTTTTTTGGATGTCACTAAACAGTGGAGCAGATCACTAGTTGACTGTCTAGCCAATAACCATCCTTCCCGCTTGAGGAATAAAATCTGATTGAAACAACCAAATGTGATTGTCTTCTTGTTGGTCAAACACAAGAGATCATCCTGGTCAATAAGATATGACGATAAGTCTGCTGGGGGGATTTTTCAGAAAAATTTTCTTGCTGTAAAAGGATGCATAGGAAGACACAGCCCTCTTCTGCTATTGGATGTTGTTGTGTTTCCATGTGACACCAAGAACTGTGCCCACCATCCTAACACCATGAGAAAGACTATCTAGGGACAAAGCAGACAGGCTGGAGATGCAGAACAGAGAACTGGAAAAAAGTGTGGCCTCTCTGACATTGTTGAGCTTAGATCAGCCATCCCTGAAGCTACCTTTGGATTTCTTAAGTAGATGATACATCTTCCTTATGGTCAACTTAGTCTCAGCTGGATTTTCTGTCTCTTATAGCTGAAAGCATCCTAACTGATATAAGTGATTCACCAGATCTTCTTGTATAGGAAGGGGTTTAGGTAAAAGGCTAGCCTAGTGGGAACTTTAACAGCTGCTGCTTACTGAGCTCCCACCTGGCACTTGCACCAGACCCATAAAAACATTGGCTCTAAAGCACACAGCAACTCCACCAGGTGAATTTTATTATTTGCATTTCATAGATGAGAAAACTGAGGTTCTGAGCATAAATAAATGTATACAAATCACGTGGTTACTATGCAGGGCAAGTCAGATTGAAACCCAGATCTAGTCTGACTCTGTTTTTCTCTTCACTTCACCTCTCATTAGCTTTCCAAAGACAAGGTGGAAGAAATGAGGATGAACACGCAGGGAAAGCTACTTGGGTCAGTGATATGGTATAGAAGGAAGAAAGGAACAGAATTCCCACTTCCTGAAGCTGCCTGGATGGGTCATGAAACCCTGTCCTCAAAACACCCCTTACCAGAGACCCTGGATGTTCCTTCAAGCAAGAAGAAAGAATGGAAACCCTCAGACATTTTGACATTGGGGCCCCAGATTGGTCCCGCAAACCTGGCCATGGCACTTAGACTTTGTAAAGGCTAAAGACCAACACTGGCTCCTTCAAGCATTTCTCACCAAGGAAAATTCTGCCTCTCACGTTCATGACACAGTCTCTGCAGACAGGATTAAAGGGAGCTGTTCTTTGTGTTTGCCTCTCCCTTCCCCATTCCATTCCCTGCCCCAAACACTTCCCCTCAACCCACAAAACAAGGCACCCAGGAGAGACAAAGAAGAACTGTGGAGCTCATCTCTTGGGACTAAGCTCTTGTCCCAAGCCCGATCCAGTTTACTCAAGAGAGGGCTGATTCTGGTAAAGGTTTGAAAAATGCTGTAGACTGTGTTTTATTTTCTGAAGACCCTGCAGGACATGGGTGGGGAAGGGTGGGAGTTCTTCTGCACAGAACCTTATCAGGGCGCCGCCTCTCCTCATAGGCCCCTGACTGAGAAGATGAATAAATCCCATCTCCTCCCTACTTCTATTTTCTTCCCTTGTAAAACAAGGAATAATAAGGGCCAGTTGACCATAAAAATCCAGAGATGAATGTCTGCATCTGACTGCTGTGAGCTCACAGGGCTACAGAATATTCCTACACCACCACCAGTGTTTCCTTTTGGCTCCCCGACCCTTCACCAACTCCCAACAGCCTCATGCATCTAATGGTCACCAAAGAAGGAAGTTTCTTCACATTTCCTGAGGCACTGTGAAGGACTGATAAATGAGCTAATCTCTGCACACCAGATGCCCTAAGAGCTCTCGGGTAGCAAGCCTGCTGCCATTGCAGGCTGATAAACCTGGATAGGAAGGGGGAGATCCAGGGGGGATCCCCAGAAGCCTAGGCAGGAAGATATGTCAATGCAAGGAGCGTCACCCCACTGGGGAGGCCAAGGAAGATAGAAAGGTAACCATTAGCAGAAGCGACGTGGAGCTACAGGGAGACTGTGAGAAGAGCAATTTGGGGTGGGGTGGGGCAGTTGGGAGTAAAATGCTAATGGATTGTGTTGAAGAGAGACTAGGAGGGGAAGCAGTGTCTACAGACAACTCTGAAGTTTTGCTGTAAATGGGATCAGAGAAATGGAAGTGGATATGAAATCAAAGGAGAGTTTCAGATAGAGAGGGAGAAATTGATGATGCAGGAGAGAGAAGTGGTATTTGTAGAAGGGAAGCCTTTGGGAAGGGAAGGAGAAGGGGTACTTCCTTCTCTTAGTGTGAGATCCTTCTAGTAATTTTATGTGCTCTGGTTTTCTGATGGACATCTGCTCTGTGTGCCCTCAAATAGCAGCCTAATCCAGGACAGGGCCAAGAGGTACTGACTGGAAGGGGTTCCCTGCTTGAGGCTCCTTTAGTATTCCATATTGCTCCCAGTATCCAAGCCGTGGCAATCCGCTTTCCAGTTCACTTCCTAATTTCCCATTGCGTCCTTCCCAAGCGCTGGGGCAGATGAATCTGCCCTGCATTTTCAAAGGCCAAAAATGTTATGTTTGAGCTCCCTCAATAATATAACCCTTAATGTGGGCCAGACATTACACATTTATCGAGTCCCTTACTGTTACCAACCCATCTTACAGATGGGGAAACAGAGGCATGGAAATGTCAAACGACCTGCCAGAGGTCACACACCCAGTAAGTGGAGGAGCTGGGACTTGAATCCAGGCAGCGTGGCAACAGGAGGCCCCCTCCTCAGCCTCCCTGCCTTCTGCTTCCTCCCTTTAGCTCTTCTCCCAGAAAGCCTACGATTCCTTAAACCAATAGAACCACTTGTGGCCTGTCTTGATTCAGGAGGCTCTAAGTTACGGGGGTAACCTCACTCTGCAGTGCCAGGCCACACATACACACACACACAGACATCCTGGAATCCTTCAAATAACAGGTCATCTCGATTCACCTGCAACTGTCCTGTACCCATGAGGACTGATGCCCATGAAGGGAGGGGGCCTCTGAGCTATTGCTTCCCTGATTTCCTATTTTTATCAGGCCAGACCTGGGCAGGAAACAGATGGCAACTCAAATTGGGTAATTTGATGAGAGTTGAATAAAGGGGCTATTTACAAAGGTGTGGGTAGGATGTAGGGAAACCACAGCTATAATGCAATAAGTAACAGCTACTTGACCACCCCTAGGCCTGAAGAGGGGAAAGGAGGTGCAGTCACCAGAACTTGGAGAGAGTGCCCTGTGTGCTTAGGGCCACCTGACAAGAGCTCTGACTGTGTCAAGAAATGCAGCCATCCCGGAGGTGCTCCACCCACCTCCCCAGGCTCCCTCATGTTTCCCCAGCCCTCTGCACTCCTGCCTGGGAGACCACTGGCTAAATCCAACCAGAAGCCTGAGGATAAGGGAGCCCATTGACAGGGTCTGCAGCACACAGGCAGGGTGGAGAACGATGGAGTGTGATCCTGCAGGGCAAACAAGTTTCTAGCACACTATTTAGGGAGATGGTAAAACAAATGGCTCTGCAGCCAGGCTGCCTGGGTTCAAGTGCCCGCTGCCTCGGCCTTAACCACATGACTCTGGGCAAGTCACAGGATCTCTCTATACGTTCATATTCTCAGCCATAAGGTGGGAACAATGACACCAACCTCACAGAGTCCTAGCGAGAGTTAATGCCTATCTGATCTCTTTTAGAGATAACACAGGTAAAGCACTTAGTATACAGTAGGCACTGAATAAATGCTGGTTTCTTTCCTCTCTCACCTCCTTCAGGTAAATGTGTGGGGATGAGGTCCTATACTTAGTATGGGGCATTATGATATGCACTCAACGAATATGACCTGATTGATGACAGCAGGGCCCTTTTCTTCCTTGGAGTCCTCAGAATGTCCTGTAAGTGGCTCGCCCAGTCCGTCCTTGGAACCTGCAGCAGCTACTGTGGCTTAAAGTGTTCTTGCTGGGATTGCTGACATGATTCTGTCTCCTTTCGTGAGTGGTTAGAAGGTTACTAGGATGTGGGCCCTATAATTTTTTAAGCTGTACATCTGTTTTATACTGTTGTCTGTATTTGTTTTATATTTAACAAGTTAAAAGTTTAAAAAAATCTTTTAAAATTGTCATGCAAAAAATAAAAATGTGGCATTGTTTGTTTTCTCTTCATTTGCTCCTCCCTGTGATTAGGGTGGATCTGAATTATCACCAAGTTCTTACCAAAAGGCATTTAATGAGGTGATTTTCCTGGCGATAAGTGGACCTGGGGCCACTTATTTCTTCCCAGCTTGCACATTTCTTCCTATTCACAAGTGCAAGAAAACTGAAGCTGGGTCTAAATGTTTGCCCTGGATGTAGACCTGGAGGCAGCTGGAGAGAATGCTTTCTTTGCACAACTCCATGGTTCTTGTTGACTGGCTCCAAATCCCTGTGCTTCGATGCACCATTTGACTCTGAGCAAGCAGCTCCTTCTTTCTGCCCCTCTCAGCCCCCAAGTGCCTGAAGTGTGGGTCTCCTGTTCCCCACGGGGCACCTCTGCCTTTGTTGCCAGGCCCTGTTCCCTGCATCACTCTTAAGTAGACACCAAAGTGGAGCAACACTTTTCAAAGCCATTTACCTGGCGTCCTCTCTTTCTAGTGTAATGTCTCTTTCAACCCTTCTTTCATTATGTGCTTTCAAAAAGGAACAAAAAACTCCCTGTGACTATAAATTCTACGAGACTCAAAGTTCCATAGTGGCAGGAACCATGTCTTTTCATGTTTTTATAACCTATATTGCCTATCTGAGTAGGTAACACAGATTAGGAGCTCACGAAATGATTGTTGAATGGAACCAAATTCAATTTTCCTTCCCTTCCTGCCTGCATGAAAACCATCTCTTTCTCCAGACCAGCATGATCACTACCGTGGATTGTGCAGTGCTTGAGGGAGAGGGACTTTGCCCTCTTTAGGAGCTGGTTTTTACGTAGCAGCAGCAGCAGCAGGAATGTGTAAAAGGATGAGATGGGGGGAAGTGGGTGGGCTGGGACAAACAGGGACTTAAGAAACTTAGAGGCTCGTTTGTTTATTTTTAACATCAATCTATAGACTTTCTTTTTTTCCCCTTAGCATAAGAAGCATCTACCCTTTTCTTGTAAAGGTTTAAAAATTCCTATTAGTTAATTTTGCCTCTTGTATAGTCACAGACAAACTCCCAGCTCCTTCCATCCCCTACCCACCAAAGCTGGCATCAAAAGAGCAGAAACCTCGGGGCAAAAATTACACAGCCTGGACACGAAAGGATAAGCTAGGCCATTCAGCTCCTCCGTGCCTAACCTTTCCTCAGCAGTAGCTGGGTAGCGCACGGGTAATAAATAAGTGGTGCTTGTTGTTGGGATGAAAATTTCCAGCCCGTGAAACGTGTGATTTATGGCGGTAAGACATTCAGATCCAGTTTCTGGGTGAGGGCAACTGAGGCAGGAGCCTCCGAGCCCCTGAGCTTTAAGGTGTCTCCCCAGAATGTATCAGGACACAGATTGACCAAATCAGCTGTTTTCCTTATTTCTTCAAGTTCCAAAGTCCAAATGCTTTCCTGCTGAGTAGTTATTTTGTAAGGAGGAAGGGGAAGTAAAAAGGCAGACTCTTTCTGAAGGCTCTCAGCTGGCTCTGGCAATGCCTCTTCCCTCTCCCTAGTTAACCCCACCCTTGTTCGGGCTCCAAAACTTAAGTGACCCAAAAACAAGCCCATAGCACAGACCAAGGCGCTGCTTTCCCATCTCCCAAAGATGAAATTCCAAGTGTTTGCAAATAAATACCCCATGCAGCAAAATTTCACTGGCAAGAAGGACATCCTTGTCCCGACGCCCACAAGAAGGGCCTTTTGCCAAAATGAATGGGAAATCATTGGCCTAATTAACATCCTGTGATCTTAGATCTAAAAATGACCCGGAGCCGGGTAAACAAGGTGACGTAAGCTGTTGGGCAGGGAGTGGCTCTCTACTGCCACCTGGAGGAGAGCGTCCGCAATGGCGCGGAGGCTCTGGGCTACTGGGAAGCGGTCCTTGGTCGCTGGAAGCAACCGGAGAAAACGGGAGCGAGCCGGCTAGACGCGGGCAGGGGAAGGGAAACACAGAGGGGGCTAAAAAGACGGGGAAGAAGTCCTCCGCGACCTCAGCTAGAGGAAAACGAGGTCTGTGTAATCCACGCCATGGGACATTGTGGCGATGACCCTGCTGGCTTCGTCCTGGGAACATTCCTTTTATAAAAGGACTCAGGCACCATGAACTCTCGCTAGAAAAAAATAATGGCTAGAACTACGTGGGGACAGGGCGTCCAACGCTGGAGACGCTTGATGAAGCAACCCCCAGTTTCTGAAAGGAGAAGCAGTGGCGTGGGTATTCTAATAACAAAGGGCCATCTGATTTTGTTTTACTTGGAGCGCCACCGTGACTTCAGTGGGGGATGGAGTGCAGGAGTGTAACAGTCCTAATTTACTTTCTTGTCAGGCTAATCTGAGAATGAGGCTGTGGAGTTTTCCTATTATGTAACCAGCATGCTGGGAGATGCCCTAGAAATGTGCTGGAGGCTGGGAGAAGGTCAGCGGCGCCCTGATTCCTTCCCCATGTAGATGATCCACAAAAGGGAAATGAGGAGATTTTTGACTTGATAGCAACAAAAACAAAACCAAACCCACTTTATGTTTGGATTAGTCAGTTTTTGCTGCATTGCAAACTACATCAAAATCTCAGTAGCTGAAGACAACAGGCATTGATTTTTCTTGTTAATTGCTTGGTCCCATCTGAGCTGGGCTCACCTGGGCTGGCTGAGTTAGGCTGGACTCTACGCTTCAGATCTGACAGGTCTGCTCAACGTTGTTCCATTTCTGGACCCAGGAAGAAAGGACAATGGCTACCCAAGGCGTGTTCTTCTGCTGGGTAGGGTGGCCAATTCAAGAGGCCAAGTCAAAATAGGCAAACACACTTGAGCCTCTGTTTGGATCTTGTTAGTTAATATTCCAGTGGGTAAGGCAAGTCCAGCGTCAGCTTGGGGAGGGGTGGGTACAAACTGCTTACTCTAGTAAACTGATCCAGACCAGAGTTGAACCTGGGAGTCATTGTCTGCTCACTGGAGACATGTGCTTCTTGTGGGAGAACTGCAGAGTGAGGATGGCCAAGATAATCCTTACGCAGTATTGGTGGTCTCCAACATGAAGTCAGTGTTGCCTAAGGGACACTTTAATTGCCCTCTTATTCACTTCTATCTCTAGCCCTTTCTGTGCCTTCCACTTATGATATTATGTATTCATAATGGACAAGAGACACAATACCTTTGTGCACGTCTGGTCTTCTTTGTGACGTCCTGTTGTCCTGTCTGTTGCATGAGACAGGGTTTACTCAAAACTCCCTGTGCCAAAAAGGCAAGGAGTTACACACGTATCACCTGTGGAGCAACAGGGAGAGAGTGTCTGAGACAGCAGCATGCTGTGTCGAGCAGAGCACTAGATTTGAGAATCAGGACACCCAGGTTTCTAGTCCAGTACTGGAATTTGGAAGGTTAGCAGGAACCAGCAACCAGATGCCTTTAAATCAGCCTCACGAGTAGCTTGAACTTTATCCTGTGCACTGGGCATGACAGGGTTTTGAAAAACCTTTTTGGCAACAGTGTGGAAAACTTGGATTGGAGGTCAGGAGATGAGTTAAGATAGAGACCAGGTGAAAAGTAATGAGGTTGTTGCCCAGGAATGAGGCACTGAAGATGGAAAAAAGGGATGAAATAAAGAGCCTTTAGAAGCAGAAATGTCAGGAAGGACTTAAAGGCAGTTAAATATAAAGAGAAGGGGAAAGAAAAGGAAAATGGGGAGTCAAAGATGAATCTAGGGTCCAGCGTGCGTCACACAAGTAGGGTTAAATATTGTCTCTCAAAATCTTTGTTACAGCTTCTTAAATGTATGTATGTATAGGCTGGCAGGCTTTGCAAAATGTATTTCTTTCCAGGGCTGGCAAAAAAAAAAATTCTACAAAATGGAGTATAGTGGTATTTCCCAAACTTAAGTCATTTACATACCTCATTCAGAATTTTTGCCATATTCAAATAATACCTGCACCATTAATTAATCGTTAAATGAGGTCACTTTTTTACACAGACACTTACTGCGGGCTCATACTTAAAAAAATAAATAAGTGAAATCATGATTTTTTACTTGCCACTAATGTTTTTATACATATTGAAACAATACAAGGCCATTAGACAATTTAAATCTATCTGTGTACGCCCTGAAATTCTTACTTCCCATGCCCTCAGTTGTGGGCAGGTTAGACTTAGGAAACCCTTGACCTGGGTGAAAGCAGAAGCCACTAGGATTATCCACATTTTGCTTTCTTTGCTTTCCTTCTGGTTCCCATTCAGATTGTATCAGTGTCCAGCCCTGGAGGGCAGGTCTAGTGTTTGCATCCATTGCAGGCAGTGAACTTTAACGGATATGGGCTGGAGGTGGTCATCCAAACACATGCGGGGCTGACCTGGAATGTCTTTTTATCTCAGTGCCTCACATCCCAAGCCTCTGAGAGCTGCTTTAAGAGCAGCCAAGCCAAGTGAGCTGGGTGCCTTGTATTCTGCAGCCACGAGTGCAGATGGGGCCTTGGGCTCTTCCTTGCTTCTCCGATGTTCTCCGTGATGACTTTCCAGGGGCCACGTGTTCAGGTCTAGTTGGGGAGGGTCGCAACTTGATCTTTTGTTCCCATTTGATGTATGAAGATCTCTACAGACGATTATCAAGGTAAAGTTTAATTAATTCTGCACCACTGGATTGGATGACATGAGGCATGTCACTGAACCTCTCTGAGCCTGTTTGCTCTTTGTAAAATGGGAGGTTGGGCTGGTGACCTCAAAAAGTGTCTTCCTCGACATCTTACTGTGCTCAACGATTTGGGAGAGGACAGTTGTGTTTCTTCTTTGAACTCTTGTTCAAGTCTTTGCCCTTTGTGTTTGTTTGTTAATTTTTAATAGGACTATTTGTTCTAATAATTAAAACTTACTATGGTCATTGTATATGAATGTTGTATGTGTATTTCACCCTGTTGTTTCATCCTTGTTTTTGTGGAATAAAGAGACTTTTTTTTTGCCCTCTGTGGAGACATTTTGATTTTAAAGAACCCCAACTGATAATCTTTTCCTGAGGGTTTCTGTTTTAAAAGATCTTCCTTATTCCAAGATTGTAAAAATACGCACTCAGTTTATCTTTTGGAATTTTAATGGATTCATTTATTCTATTTTTAATTGTAGACCTTTTAAAATGTATTCTATATAAGAGGTGAGATGGCGATTCACCTTTATTTTCTTGTTTAAATGTGTCAATTCCTCTTTGGCATGTTTAAACTCTTGTACAAATGAAATTATTTTTATTTATTTATATTTTAAAACTATAGCAACAATATTTACTCCCAGCCTCACTGCAGCCATTTTAAAGCATTTCAAAACTTAACCGTAAATGGTCACTTTAATGACTGTCAACATACAAGAGCTCTCAGAGGAGCAGGCTTCCCTTTCCTATCATGGTGATTAGTAGTTGTAATCATAGCAATCAGTAGAAGTAGAATATGAATCATAATTGTAAGTAACTCAGTTTCTGTGATTTTGGAGAAAGGAGGACTAGAATCTGGGGAGGTTATTCCAGAGACCAGGGTTTCTGTGCAGAAATAGAAAGTTAGAGGCATTTTCTCCCCAGGGGGCCCTCTCCCCACTCCAAGTACCCACTGTTCTCTCCTTCTCTCTACCTCACTTCATGTCTTAGAATCTACTCTCGGATCTTCATTCACACTGAGGTGTTGATGACTGGTTTCTTATCCAACACAGCTATTCCCAGTTGAGTGCAAGGTATGTGGAAATTAACTTGTGACTAATAATAGCATGCTAAAGTCTGAGATACTTCTGAAGAAACCTAAGTTGACTTAGTGTTCCCACTGGAATCAGTGCACCTGATCTCATTTGCATACTTCTTTTGTGAGAGAGAGAAAGGTATGCTGGTAATTGTCCAGAACCGCTTGACCACAGTTCATCAGGATATAATGATGTACCCTTAATAGCGAGGCCACTTCAGATTGCCATGCGAAAGAGTTAAGTTTATATGGTTGCTTTCATTTTCTTTTTAATGTTGTCCAAGGATACATTTTTTTTTAATTGAAGTATAGTCAGTTTACAATGTTGTGTTAGTTCTGGTGTACAGCATAGTGGTTCTCAAGCATGTGTTTTTAACAAGTTCACCACATCTCTATTGCAATGAGGAAGAATGATGCTGGAAACATATTTGTTACAAACACTACAAAAATGATGATTATTTAATGAAAGACTTAAAGTGATGACACAAATGAAATGGACTATTATTCACACAGGTATTCAGTAAATATTTGTTGAATGTATGAATAAATGAATATTTTAAACATTAAAATCTATTTATGTAGTTAAATGAAGTAGGGTTTCTTGCTGCTTTTCTGAAATATTTACTCACTTTTAATAAAACCTGTGGTGTAAAAACAACACTTTCAGAAATGTTTTTCAAAATAGAGTTTAAGATTCTTTTAAAAGTTACTCTTGTATATTTTTCATTATAAAATACTGGTTTTTAGGAGCAGAACAAAAGTCCTAACTGATGAGATGAGACAGAGAACAAGAGAACGGTAATGTCTGAGGGTATTAAGAAGTGGCAGCTGGCTTCTAAGTTCTGTACAGGATCCCTGGGCTCAGGACTGTCTTACCTAACCGGGTAAAAGGCTTCTATGAATGCCTTATCTACTTCAGAAATACTTTTCAATAGTGTTTGCCTTATTTCTTTGCCTGCTCCTCTGAACTTATTTTGTTTGTTAAATAAAACAAAACTTGGTTTTCTGATAGGAGTTTAAGTCTTTGTCTTCCAAAGGGAGAAAAAAATGTGAGAAACAAAAATTTGAGAATTGGAACTTTTAAACTAATGCTCCCAATCACACGGACACGTATAAACACACACAATTCAGAGCCTTCAACTAGAGGAAGGAGGCCCCAAGAGTAAAATGGAGGCAACAGCCAACAGGTTGAAGCTCTGAAACCACACTGTGCGAAACCCCCAACCCCTCGTTCACTTGCAGAGTCACCTCTGCGGCGTCGCTGCTCTGTGTTGGGGGTTCCATGTGTCATTCTTCATTGCTGGAAGGAAAGTGGAGTTGGGACCATTATTTGGAGCCAGTGGCCAGACGTGCTGCTTTTACCAGTTGCGTAGAACATAGACATTCCCTCCCTCCCCAGCCTGCCATCAAAGAGCAGGATAATTGAGGTCTCCCTGGCTCACAGGAGGCATCGAGTATTCACCTCAGGGTCCCTTCCAGGGGGCTCATTGACTTGGGATTTCAGCTGCAACTCCCCAGGCAGTTTCCCCAGCAACAAACGGTTTTTCAGTCCTTTTAAATTCATCTAAGGACACAAACTATGCAGAGTAGTCAGGATAGAAGCCATGTGAGCGACAAATAACAAAGCCCGAATTGCGTCTAGTGGGCATAGAGTTTCAGTGACTTCATGTTGGCTAAATATAGGCAGACACTTGGTGTGCTGTGCGTGCCAGGGAGAACCATGATGCAATCGTCCCCTCCCCTTGATGGAAGGGGGAGGACCAGGGTCAGAAGGCAAGAATGAGATTGCCTAATAAATGGGCACTTGTAATGGGCCCCGGCTCCACTCACATCCCAGGTTTGTACATGCACACACACGCATGCACACACACTACACAACAAAGCAAACATTACTACACAGCTTTAAAACAACATAAATACTCAGCTTCTGGTCATAGTTTAAAAGAAATGCTTTTAGTTTTTAATTTAATTGTTTCAATTTTCTTTTTTGTCTTAATTACATAAGAAATTCACCTCCATCTTAGAAAATGTAGAAATAAGAATAAGTACTAATTTTTATTAACAGATGCCAGGAACTCCCTGCTCTAGTGGCTTTGTCAACTCATTTAATCCTAACAATAGCTCTCTGAGCTAGGTACAGTCATTATCCCTGTTTTAAAACTGAAAAAGAATAAGGGATGGGTTCAGTAACTAGCTGAAGTTCACCTAGTTAGAAAAGTGAAGAATGGGAGTTAAACTCAAGTTTACCTGATATCAAATTTCATTCTCTTAAACTCTAGGCCAGTGCTGTTCAATAGAAATATACTGTGAGCCACGTATATAATTTAAATTTTTCTGGTAGCCACATTAAAAGAAGTAGAGAGAATAAAAAATAAAATGAAAAAAATCTGTCCTCCACCAGCAGAGAAATCCGAGAGGCCCCCAACTATCTTCATGGGTACTGTGGAGTCAAGAAAACGCAACACCGTTTCTGTCCTCAAGTAGGTTTTAAGCTACCTGGGCACACTAATGTGGGAAACACTATTACTTGACTCCACAGTATCCATTCTCTCTTCTTCCTTTGCTGGAAGAACCCCAGTTGTATCCAAATATCCACCTCTTTCCCACATGACTCCAGAAGGAAAGACTGTATCCCCGCTTCAGGAATAAACCTTGTTTGATTTAACTCAGTCATGAAGGTCTCAGTCCCCTTGACAGTAATTGACATGAGAGGGGCTATCTGACCCAGTTCTGACCAAGAGGTATTGGGATGGGGGGGGAATGTGTTGGAGGATTTCAGAGAAAGACTCTCTGCTTTTCAAGAGACAAAAGGGAGAGACAAACTTTTTGCCCTTTGGGTATCGATATGCCTAATGCCTGGAACTTCTGTACTCAATTTGTGACTGAGCAAGGAGTAGCCTGAAGTCAGAACCAATATCCTGAGGATGACAGAATAGAACAGTGAAAAGAATTTGTATCTTTGATGATATTGTTGAGCTGCTGAATTAACCAATCCTGAAACTCCCATACCCGTGGGTTTTTTCTTGTATGAAGTAATATGTCTCCTTATTGTTTAAACCAATTTGAATTCAGTTTTACGTTCCTCGCAGCCCAAAATATTCTTCCAGCAATAACTAAATATGTACATAACTAATTCTATCACCATGGGCAGATAACTCTTCTCTAGACTTCACTTTTCTCCCATGGAAAGTGAAGAATATGGACAAAACAAATTCTACAGTCCCGTTAGCCCTAACCAATCTACCTTAAGTGTCACTGATTATTCTAGGCTGTCAGTCATAACTGCCATGTGCGTGATTCAGAAAATAAGTGCTCTGTGACTCAGCAATTCATCTGGTAGGGATATAACCAAGAGAAATTAGTGTGTATATCCTCCAAAAGATACTTAGAAGAATATGCAAATAAGCTTTATTCATAAGAGCCAAAATCTGGAAACAACCTGTATCAGCCAGAGTTCTCTGGAGAAACAGAACAAATAGGACATGTACGTATATGTATTAAGAAATTTATTTTAAGCAGTTGGCTCATGCAATTGTGGAGACTGGCATATCTGACATCTACAGGGCAGGTCAGCAGGCTGGAAACTCAGGCAGGAGTTAACACTATAGTCTTTAGGCAGAATTGTTTTCTTCTCTGGGAAACTCAGTTTTCAACTGATTAGGGTAAGGCCTTTCCCACATTATGAGGGGCAATCTCCTTTACTTAAAGGCAACTGATTGTAGATACTACTGCATGTACACTTACCTAGTAACACCTAGATTAGTGTTTGATTAAATGACTGGGCCCTATAGCTGTGCCGAGTTGACTCAGAAAGCTAACTGTCACAAACCCAACGCTCATCCACAGGAAAATGGAAAAATAAATTATGGTATATTCATACAAAGAATAAAAAGATAATATGCAATAAAAAGAATAAAATGCTATTGGACCACAACATGGATGAGTATCATAGACAAATATCACAGGCTGAAGAGGCCAGATAAAAAACTGCATACTCTATGATCCCCTTGTATAAATTTTAAGAACAACCAAACTGACAGATGGGAGTAGAAGTCTGATGGGGGTTATGGACTGGGAAAGGGCACAAGGGAATCAATCTTCTGAGTGCTAGAAATGTTTGATATCGTGATCTGATGGCTACCCAGGTAATATACATAAAAGTTCATTGCATTGTACAGTAAAAACATGTTGTACTTTAACATTTAAAAATAACCTATCAAAGAGGGGAGGTTATAGCTCATTGGTAGAGTGCCTGCTTAACATGTACAAGGTCCTGGGTTCAATCCCCAGTACCTCCATTTAAAATAAATGAATAAACAAACAAACAAACAAACAAACAAACCTAATTACCTTCCCCTAAAGGAAAAAAGATTATTTAAAAAATAATAATCTATCAAAAAATTAAAGAAAAATACTACAGGAATCTAGAGGTGGGAAGGACTATTCTGATCTAAAATAACAAAGGGAAGGCTTCCTGGAGACTGTGGGCTTGAGCTGGCCTTTGAAGGGTGGGAATCTCAGAGACAAAAAGAAGAATCAAACAAAGTTATGGCAGAGGAAAGTGTGTAAGGCATGGCCAAGGGGTGATGATTTTTTTTTTTCTGTTAAGGAAGCCACTTTTACCCAGAAAACATACTGAAATAAATACAGTACACCGGAAGCAATGTAGAGTAGGAGTTAAGAGCATAGGCTTTGGGGTTGGAGATTTCTGGATTTGAATCCTGCCTCTGATGCTTCCTAGTCTGAATGAGTGTTTTGGACCTGTTTTCTCATCTGTGAAGAAGAACATCTGTGAAGTATGTACTTCTCAAGGTTGTGGAGAGAATTAAATACAGTAATTTGTGTGATGTGCTTAGCACAGTGCTGTGCACACAGAGAAAGCCCTCAGTAAACAGAAGCTATTGCAACTACTACCGCTTCTATAACTGCCAGGCTGGACCATCTGGCCACTTTCACTTGAGGGTGGTACTGCCCAAGGGAGGAGGAATGGCCTAGTGATCGCTTTGGGTCCTTTCAAGCCCTCAAATCTATAAAACCTTATAAAAGCAATGGCCAAATCAGAGCAGACAAATGACTGAGGATGTTTCTTTCAAGCCATTCTGATATCATTTCCCCTTCATAGTCTAGTCTTTGGTCATCCCTAACTATACTCCTTGATCATGGCAGCACACATCTCTGTCCTGGATAGGAGGACATAGGACAGCCCATGCTCTAAATGGCCTTACATGTTGGTGGTCACACACACATTCACACAGAGTCCTGAAGAGCGTATAAAAGTCTTTTACTTTGGGTGTTCATCACACATCCCATCTCTTTAGAGACCACAAGGAGAGTTAGAGATGTGGGACTATTCACATGTTTTTCTCAGTAGTAATCTTCGAACTCCCCATGGCCCACCACCTAATTGGTTTTTTTAAAAACTGATGTAAAGTTTACATAATATAACCAAAAGATACATGCACCCCAATGTTCATGGCAGAACTATTTACAACAGCCAAGACATGGAAACAACCTAAATGTCCATCAACAGATGACTGGATTAAGAGGTTGTGGTACATTTATACAATGGAATACTACTCAGCCATAAAAGGAATAAGATAATGCCATTTGTAGCAAGATGGATGGACCTGGAGATTACCATACTAAGTGAAGTAAGCCAGAAAGAAAAAGAAAAATACCATATGATACCACTTATATGTGGAATCTAAAAAAAAAAAAAAAGAAAAAAAAGACACAAATGAACTTATTTACAAAACAGAAACAGACTCACAGACATAGAAAACAAACTTAAGGTTACCAGGAGGCAAAAGGGGAGGGAAGGGATAAATTGGGAGCTCAAGATTTGCAGACACTAACTATTATATATGAAATTGATATACAACAAGTTTCTTCAATATCTTGTAGTAACCTATAATGAAAAAGAATTATGAAAAGGAGCAGACGCATATATATGTATGACTGAAATACTGTTCTGTATACCAGAAATTGACACAACATTGTAAACTGACTATACTTCTATTTAGAAAGTTTACATGACATAAAATTAACGATTTTAAAGCACTCAATTCAATGACATCTAGCACGTTCATGGTGTGGTGCCACCACCACCTCTGTCTGGTTCCAAAACATTTCATCACCCCAAGGAAAACTCTGTAGTCATTAAGCAGTCACCCTCTATCCCTCCTTCTTCCAGCCCCTGACAGCCAGTAATTTACTTTTTGACTCTATGGATTTAAGCATTCTGAATATTTCATATAAATGAAATCATATGTATGTGCCCCGCCACTTACTTTTTGCATTGGTGTTCCTAGCCCTGTTTAAATGTCTGCTCTCTTGTGATTAGCAGAGGAAACTTTTCACCCTTGGACCATCTACATCTTCTTCCTTCTCAACAGTCCGTGAGTCCTTTTATCTCCTTTTGCCCTCATCTCTGGGGTCTTGCTTCTTGTTAGGTTACCTATCCTTCAACTCCATGCAGATTCACTCAAGAGCTGTGCTGTCCAGTACTAACCACCCACCACATGTGGCTATTTAAATTGTTAATTAAAATTAACATTAAAAATTCAGTTTCTTAGTCACACTAGCAACATTTCAAATGTCCAATAGGCACATATAGTTAGTGACCTACAAATGGGTCAACTCAGATAAAGAACATATCTAGCATCCCAGAAAGTTCTATTGACTAGAGCCACTCTGGAGGGCACTGGATCCTGGATCCTGGCAAGTGGAGAACAAAATTAGAGAAAGAGAACTTCATAGTGGTCTGTCAGGGTATGTGACCTCTAAAATTACTTGACTTTCTGCACTGCCTGGGACTCTTCCTGTAGGGTCACCCACTGTCTACGTGAATGGCTCTCCCTCAAACTGTACAGTGCACAGCCTGTACCCAGCAGCACTAGAAAAGGGCCTCTCTCCCTTTGTCATCACACCCTGCTTGGCACCCAAATCCAAGAATAAAAGGGAAGGAGGAAAAACCCTTCCCACCACATCTGTTTGCAATCTTAGTTTTTAAACTCTCCAGTTAGACTATAAGCTCCTTGAGGTCCAGTCCACATGATTTCGTTACTCATTTCGTTACTCATTCGTTATTTCCTGACACAAAAATATCTAGCACCCAGATGTGCACACTGAAGACAGGCAGCCAAGATTTGCAGGTAACACAACCGATGGAAACATTCAGTCCAGCTTTTGTCACGGAGCCTGAGGGTACCAGTACGCCCAGGTCCCTCTGGAGGGGATGCTGTCTCCATATTGACCCTTCCTCTGCCCTCCAGTGAGGGACTCAGGACAAAGAGAGGCAGTGGGCATTGGCACTGCACTCTGGAATGTTCATTACGGACTCTCCTCTAAGCAACCATGGCCCTCTGCTCATCCCACTACGAAAACAATTATCTCTTGAAGTAAATGTTACCTGTGTGTGTCTGCCTTTCCCAGCAGAGTGTGAAAACTCCATGCAACACTGCACATTAAAAGGCACTCAACAATTTAGGCTAATAAACAAACACACACAAACAAACATATTAATGAAAGAGATCCTTTTCAGGTAGGAGGCAAAAACTGCAGCTAGGGAAGTAAAGGCTGTCAGACTAGGTACATTTCAGAGCATTGCAGAGCAGGGGGAGACAGAGCTGGGGCCTAGGCCCTGGTTGCCATGTGTTCCATTTCCCGTGCGACAGACCCCCTCTAACCCAGCCAGACCTGATGCAACTCCAGAGGGGAAAAGAATGTTTCCGCTTTCAAATTTACTTGCCTCAGGAGGCAAAACAAAATGATAGTTAAACCTCCACAGCAGCCAGCTGTCTTGTGATGGAAAACATCCAGCCCTTTGGTTCACTGGATTTTGATCCATGATAAAACTTCCCACTAGAAACCAATATTGACATCTCACCACCTCCAGGTCAACAGAACTTAATGAATCTTCATGTCACCTTCTCTTTCTCTACTCCCTTCACTCTGCACTGCCCGCCACACCCTGTGCACGGGTGTGCACATTCAGCCCTTGTTAGCTGATTGATCAGAGCATTTTCTTCCTGTCCTTTGAAACACAGATGGCAACACTCAGCTGTCGATCTGGGGCCCGTGCTGTTCTTATGGTAATGGCAGTGTCTAGTCTGGGCAGCTCTAGGGGCACTTGGCAGTTCCAGGTAGTATGGGTGCTTTGCTTAAAGGCAGCCCCTGGTTACTGGTAATGAGGATGGAAGAAAGCCTCTAAGCTTGGACCCTCCAGCCCAAAAGAGCAACTAGAGAAGTCCCACTGCACTGATTTCATGCTGTCCCCCTCCCCAGATGTATTCCTCCCACCTGATTACCTAGTAATTAGCAGCCAATCATGCTGGAGGTGCCAAGTGGGGCATCCTTTACCTGCGTTATCTCATCTGTTCATCTTAACAGATCTATGACATCTACTACAACAATCTGCATGACTAACAAGAAAGTAAGCCTCAGAGAGGATAATTAATTTACCCAAATCCATATAGTTATTATCTTGCTGAGTATGACCTGAAACCACTTCTATCTGACCCCTAAATCCTTGCTCACAACCTCTGTAGCATAGGGTCTAGTCCATGTTGCCTCTCAGGTTAATTGAGTTATTATTAGCATTAAAGATGAGGACAGTTAAGACTCAGAGAAGGTAAGTAATTTATCCAGTTTCATCCAGCTTTTATAAGAGGTGATGCCTGGGTTCAAACCCCAGTCCAGCTGCCTGCAGAACCTAGTGGCTGGGTTTGCGTTTTCTGCCCATGCCTTTGCTGAGTCTGGTCCCACTCCCACTCCCACCTTCCCCCTAGTTCTCCCAGTTCTTAGCAAAACACATCCCACCTTCCCATCCTTGACCCCCATCTTCTCTGCCTAGGTGATACTCTCTCCTCCGGCCCTCCTCGAGTCCCGTCTCCTTCAGGAAACTGTCCAGAAGAGAGTTCCCAAAGCGCTGCTTGTCTCAGCCACCCACAGGGCAGACCTCATTGCTACCGTGTCCACCATGTGCATTTACCCCTGTGCATCTCTGTGAGCAGAGATGTCTGAGCTCCCGGGCTGGACCACATGCTCCCTTGTCCTGTACTTCTTCGAACCTCACTATCCCTGCCCACTGTGCCGGGCACTCAGGAAGGGTGACCGTCTGAGGATGGTGAGTTGACACGGTGTGAGCAGGTTCAGCGGGTATTTATTTAATGTCCTCTATGTGCTGCCTGCTGTGGGAGGCCCTTGTACACGTGTTACCTCACTTAAGTCTACTTAAATCTCTCCTGTGTGCCCACTGGCTTCCCTCTTCACACAGTGCACAGGGTTATGGCTTCCATGTCTTTATGAGGCAAAAATTGGTCCACTTGATTCCTATGAAAAAGAGAAACAAGAGAACTTGTTCCTCGAGTTAAGAAGCAAGCAGGTGCACATCGCAGCTTGAAGAGGATTTAGGCAGGGCTCCTCACTTCCAAAACGTCTACCCCACTAGCTGTCATTATAGCTTCCTTCCTTTAGGAATTTTTTTATTCCTCCTCTGAGGTCCCTTCTAAAATGCAGCCCCCCTCCCCACCTTCCCTGTGGTATTAAGCCTCATCAGCAGATTTCATAACTGAGAATCAGGAAGAATGGGACTTGGGACAAGTACCTGGGGGCAGGGAATACAGTCCAACTCCTTAAAATGGCTCAGTGTACCCATCAGGATCTGGCCTCTACCTGCCCCCACCAGCTTTATTTCTCTTCACTCTTGCCTTTTAACACCAAAAGCCTGTAGCATCCAATTTCACACCCTTCATCATTCCCTGCTCTCTTTTGCTCTCCAGCGTTTAGACATACTATTGCAGAAAAATGTGTTACAGCTCAGCTGTGACAGCAACCTCTATCCCAGCAAGAGACCAAGCAGCACTCGGAGAGTTGGAGAATTCAGGTTTATTATGCCAGCAGGCCTAGATGAGTTAACACTCCAAGCTCTAGCCCGTCTGTAGGTTTACACAGGACTTTATAGGCTGCCAGTTTTACACTTCGCAACATCATATGCAAATAAAGCATAACAGAAGTTGACCAACTAGGAACAAGCTTTGTAGAAATAGACCAATCAGGAGTGAGAGAAATAACCAATCAGGAGTGAGGGAATGGGCCAATCAGGAGTGAGAGTAATAACCAATCAAGAATGAAGGAAATAACCAATCAGAAGTGAGCTCAGGGAACCAATAGAATTTTAGGGGTAAGTAAGCCGTTTCAGAGGCAAAAAGTGAGATAGAGCTTCCCCATCAGGGAACCGGATGGTGCTGGCTGGAGAGTAGTGGCCCTGCTTGGGGATCCTGCCGGTCTTTTTATGGGGCTTCTGCACTCACTTCTTTGGCTGCCTTAACTCCTATTCATCTTTCAAATTTCAGGTAAGACATCACTTCCTCTAGGAAGCCTTCCCTACTCATCTCAGTCTGTGTATCCCCATAGCTCCTTCTGCTTCCCTAATCGTAGTGCACTTACTATATGGTCATTTATTACCTGTCTCCCCAGCTGACTGTGAACTCCAAGGGCACCGGTTCCATGTTGGACTTTGCACTGTCCCAGCACCGGACACTGCCTGGCACATAGTAGTCACTCAAAGAGCGTTCACTGAATGAATCAATAAGCTAGGCCTGAATGGACAGACGAGCGTACTGGGGACAGACTTCACCTCCTTCACATCAAGGAATTGCCTCGTTCGAGCACCACGTAGTTTTCCTAACTGCAGACAAGCCCTGCTAAAAAGTCTACTATAGACTGATCACAAAGGACTCTGAGAATATGCATAATTCCTGCAATGCATTCCCAAGCCCAGATGTACAACTTTTGATGGGAGACAATATGCCAGTGTGCCTGAGGGTTTATGTGCCCACCCCAGAAGCTTAGACATCACCGCAGACCACCAACACTGTATTAGCGTGAATGGGGCTTCCAGGGTCCTGGGGAAAATTATAAAGGTGATTTTGGAGCCAAGGGTCAGATTCCCATTATACAGAAATGGGAGGACAAAGACTGTCCTTCAATCTCTGAGACACATGCCTGAGAGAGGCCAAGAATTCCGTTTGATGCAGGATAGCAGTGCACGCCAGGCTCTCTGCTTTGGGTAACGTGGGCAGCACAGGCCATGTTATGCTTAAGAGCCTCCAGGGAGGCATGGTCCAGGTCTCTGGAGAGGGGAAGAGAGGAACTTGAAAGAAAAGAGCTACTTTTGAAGAGATATAATTACAAGAGGCTGAACCTTGCAAGTTCAGCTGAAAGGCTCACTTAAGGTACACTTCTCTCCATTTGAAGTATGAATTGTGGTGATGGTCATAACTGGCCATAATTGAGAGCTTACGATGTGCCCATTCCTGCTCTCAGTGCTTTACAAATATTAACCAAATAATCCTCTCCACACCTTGTGACGAGGTAGGTCCTATTCTTACCCCATTTCATAGATGAGAGCAGACCTGGCAGGTGACTAACCCAGGATCACATAGTAAATAGAGGGGAAAAAAAGGGATTTGACTACAACTCAATAAAAAAAATGTTGTTTTTTTTTTAAAAAGGGAGGGATTTGAATTCACACACTCTGGCTTCAGAGCCCACAGGCTTAGCTGAGATCCTTGGCAGGTTGGAGCGGACTGGCCATCAGTGCAAATGACTGGAATGACCATCCAGTGGCACTAAGACTGGTTCGTGGTACTTGCACTCATTAAGCATTTTCTCTGCTGTATGACCAACACAGAGTCAGGCATTGGGCTCGTGGGGGTAAGTAGAATCCAGTCTCTGGCCTTGAGACGCTCTCAGTCTAAGTGTGGACAGTTTTGTGGTAACGGCTGTAAGGGCTGAGATGTGGAAGTCAAGATGGGGAAGCCCTGCCCCATGCCTGGGGAGGATTTATGAAGTAGGAGGCATTCATCCGGATCTGGAAAGAGAGAGCTATGATTCGGTCTTTATCTCTTTGTGCCCTGCTTCTGTTCAGGAAATACCTGAAGGCCAAGGACTGTATTTTACTCATCTTTGTGTCCCCAAGTGCTGGCACAATGGAATGGCACAGAGCAGGTGTTGAATAAATGTATGTGGAATAGATGAATGAGTAAACTGAGGAAACAGAATGAGTTGTAAAGAACTCTAAATTTGGGAGCAGAAGCAGGCAAAACAAACTTTTAGGAGATCCAGGTAGAAATAAAAACCAGAGTGAGTAATGCAGAATAAGAAAAAACCCCTCTACATCCAGCTGTTTATGAGATTGAGCTCTGCTGGAAGTCTCTGCTCACGGTCCTGGTCCTCTTCTGTCTAGACAGGCTGAGGGCAGAGATGGTCCTGTTGATGCTGCCATTGTGTCTGGAACTTGTGCAGGAAGGAAGCTTCCTAGAGAAAGTTAGCAGTGCCTGCAATCACATAATACATACACATCGTTCCAGAAAGACCTCCAAATACTGTAGATCTCATGACGACAACAGGCAGCTTCCTGCAACTCCAGCTTCCAGCCCCCAGAGCGGGACCTATATGACTCTATCACCTGCCCTCGGTCACCTTGGCCTCCTCAGACTATTCTCAAGGTGGATAGGGAGTGATGAAACCCCAGGGTCAAGCTCTCTGCTTTTAATGTCACCTCTGCCACCAATACCACCAAAGGGACCGTGAAAGACCTTAAATAAGCAACAACTCATTGAGTATCATGATCTCAAATTTTAAAATCTGAACTCAAAAGAACAAGAAAGAAAGAAAAAGAAAAACCTAAATATCTAACAAACAAAAGGTTGGTTAAATGAATTATAGTATACCCATGCAATGAGATATTTAGCAGCCATTTAAAACGATGGTGTAGATTTTTATTGACATGAAAAGATATTTAAGACATATTAGTAAGTAAAAAAATAAGTTATAAAACAGCTTGTAGATATATATGTAGATGTAGCTACATATAGAGGGGGGGAAAGCCTGGGAAGATATACATCAAATGTTAAATGCTGGTTATTTCCAGGTTGCATCCTCACGGATAATTTTTGTTTTGTTTTCTATTCTTTATTCTTAACTTGCATACAATGAGCAATCAACGAGTAATCATAAAAGGTCTGTCTGAGTGAGACTTTTGGGTGATTTTAAAAGCAGTCAGCCTGACCCTGGGGTTTCATCAACCCCTCCCTCCTTTGGGAACAATCTGAGAGGCCCAAAGGTGATATGGAATGGGTGCTAAGATCATGTTGGGTCACACATTGCTGATTGGAAGTTGGAGTGGCAGGAAACTGCCAATTACAGTAAAACCTGCTGTGTTTGGAGGGTTTTTTTGGGTAACAATATATAGTTCTGATTGCAGGCAATGCTAATTTTCTCCTTTCTGCCCTAATTTCCAGAGTCACTGGCAGCACCATCAGGTGTTGGTACCTGGGACTAGGAGAGGAGCCCTCTTCCAGGCAGCAGAGATGGTCCAGGTCAGCTCTGATGAGTTTCCCCCACCTGCCAGTTTTGTTTCCTCTCCTTCTCCAGTTTAGTCTCAACTCAATCAGGGGTGAGCCTGGGCTGGGAGCAGATCACTTTACTCACCATTATTTCACTGTCTGCATTTACCTCCTGCCCAAGAGGCCAGCTCACTTTTCCACTGTAAATTATTTATATACAAAAGCTCAGAAAAGATCCTTGATCTTCTCCTCCCAACCCCTCCAGGGTCTTGCCTCCAGTACTTTAATTCTCTCCCTCTGTTGTCTTCCTGGACATCTTCCTTAGCTCTCAGTCTGTCTTTCAACTACATTTAGGGCTGGAGTTTGGGGAAAGCGGGGAACTGAGTCAAGGGTGTCAGTTCCCGAAGGACCAGACCTAGTTAGCAAAATAAAGCCCCTCTCTCTGGCCAGGACTGGAGTGGCTTCCATGGTCATGTCGAGCTGCTCCATCAAAGAAAAGGATGGGGAGCTCTTCCCCAGCCAGCCCTTGACTCAGACATACCCATGAGTACCCCATACACAGACTGTCTGTACACAAATATACTGCATTCGGAAATGCCACGGGCAGTCATGCATATGTGCACGCTCCACGGATGCATCCTCAGACACATACAGACACCAGCATGCATTCTCTTAGGCATCCAGACCTGTAAGTCTAGATACACAGATAACACAGCATTGGAAAGTACCCAACAACGTGCAGACACCCAAAGACACAACTGTGCGTTCTCACACATGCAGACCTTGATACTTAATCACAGAGACATGAGCTCATATAAACCTATTACGAAGAAGACGGCTGACAGATCACCTGTCCCTAGACAGAGACCATTACCACCCACCCTTGAAACTGGGATTGCTCTGTTTCGCAGGACATTTGTGTGGGAAGTTGGCATCCCCTTTGACAATGGGCTCAGCCCTCCTCTGCCTCCTGCTCCCCTGCCAGCTTTCTCCTCCCTGTCCCCCTGTTGCCCCATTTTTTTTTTCATCCAGAGCTGTGCCCAGCCAAAGGGAAGGCTAATCACCATGACAGAACTGTTTCCACCTGTTTACATCTCTGCTCACCTCCCCCTAATGCCATTTTAGACTGCCTAGCAGCGGGGAGGAGGCCTGCTGTGCGGCCACTGTGAGACGGGGAAGAAATGAGCGAGAGGAGTTGGAGTGTGAAAAGGACCCTCACTAAGTGACTCCCCGTTCCAACAGCCACACACAAGATGCACATAATTGCTTTTAGCACAGTGGGATGGATAGAGATACAAAAGGTCAAATCAAGGATTTGTCCCATAATATCTTTGCTAAGCAGTGGCATCAGACGTCGGAAAAGCATATTCATGAATTGAGTTGCCAGAGTGTGGGGCAGGTTTTTTCAGAGGTGGCTGTGTGTTCCCTCTTTGAGGTGTGCCCGCCGTGGTGATTGGATTCACACGGAGCAAGTGACTTCTCAATGCTCAACAAAGCTCTGCCTGTGAATTGGACTAAATAGACTACTTGGCAGGCAGCTGAGATAACTATGCTAAGTGAATTTCATAGTTGCTCCCACTTCCCTTCTGCCCAAGCCTGCTGGAAAATGCAGGATAAAGGCCAAACCCCTGAGCATGGCATTCAAGGCCCTCCACCAGCTGACCCAAATTAATCCTTCCAGGCACTCCCCGACATGAATTGGATGTCCACCCCACTGGGCCCTTCTCCAATCTCTGAATGCATCAGGAGACTGGCTGCTTTAATGCCCTTGCCCGTGGCATTCCCCAGAATGCACTGTCCTTCCTCACTCATTCCATCCCTACTTCAGGCTTGACTCAAGTCCTAATTCCACCAACCCTTTCCTCGTCCCCCTACCTAGAAGAGACCAAACCCTTTTTGGAAGTAGGAGGACGGCAGGATAATAGAGAAAGATCCTGGTATCAGATGAAATGACAACAAGGTCACTGGGGTTGGTGTGTTGCAAACAGTCTATGGGGTGGGGGAGGGGAGCAGAAGCAGAATGCAGCTCAGACGCTATCGCAATCACCTAGCGGAGGGAGGCAGAGGATTTGAACCGGGGGGACAGCAGTGAAGGGGGTGAGCAAAGGTTATATTCCGTTCTATGTTGAAGGTAGATTTGAAAGTAATTGCCCAAGGACTGATTGTGGGGTATAAAAAAAGAATGTGTACCTAGCATGCACAAGGTCTTGGGTTCAATCCCCAGTACCTCCATCAAAGATAAATAAATTTAAAAAACCAAATTACCCCTCCCCCAAATAAAAAAATTAAAAATTAAAAAAACATTAAAGATGATTACAAGATTTTTGATCTAAGCGTTCACTGACAGGCAGAAAGAACAAATTTGGATGGTAGATCTTAAGATCTAATTCTGGACATACTGGAGGTGCCTATAGGTGTTCAAGTAGAGAAGTCAAGACTGAGGTGAAAACCAGGAGAGGGCAATATCTTGGAAGGAAGTATTTTAAGGAGAAAGACATGATCAGCCATGTCAAAAATAGCCATTAAGGAGGGAGGGTGTAGCTCAGTGGTAGAGTGTGCACTTAGCATGAATGAGGTCCTGGGTTCAATCCCCAGTAACTCTGCTAAAAATAAATAAACCTAATTACCTCCCCTCCCCCACAAAAAATTAACTTAAAAATTTAGAAAAACAAACAACAACAACAAAAAAACAACCCTTTAAAAAAACCAGCTAATAGGCCTAGTGAGATGCCAACCAAGAACTGACCATTGTGCTTACAAAATAGTGGAGGCAAAAGCTGGGACTGGAGTGGTTTCCGGAGCGAATAGTGAACTTTTGACAAGTTTTGCAATAAAGGGAAGCAGATCAATGAAGTGGAGTAGTGGAATCAAAAAAGGATTTTTTATAGGAAAAAAAAATACTGTTTTCAAAACACATTTGCCCTCACCCTCTGCTGCCTCCTATTTCTCTCACCCAGAAATGGACAATGTTACAGAATTTACCAAACTCAAGTCCACTGTTCAGCTCTCCGTGATTCCAGGAATCCCCATCCGAAGTTTCGCTGAAACCAGAATGATTCTTTCCTATTTAAACCCAGTCCTGTGGTTCTGGCCCCATCAACATTTCTCCTTCCCAACATCATGGCCAATTTATCATTCTTTTTTCCAAATTTCTCTTCTAAAACCAAGAAGGAAAGGAGATTTATTTTTTAGAGGAGTCATATATTCTCCAGTAAGTAGTGTTGGCAAATCAGAGTTTCTCCTAGCAACTTAAAAACATATAACAAATAATTTAAAAATTTAATGTTCTCCATGAGGGGGAAAAAAATCTCTGGCATATCAACTGTAGAGATATTAAGTGCATTTTCAGCTTTCAGAAAACACGCTGCGTGTCAGGTACATAATTTCATTAGCCTATTGTGTGGAGCAAGCCATTGTGAGGGGGTCTGTCATGTCTCCATTATTCCCAACCCCCACTGGAGTTTAATCACATTCAAGGCTATTTGCAACTATGGTTTCCCATTTCAAATCACATTAGGCTAAAATTAAGCCTATAACTTATACTTTGGGATGTAAATATACAACATTTTCCATCAGCGTATTCCACTGGTTAAGTTGCTTCTGCGCGATGTCAAGGAAAAATAGAAGAAAGACATCCAACTTAGTGTGAAAATTGAGAACCATTTACTGTAATTTTCCTGAAGGTCATCTCTGGGAGGGAAATAACCGGGAGGGCTACTCATCTTTCACTGGCTGTGTAGCTGGAATCCTGTCAATCTCATACCAATGTTTGTGAAAAGGTCAGTTGCCCCTCTCAACGCGATGGGTCTTTTTAAAATGGCAATTTGGAGGTGGCTCCTGGGTTCCCTGTGGTCCCTGACTTCACAGAGAGCTGCCAGTTAGAGTTGCACAGGCTGTGATTCATGTTGTCTGGAGTTGTGCAGTGCACAACAGATACAACTACATGCTGTAGCTCTGCTCCAGACAGTTCACGTGGGTTGAAGAAGAGAACGACAGAGTGCAAATACCTTGAGTTTCTTCTCCAACAGTGGCCCTGCCTTTACTGGCACTGCGTCCCTCTCTGCTCCATTCCAGTGGAGAGGACTACGCATTAAATGTGCCACTGTCACCACACTGTTCAAAAATATCCCACGTGTGATAGCGAATGTGGGCTGGCAACCATCATGCACAAAGGAAACCACAACACAACTGTGGGCTCGCTCCACTCCTATGTGCTCAGAAAAATGGTTCCCAGGTCCCCACACAGGAAGCAGCAGAACCTTGTGATAGCCAGAGAACCCATGTCCTGCACACCCCCAGCTGAGGCTGAACCTCCAGCTCCTACTGCTCGAGAAACACAACACCCAGGCATTCAGGAGCCCCTTCTCGCTCCACTCCTCTCCTCCTCCATACGTCTCCTTGGAGTTTTCCTATACTTCTGCCTTCTCTGCAGGATATGGCTCCATCATGGACCACACTCAGCTCTTTGAGGGGATTTGGGGTCTCTCAGAGGGAAACATCTACAAGGTAATAGCCTTTCTCTTGTTGATATCAATTATATCTTACCAAAGACCCCGTTATGAACTGAATGTGTGTGTGTGTCTCTCCTGAATTTGTATGTTGAAACTCTAATCTCCAATATGATGGTATTTGGAAGCAGGACCTTTGGGAGGCAATTAGGGTTAGATTAGGTCATGAGGGTGGGCTCATGATGGGATTAATGCCCTTATAAAAAACAGAAGAGACACAAGATCCATCTCTCTCTCTCTACCACACAGGGAGAAGGCAGCCGTCCATAAACCAGGAAGTAGGCTCTTACGAGAACCTGAGCATGCTGGAGCCCTGACCTTAGATTTGTGGCCTCCAGACTTGTGAGAAATAAATGTTTGTTGTTTAAGCCACCAACTTTTGGCATATTTTGTTATAGGAGCTGACACGGACGAAGATAACTCTTTCCCAAGAGGATTGAGGAGAAAGAAATCCCATCCTCATCTGGCAAGTTCTTCCTTCTTTTGACCTAAATCTGACTTCTGGCAGGTTTAGGTCCTAATTTTGCCCTAAGGAACAATACATAAGTGACCCCTGCCTTTCTTACATTCAGCCCTCACCTGCTGGAGCTCACTGTCATGGTTCCCTTTAGTATTTTCTTCTGCACGTTGAATTTCCCTAGTTCCTCCTCTGTATGGCCTGGTTCTCAGAGATGCTTCCCCACCATAATCAGCCTGTCCCCCATCTCCCACGTTGATGTGCTTTACAGAACCCAGGGCCCAGAAGTAACCACTCACCCAGACGTGGTTGCAACAGACGGAGCAGATTCCGTCTATTTTCATGTGCACCTATTTTCATGTCAGAATTTTATTTGACATAAAGAAGTTGGGGGATAATATAGTGCTTCAAAGGCTGGTTTTTTAAAAACAGGCTGGACTGGTACACATGCAGGAAAAAAGACTGGAACTGAGCTATGGCTCTGCGGGATGTGTTTTATTAACGACCCACGCAGCTTTGAGATATGTATTTGGTAATATCTATTAGAAGATTTGATCAGCCCTATGTGACTGCTGGCAGATTCTCCATTTTGGGTCTCAACAACCTTACCAGGAAAATGGGGGTGTTAATTGGATGATATCTAAGCTTATTTGCTCATAATTTCTTCTTCTTTCTTAGGGGCCCCGTGTTACCCAACACTGAGTGCAACTGCCCAGCTCTGTGACCTACAGGTGCATGGTTGGAACTGCAGGTCCACGTTCTCCTCCAGCTCTACCTGGAGTGAGGAATTTGGTGAGGCAGCGGGGTGAGTGGAGGGAGGAGGGAGGCTAATCCATGGAGCCCAGGACCAAGAGACCCAGGGCAGCTAAAGAGGCAGGACCAAGGTCCCACATCTGAGCCAGGCTACGTTGGAAATTAGGAGCAGAGGACAAAGGTCTCTTCCCCACTTCCCTTCTTACCTGTCTGCGCCAAGGCAGGAGATGCTCTTTATGGATGATGGTCTCCCTCTTCTATGTGCACTGCTGTTGGGGTGTCTCTCTCTTCTCCCCAGTGATATCTACTCACAGTGGCATTTATGAGAGGAGAGAGAGGGTCTCTAGCTGGGTAAGGAAGGGAGCCCTGACCATGCCCCAGAGGTGTCCTAGTGGCCATGTGCCCAGGAGAGCTGAGTCTGTTTTAACTCTGTCCATCCATCCTGGCCCCTCCACCCCGGTGGGACCCAGAATTTCCACTTTCTAGAGAGTAAATTACCCTCAGTCCTTTCTTACAGGACCAAACCCTACCACTTACAGAGGACTCCAGGAGACAGCACCGCCTTGCTTTTCACAGCTGCTCCGCGGTGATCTCTGACCCTGGGCTGTTCTCTGTTCACTGAGCTGATTCTTGCTTCAGTGCATCTGACACAGCCTCCACCAGCCCTGGGCCCTCCCTCCTGCCTCCCATGTCCTCAATCCCCGAGTTGTGGAGCCTTTATGAAATCTTCTCTGATCTAATCTAATCTCCAACAAGCAGCCTCCTTTGCTGCTTTTTCTCTCTGACAAACCCAATTTATTTTGATGTGTCGACCTTTGGGCTGCTGAGACCGGGCTGACCTTTTAGGGGAGCTCGGCTTTTGGGATGTTCAGGAACCCCCTCTCCTGAGGACCGTGTCAGCCTATTCTGCATCACATTTGTGCCCATTCTTTTCTAAAAAGGACCTGGGAGGGAAGCCCGTGCTGTGACTAAAGCTGTGAACAGCTCTCCTTTCTTAGGATGTCTTTCACCCCTCCTGCCTGTCAGGTAAGAGCCAGGGGCCAGGGGCGGGTGAAAACCTCAACCATCTGATGTTATCTGACTGATGTTTGATAGTCATTTAGACACTAGACAAGCTGACAAAAGGGGTAAAACATGATGTATCATATCATGTTTGCTACACCATAACCAAAATATATCATTATATCATATCATATCATTTTGTATTAGTTTGCTAGAGCTGCCATAACAAAATACTTCGGCCTGAATGGCTTACAAAATAGACATTTATTTGCTCACAGTTCTGGAGGCAGGAAGTCCAAGATCAAGGTGTCGGCCTGTTAGGTTTCAGGTTTCCTCTGAGACCTCTCTCCTCAGTTTGCACACAGCCCTTTTGCTGCCTTTTCACACGGCCTTTACTCTGTGCACGCACCTCTGGTGACCCTCTGTGTGTCCAAATCTCCTGCTCTTATAAGGACACCAGTCAGGTTGGATTAGGGGCCACCTGAACAGTTTCATTTCACTGTCATCACCTCTTTAAAGACCCAGTTTCCAATTACACCTACATTCTGAGGTTCTGGGGGTTATGCCTTTAACGTATGAATTCTAGGGGACAAAGTTCAGCTCATAACAATATTGTCCCCTAATCCCATCATCGGCGTGCACTGAGGTCACAGCAAAGAGAGCTGTCTCAAATTTCGGCTAGATATAGGAACGGTTCAGGCATATCCCAAGTTCAGATCCTCAGGTGGAATCTCAGTGAGGGGTGAGGAGGAAGGAGAAAAGATGAAGGCAGGCAATCTAGAAAATGGAACATGCTTCCATTCATTTGGGACCCTTTCTAGAATTGGGAGGTTAAATTAAATGATTTTTCAGTTTTAATATTAATTAATTCAATCAGCCATTCACTGAGCAAGCATTCACTCAGCCGCCAGACATGAGGAATCCAGAAGTAAACCAGCTGAGGTTCTTGCCTCAAGGAGGACCTATAATGATGTCTGAACCCTGGGTTTAGGGTTTAGGTTGGATGGGAGGAGGGCAGGAGCAACCAAAAGAAGGAGTGTTAAGAATGCTATGAGACAGGTGAGGGAGATTAAGAGGTACACACTTCTACTTATAAAATAAATATATAAACAAATGAGACCTAATCAAACTTACAAGATTTTGCACAGCAAAAGAAACCATAAATAAAACAAAAAGACAACCTACAGACTGAGAGAAAATGTTTTCAAACGATGTGACCAACAAGGGCTTAATTTCCAAAATATACAAGTAGCTCGCACAACTCAATAACAAAAAAATAAACAACCCAATCAAAAAATGGGCAGAAGACCTAAATAGACATTTCTGTAAAGAAGACATATAGATAGCCAACAGGTACATAAAAAGATGCTCGATATCACTAATTAGTAGAGAAATGCAAATCAAAACTACAAAGAGGCATCACCTCACACTGGTTAGAATGGCCATATCAAAAAGTCTACAAATAATAAATGCTGGAGAGGATGCAGAGAAAAGGGAATCTCCCTACACTGTGGGTGGGAATGTGAATTGGTGCAGTCACTATGGAGGACAGCATGGAGGTTCCTTAAAAAACTAAACAAACATACCATATGATCCAGCAATCCCATTCCTGGGCATATATCCAGAAAAGAGGAAAAGTCTAATTCTAAAAGACACATGCACCCCAGTGTTCACAGTGGCACTATTTACAATAGCCAAGACATAGAAGCAACCTAAGTGTCCATCAACAAATGACTGGATAAAGAAGATGTGGTATATTCATACAATGGAATACTACTCAGCCACAAAAAGAATAAAATACTGTATTTGTAGCAACATGGGAAGACCTAGAGAATATCATACTATGTGAGATAAGTAAGACAGAGCTATTATATGATATCACTTATGTGTGGAATCTAAAAAGTAATACAAATGAACTTATTTACAAAACAGAAACAGACTTACAAACATAGAAAACAAATTTATGGTTACCAAAGGGGAGGTGGGGGAGGGATAAATTGGGAGTAGGGTATTAATAGATGCACACTACCATATATAAAATAGATAAGCAACAAGGCTTTACTGGATAGCACAGGGAACTATATTCAATATCTTGTAACATAGTACAATGGAACTGAAAAAAGAATATAGATATATACATATATATATACATATAACTGAATCACTTTGCTGTATACCTGAAACTAACACAGTATTGTAAATCAACTATAAGTCAATATAAATAAATAAATAAGCCACAAAGTTACTGTAGTAGGAACTGTAGTAACTTTGTATGGTGACAGATGGTAAGGAGACTTATCTATCAAATTCAAAATTCAAAAAAAAGAATACCATGAGGCTTGAATGTTAGTGAAACCACAGACCTCAGCCCAAGGTAAGCACAGGCTTGTGCATTTCCCTCCTGGCCATTAGCAGTCCCCTCATTCTGGGCAGAAGCTCTGTTTGATAGAAGCTTGCATAAATCAGGACCTCTGAGGTTTGGGACATCTGAGAGACCTAGCACTTTGAGTCAGTCTAAGGGAAGCTAGAGACATTTCTAAGTCCCACACCTGGGACAAACAGGTGGGAGGAGGGCATGACTGTCACCACAGTGGTGACACCATGTCCACAAATCATGAAGTTTGGGATCCAGTGGGCTCCAACCTGGATCCCATTGCAACTGCAGGCAGGCAGGTAGTCGTTCCCAAACCAGACACCTCTTCCCCTCACCTCACACCAAGGCTTGGTCTCACGTCTGATCACACCCTCCCTGGGGAGCCCACTAGATGCCTTTGGGATCTGCCCCTGAGTGTGTGGCTGCTGGAAGCTGGGCTGCCAGCGCTACTTTCATCTAGAAGGTAAGCCTGCCATCTAGTGTCCATGCACGGGCAGCGCAGGGCAAACATGCTTGCCTCGCACTGTGGGCTGCACTCAGCCTGCAGCATCTTGTTTGGCTGCCTTCCAGGAAGCCAGACTACTCTGCTTTCAGAGTGGATTTGGTTTTTTAGAAAAAGCTAACAAGTCATGCTAAGCCAAATGGTTATTGGTAAGAATACAAAGAACAACATAGATTTTCCTCTGTGGTTTATAACCATCTAAAGGCAGGTAACTATTTTGAGGAATATATATGTTTTTAAAATTAGAGTCTTAAAAATCTTGTTTTTTCAAACCCAACTATGTATACCACGGAATCCTACTAAGGTACATTTTTACACAGAATTTAAAATACCTCTCCCCCCAGAAATGAGTGTTCGTGCCACTTTTTCCATGTAGGCTTGTCTTTTTAAAACAATGGTCTGTTTGATTTATTCAGCTGCTGAGTAGAGAGCTGCCTATACAGCCTGATGGATCCCCAGCTCCCCTCAAGTCCTGGTCCCTCAGAGCTGAGTATTAAACCTAGAACTGGGTCCTGTCCACAGATCTGTTCACCCTGGGGCTTTCTTCAGAAGACTTCTGATGGGGGAAAGGGCTAATGGAGGGACACGAAGCAGGAGATTAGCTCTGCTGCTGTTTCTCAAAGAAGGTGTGGAGGCCAGTGCCCAAACCACGGGAGGCAAAGGGCCCCAAGTGCATCTGAGGACACAGAGGAAGGACCAGAAAGTTAAAGCATCAGAGACTCAGACATTTCGTCCCTGCGGTCAGTGCTTGAAGGGCTGCTGCTTCCTTGAAGAGCAGGAGAGCCAGAGCCCCAGACTGAGCCAGACTAGGGGCGGAGAGGCCAAAGAGAGCCCTTCTCAGACTAGCAAAGCCAGTCCCTGGTGGTCAGGTCTTGAGAGGCCTTGAGCTCCCTGTGTTCTGGGAAAAGCCCCCCTGCAACTCCTAGAGCCCCCTTTTCCTGGAGCACGAGGTAGAGCCTGTCTCCTAGGATACTCACTGACTTCAACGCGATCTGAGCACAAAGGGTCACTTCAGTTGGGACAAGCCTGGAATTCAGGCCTGACCACCAAGTAGTCAGGAGAGTGAACCGATCTTTTTAAATATGGAACAAGGCCAGGAAAATAGGACCCTCACTTGGCCCTGAGCACCTGGCACTTCCATTATCTCCTTTGATCAGCCATATTCTGGAGCTAGAAGAGTCCCAGCTAATAAATGCAGAGGAATAAAAGGATTTTTTTTAAATCACTAAAACTCCAAACAAAACAATGGAACGAGGTAACAATTATCAATGGATGCTAAAATCATCAGGTGAAAGGTTAACGGAACTTTGTGGGCTGACACTACCTAAACCCACTGATCAATTTTGGCATCATTAAAATTGAAACAACAAGGGGGGACGGTGTAGCTCAAGTAGTAGAGTGCCTACTTAGCATACACAAGGTCCTGGGTTCAATCCCCAGTACCCACTCCAAAACTAAACATGCAAACTTAGTTACCTCTCCCCTTCCAAGACATAAAACAAACAAACAAACAAACAAAAGTTAAACAACAGATGCTATATGCCTCAAAGTAACAGCAACACACTGTAAAGTACTGGTGCCTAAAAATATTGATCTTGAATCTAATCGAGGCCTTGGATATAACTACCAGTTTACAGGAAATATGGAGGAAAGAGGGACATGTTACCTGATTCCACAAGAAAGCAATCAGACAAATACAGAGCACATGACATTATACAGAACAAACTACCTAGTTCTTCCTCAAATCAATGGTAAGAGTGGACTGCTTCAGAATAAGAGACTGAAAAGACATGACCATATGCAATTCATGGATTTTGAAAAAAAAACAACTGTAAAAAGATATCTGAGATAACCAAGGAATTTGAATATGCATTGGGTTTAGATGATACTGAGGAATTGTTAATTTTGTTAGGTAAATAATGATATTATGAAATGTAAAAAAAGTCATCAAATAGAGATAAAAACTGAAATGTTTCTGGTGAAATGACCAGCTATCTAATATTTGTTTTCAAATAGACCTGCAGGAAAAATGGGAGGGGTAGATAAAACAAGATTGTCAAAATGCTGATAATTATTGCATCTAGGTGCTGGATACATGGAAGTTCTTTTTATTCTAATTTTGAGTATGTTTAGAGATTTCCATAATAAAAAAATATGCATACACACACACTGTGGTGCCTTCAACCCTCCATGCAGATCTCAGTTCATATCATATTATGTAAAATTCAGCCTCAGTTTGGGGTCTGGGAAGGACACGTAGACTCATATAGAAGAGGCAAGGAATGCCCATGGGAAGTTTGTGAGACTCTTCCTTCAAACATTTTGGACTTAAAAAGACAATTGAAAACAATGAGATACCACTATGTACCTATTAGAATGGCCAAAACTCAGAACACTGACAACATCAAATGATGGCGAGGATGTGGAGCAACAGGAATGCTCATTCATTGCTGGTGGAAATGCAAAATGGTACAGCCACACTGTATGATACTATAACAGTGGATACAAGCCATTATATATTTGCCCAAACCCATAGAATGTACAACACCAAGAGTCAACCCTACTGTAAACTGGATGGTAATGATATGTCAGCGTAGGTTCATCAATTGTAACAAATGTATACCTCCGGGGCGGGGGGTGGGCAGGGGAATGTTGATAATGGGGGAGGTTATGCATGTGGTGGGGCAGGGGGTACATGGGAAATACCTGTACCTTCCACTCAGTTTTGCTGAGAACTGAAAATTGCTCTAAAATATAAAGTCTATTTTTAAAAGATAATTGAAATGATCTTTTAAAAACTATTCTACAGTCTCCAAAATGGACAGAAGAATTCCATGTGAGAAGAATCTAACAGGCTATTTCTTGGCAGTGCTGGGGACTGCCTACTAACTTAACCAAAATAACCAGCATCTCCCACAGACAAACGTGCAAAGATGCCCTCAGGGCACATCACAAGCCAGAACACAGAGGAACACATGAACATGTATCCTGACACGCCCACAAGGTACAGACTACACACATGTATACTGACCCTGGCACAGACACTAGCGCAGCCACCAGGACGTGCACAAATGTCCAAGCACCCACAGGACATGAGAACACACTGCCTTCCAGAAAGTGCGGACATAAAATTCCAAATTCAAACAAATTTAGTAGTACTGAATTTTTTTTTTAATTTTCAAATTTTTCTAGTAGTACTGAATATTAATGCATAGCTACATAGAGGGGAAAAGGCTTCAGAAATAAAAACAACTCCCAAACATCCATCCTAGTATTCCTGGAAGATCTCTATTAATTTGAGGGTAGGTTTAAAATCGTGTTGGTGGCGGGGAACAGCTCAGTTTAGAGCACATGCTTAACATGCACAAGGTCCTGCGTTCAATCTCTGGTACCTCCGTTAAAAATAAAAAATAAAAAAAAATGTCAAAAGAAAAAAGATAGCTTTGGCTTTCTTGTGTTTAATTCTTCTCACACCACACATTTCTCTGGGAGACCTCATCTAACCTAAGCCTCATTCAGTGCCGGTGTACTGATCCCTCCCAATTCTCCCTCTCTAGCTCATGCCTCTCTCCTAAGCCACAAACTTGCATTTCCAACTGCTTATTGAACTTATTTCCTCTTGGTAACTAAGATACAGGCCACGTTTACTTCTCTCTCATATAACAATTCAGAGGTAGCTGGCCCATGGCAAGCTGGATGCTCTGTCATCCTCGCCATGTGCTTTTAATCTCTGAGCCCGAGGTGGCTGCTTCAGTGTGGTTATCTCTTAGCCAGTGGAAAGGAGAAATGAGTCAAGAGAGTTTATGCCCAGTCCTTCTAAGAGCAAGACACACATCACTTCTGTTCACATCCTAATGGCCAGAGTGTGGTCACATGGCCACTTTCTGCAAGGGAAGCTCGGAAGTGGAGTCTTTGGCTGAGGGGTCATGTGCCAGCTGACACTATCCTTACAGAAGAAGAGCAGCAAGGTATTGGGAGATAATTGGAAGTCAGATGTTTCCCTGGGATACTTCAAACTCAATAAAAATAGAAGTACGCTCACCATCTTCTTGGAACCCTGTCCCATATCTATGCCTCCTCCTCCAATCCCCAGATTGACACATGACCTAACATTTATCCAGCCACCTCAGTAGGTTTGCCAGCTTAAATACAGGATTCCTAGTTAAATTTGAATTTCAGATAAACAAGAAACCTTTTTTTGGGGTATCAACATGTCCCAAAGAGTGTGTGTATTTTTATTTGCTAAATCTAGCAACCCTACACCCAAGCCAGAGGCCTTGAAGCCATCCTGAATTCCTCCCTCTTTTTCCATTTTCAGTTACCTTCCAAGTACTGCTGATTCTTTTCTATAATATTTCTTAATCTCTCCCCTCCTCTCCATCTCCACCACACCTTCCCTGGTGTGGACCATCAGTCCCTCTCTCAAAGACTCCTGTAATTGCTTCCCTCCTGGCCTTCCCAGTCTTGCCCCTTCTAATGCATGCTATGTGCACCAGGTAAACTGGTCTTTCTAAGAGGTAAACCTGACCACATCACTCCCTTGCTTAAAATTCTTCCATTCCACTGCTCCCCCTGGCTTTCAGGATAAACTCATTAGTCAGGCTGATAAAACTCCTTGATCCTTTGTCTTCTCTCTCTCTCTCTCTCTCTCTCTCTCTCTCTCTCTCTCTCTCTCTCAGCATCTAATCCATCATTCGATGCTGAGAGATGGCCCAGCCACATCAAGCCTGTGGGAGCCCTATAAAAGTACCACTCTGTTCCTTTTGATCATGTATCTCCTCTATACAGCAAGAGCTTTCTCATTCCTACCACCATCCCCACACACCCTATTCTCCTTTGCCTGCCTAAACCTCACTCGTTCTGAAAAACCCAGCTTACATGTCACTTTCTCCAAGAAGCCTTCCTAACATTATTTTTTAAGCACATAGTTTTGCCCCCATAGCCCTTGACACACTGTTCTGTGATAGTTGACTGATTTGTATGTTTCCCCAACTACATTTTAAGTTCCTGCAGGGCATGAACTATGTCTTATTTGTTTTGATACATTCAGAAACAGATACAGTAATCAGCATGAGTAAACAATAAATAGTTATTGGATGAATGATGGTTCTTTGGCTGAAAATGTTCCTGCTCCCATCCCTGGCAAGTCCAGCAGGTCTCCACTGGACACCGCTCCATTTCCAGATGTGAATCTTTCAGCCTAAGCCTGTTGGGTCTTTATCCTCACTGAAACTCTGGGCTTTGATCTCCATGGCTCATCCATGATGAAAAAGCTTCCTGTCCACTCCATTACGCTCCTACCTAACGGATGTTGGACTAAAGAAATGACACCTTACCCAGTGAGGCCCTAGCCAGTTCCCCTCCCAAGTTGAGTTTCAGATCATGATTCCAGCTGACATGGGGCAGCTGTTAGATGAGAGTTTTCCTCCTGCCCTCCCAACCCCCACGATTTGCCCCTAGCCCTCCCTCACCCCGGGGGAAATCACTCCTCTTTTTTTTTTTCCCGTTTTGTTTTCGGCCACATCAGTGTTCAGCAGGAGCAGGCAGCCATGCCTTGTTTGAGCTGTGATCTAACACCAGCTGACAGGTGGGTTTCGGGGGTGTCTCTGGGGCCGTGGCCTGTTTAGTGGATTTACCACTCTAAACTCAATTACAGGAGACTTTCACGCTTCACAGGCAATTCCAGTCCCTTTTTGATAAAAACTCTGGTGAGTAAATAAGTCATGATGATGATAGGGGCCTGCCATTTAATATTCATTGAAGTACACATGTTTGGAAATTGGAAGCAGAGTTTAATCCATTTTCATATTTATATCAACATGCAGCTTTAAAAAGAATCCCTCCTTTTCTCCAGCAATCTTGTCAATTTCTCATTTAAAATGATAAAGCTAAACTGGACATAATTTTTTTAATTTATAAATATCCAAAGTTATAATTATTAAAGTGTGAGCTTCAGATCTGTTCACTTTCAACTCAGAACTAATTCCTGCTTTTCATTTGAACTCCTGGGAGAGGTAGGTAACAGACCAATCAAATTCATTGCCCTTTCTGGGGCAGCTCGATTTTGGGGTTTAACTTTGCTACAGGAGCTCTGTGACTGTGGCCAACCCAAGTAATGTGAAAGCACCGGCTTTTAAGTAAAGGTAAGATTCACAAAATGCCAGTGTTCGTGTTCACGAATAAAAGTCACAGGCCGTTCATTGAGGGAGACTTGAAACCTGGGGAGAAAGAGTTAATGCAGTGCAGGGTGTGGGGCACGGTGGTATTGCCCCCCTCACTCCTGCTTCTTTTTTTTTTTTTAATGTGGATGAATGTTTAAGTATGGTGCTATGGTTGAAGGCATCTCTTTTAATAATGCAACACACAGCTTCCTGAGGGGACAGCAGTTGATTCGGAAACTGAATATGGTGCACTCTAAATTCTCCTCCCCGAGGAAGGCTGACTAACTGATAAGTGCCATGAGCTAGCATGGGGACTCATTCTGTCAAATCAACTTGCTGGAAAGGCCCCATGCGGAATCTTCTCCAGTCTCCAGGAGCTAATGTGAGCAGACACTTGTGACATTAGACAGTGCAGCAGGCCTGGCATCAAGGAAAAGTTTGCCATCCGCCGACAAGGTGGTCTTTAGATGACAAGGATAAAGAAATCAGTGCAAATTTGTTAATGTAACAACTTGGAAAAGTATGCTTAAAAAAAAAAAGTCACCCTATGGGGAGCGAGGATCAAAAGAAAAAGAAGGCAAGAACAGTACTTGGAAGCTTTCTTTGGGCTTTTCTGCACCTTTGGGGCATTGCCTTCTGTCCCGGTCCTTATTGGCTGGGGTACCTTCAGTTAAGTGAGTGAGTCCCAAACTTTGTCATTCTATGTCATTTGCTCCACTAACCAAAATCAAATAAAGTAAAAGAAAATAAGGAAAGGGAAAGCAGAAAAGAAAAAAGAGAATTCTTGTGCCCTCGCCTTCCTAGAGTAAATAACAGCTTTCCTATTTGAGATGGGTGATCACATGACTATCTCTAAGTGAGAATTCTTATCTGTAGGATTTTGGTGCATTAGTCCTGGAGGAAAACTGAAGTGACTATTCAAGGGAAGAGACAGGGTGATAAGAGGATGTTACCTGTGTGTCTGACACAAAATATAAGTTGATGCCTAAAACTGTATCAAGTATTTTAAGAATTAAACAGCACTTTAGGAAAAAAAAATGAAGTAATTGATATCAGATAGACAAATGTGATTGTGTTGTCTGATTCAGAGAGGTGGTTTTTCCATCTTGGTTGGGTCAGTTTAATTAAAATGGCAATATGATATAGCCTACTTATCCCATTTTTAAATTAAAAAAAAAAAAAACATGACATGCTTTTGAGTATGCTGTGCTACATCAGCTCTCCCATGGCAGCTGTGAGGGCACAGGTTCCAGAGGAAGACACCCTGAGTTCCAGATCCTGGCTCTGACACTTAACAGTTTTTGATCTTTGGCAATCAGGCAAGAAAAAGAAATAAAAGGGATCCAAATTGGAAGAGAAGAGGTAAAATTGTCACTCTATGTGAATGACATGACACTATATAGAGAAAACCCTAAAAGCTCCACACAAGAACTACTAGAGCTGATAAAAGAATTCAGCAAGGTAGCAGGATACAAGATTCACATACAGAAATTAGTTGCATTTCTTTACACCAACAATGAATTAGCAGGAAAAGAAAGTAAACAACAAAGGAGGTGAAAGACTTATACATGGAGAACTACAAAACATTGATTAAGGAAATCAAAGATGACTTAAAGAAATGGAAAGGTATCTCCTGCTTTTGGATTGAAAGAATCAACATTGTTAAAATAGCCATACTGCCCAAGGCAATCTACAGATTTAATGCGATCCCTATGAAATTACCCAGGACATTTTTCACAGAACTAGAACAAACAATCCTAAAATATTGAAGAAAAAGAATGAAGCTGGAGGAATAACCCTCCCAGACTTCAGGTAATACTACAGAGCTACAGTAATCAAAATAGCATGGTATTGGCATAAAAACAGACATATGGTCAACGGAACAGAATGGGGAGCCCAGAAATAAACTCACAGACCTATGGTCAATTAATCTTTGACAAATGAGGCAAGAATATACAATGGAGAAAAGACAGTCTCTTCAGCAAGTGGTGTTGGGAAAACTGGCCAGCTGCATGCAAATCAATGAAGATAGAACACTTCCTCACTCCATACACAAAAATAAATTCAAAATGTCTTAAAGACTTAAATATAAGACAAGACACGATAAATCTTCAAAAAGAAAACATAGGCAAAACATTCTCTGACATAAATCTTAGCGATGTTCTCCTAGGGCAGTCTACCCAGGCAAAAGAAATAAAAGCAAAAATAAACAAATGAGACCTAATTAAACTTACAACCTTTTGCACAGTAAAGGAAACCATAAGCAAAACAAAACAGCAACCTACAGAATGGGAGAAAATATGTGCAAATGATGCGACTGACAAAGGCTTAATTTCCAGAATATATAAATAGCTCATACAACTTAATAACAAACAAACAACTCAATCCAAAAATGGGCAGAAGACCTAAATAAGCAATTCTCCAATGAAGACGTACAAATGGCAAATAAGCATATGAAAAGATGCTTAATATCACTAATTATCAGAGAACTGCACATCAAAACTACAATGAGGTATCACCCTTCACACCAATCAGGCTGGCCATCATTCAAAAGTCCATGAAAGATAAATGCTGGAGAGGGTGTGGAGAAAAGGGAACTCTCCTACACTGCTGGTGGGAATGTAGTTTGGAGCAGCCATTATGGAAAACGGTATGGAGAGTCTTTGAAAAAAAAACTAAAAATAGACTTACCATATGCTCCAGCAATCCACTCCTGGGCATATATCTGGAGGGAACTCTAATTCAAAAAGATACATGCACCCCAATGTTCATAGCAGCACTATATACAATAGCAAAGACATGGAAGCAACCTAAATGTCCATCGACAGATGACTGGATAAAGAAGCTGTGGTATATTTATACAATGGAATACTACTCAGCCATAAAAAAGAATAAAATAATGCTATTTGCAGCAACATGGATGGACCTAGAAATCATCATTCTAAGTGAAGTAAGCCAGAAAAAGAAAGAAAAATACCATATGATACCACTCATACGTGGAATCTAAACAAAAAGAAAAAAGTAAAAAAAGGGACACTATGAACTCATCTACAAAACAAAAACAGACTCACAGACATAGTAAACAATTTTATAGTTACTGGGGAAAGGGGGTGGGAAGGGATAAATTTGGGAGTTTGAGATTTGCAAATGTTAGCCATTATATATAAAAATAGACTTAAAAATAGTTTCTTCTGTATAGCACAGGGAACTATATTCAATATCTTATAATAGCCTTTACTGAAAAAGAATATGAAAATGAATATATGTATTTATATGCATGATTGGCACACTGTGCTGTACATAAGAAACTGACACATTATAATTGACTGTACTTCAATTTTAAAAAATTTAAAAAATAGTTTGTGATTTTTGGAAAATTGTTTGAGAGCAACATTTGCCTTATAAGGTTATTCTAAAGACACCTGCCTCATAAGAACATTATAATATGAGTTAATATAGATGAAGTTCTGAGATCAGAGTCTGGGAGATAAAAGTGTTCTATAAACTTGGCCATGATTATTATTTAAATGAACCTAAACGGGTTCCCACAGGTTCCTAATGATTGCAACTAAAAAGGGTTCTGTGTCAAATAAGCCTATGAATCAGGTTTAACACAATTAAACAATATTTTTAAACCACAGTATTTCTCAGAACCTTCAATATGCAGTCATGTATTATGAGGATCCAAGGAAGAATGTACTTCCTAACTTTGTTTTTCACAGTCAGTGCTGTTCCCCAAGTGAAGGAATTATCAGCAGTCCCAACCTCTGGTTCAGAAGGAGATTGTGGAGTCATGGTGTCCAAATCACTGGGATGGTAATTTAAAGCATACCGATTAGTTACGATACAGATCTCATACATCTCACTTAAAACACTACCTTTTTGAAACAGCATTTTTTTAAAGTGGGATTGGCAGGAGGCAGAATTGTATATGATTAAAACAGACACTTGAGTTGAACAGACCTGGGTTTAAATCTGTCAAACAAGTTATTTAATATCTCTAAGCCTCAGTGTCCTCAGCTATAAAGTGGGGGCAACAGTGATATATAGCTCCTAGGCTTGCTATATGAATTAAATGAGGTAAGGCGTGGCTCTGTTTGCTATTATTGATGCATATATCCTAACAGAGGGGTTAATATTTGTCAGCAAACAATAAATTAGTTATTCTGTTCTCAACCACTCTACTCATTCAGAGCCCCCAGTGCCTCTAAGGTTGTAGTAGGAAAAGCACTGGAATGGGGCCCAGCACCTGTGGGTTTTAGAGCACCCTTTGTGCTTGATTGGTTAGTTGATGGATGTATGACATGTTTACTGAGATCACCACGCCTCCCTGTGCCCAGTTTTCTCTTCTGTGAAAAAGAACAAGAGAAGCACACCTTTCCTACTCATTTCGGGGTTATTGTGAGGATCAGATCCCTGATTCTCATGTACGTATGATTTTCTTAAAGTATAAAGACCTACAGCTTTTTCAAAAATAATTTATCAAATGCTTACTATGGTCTTACATGCAATGCCTCATTTTAATCTTTACTATTTGGTGGGTATTATTATACCTATTTTAGAGATGAGGAAAGTGAGGCTCAGGGAGGCCAGGTATTCTCATTTCCCCCAAGGTCTCATAGCTAATAAGCAATAGAGCCAAGAATCAACTCCAGATCTGACTCCAAAGGTCTTAGAATCAGTGTGCTTTAAAAAATAATACCATTAAAATACGTTTTAATTTTGAGATCAGTACTGGCCACATATAATTCATCTCTCTACCAGGTTCTACAGACGTCTTTTTGATTTTGTAAAATCTGTAACTTGGACAGCAGCCACCAGTTAAATGAATGAAGATGAAGCATTGGGTAGAAAATAGAATGATCAACATGGGATCCACTCTCTTAATTGGATGATTATTTATGGACACTGGGTAGTTGATTAACTTTCCCTGTGATCTATGCATATTTGCTTTAATTATTACTACAATTAGCATATGTTTGAGGACACCAGTTGGAGAAAGTCCAGTCACCTGTGTTAACTGATCTGCACATCCTGATAGCTCCTGGATGGCAAATTGATGTGCACAGCAAGCAGCTTCACGGACTGAAGTAAAGCAGGGTCTGTCAGAGAGGGAAAATCCATATTAATGATATGCTATAAAACACTTTTTGTTAGTTACATATATTCCTTTACTTTCATTTCCCAAGAATAGCTCAGCTGTCAAAGCATTTCCAAGATTTCCATAGATTCGGCAAATACTGTGCGATCGAATTATTGCTCTGAGAGAAGCTACAATTAAAACACATTAATCATTGTAACAAAGGATCCTTATTGAGGCTGACAAAGATGGTGAAATCTGATGCATAATTAGTCTGGTTAATCTTTTAAAAGTGAATTAAACTGCTAACAAGTTAAATCACCGTGATTTTCAAAATAAGCCTCCAGGGTGAGCAGAGAATGGGAATATTATCATTTTTAAAAGATATTTTCTTCCTCTTTCTCATTTCTGGGCTTGCACTGGAGACCTTGGGTTAGAAAGTGGGACCCATAAGAGCAGCTGGGGAGAAGGAGGCTGGTCAAGCTTTTCTCCACAATGATTTCTCAATATAGAGGATCATACAGTGGATGGAAAGGGAACCACACATGACCTTTAAATCTGATTCAGAACTAACATGGCACCTGCTTACCAGACATTCTCAATGACCTCAAGTGGATCTATCATGCTGTTCTGATTTCTTTCCCGCTGTAAGCCAACCAACCGTGACAACGACGTCACTCTTGTACAACTTCCCCCTTTTGCCCTTCTCTCTAGTCAGATGGCTTATTCTTCTGGATGACACCTCTTTTCGTTGCATTACAATTGCAGTGAAAGACGTGCCACATGCAGGGGAGGGGAGGGTATAGCTCAGTGGTAGAGTGCATATCTAGCATGCATAAGGTCTTGGGTTCGATACTCAGTGCCTCCAATAAAAATAAACAAATGAATTTTACCTAATTACCTCCTCACCAACAAAAATAAATGAAAAGATAAAAACTTTTAAAAAAACATATACAAAAAAAGATTTGCCATACTCAGAAATAACTGAGATGGGCAAATATGAACTAATAAATCATGGGAAAGGGACAGAAGGGACAGAATAATCATTTGGGCTAAAGTCTTCACTTTGGATGAGTCTGCACAACTTTTGGGAGTTTTAGTGGATGCTGTGATGCGTGATCCGGACCCCCTTCAGGTAGGAAAAACTTATTTCCCCAGCTGCTAGGAGGCTTGCTAAAATTTTAGCCTTGAGTGAAGAAAACTGCCCCTCCAAGGTCGTGCTTCCTTCCAGGGGCAACTGGCATCCATTTATTGACCAATGTGGGGATATAAAGACTGGTCCAACTTGGAACAACTCCAGGGGCTCCTCCTGATGCCAGAGTTCCCTGTGCGGCTAAATTCTTTGTTGGGAGAGCATCACAACTTAATTTCTCCCTCACCCAATCCTAATTTCTTCTCCTCCCTCCTATAGGTATTAATCACAAGAAGACTCCCTAACAGATAAGCTGACTGCTAAACTGCATCTCAGAATCTGCTTCCTGGAGGCCCCAACCTACAACAGAAGACATCTCGCTTGTGAGTGGAGGTCTCTGATGACTACTGATCCAATAAAAGCAGGTGGTAAAAATGAATCAGCCAAGCTCCCAGCTCAGCTGCCTCCTGGCTCTACATCCACTCCCATAACAAGTGTATTCCTGCAAACAGAGGCCAAAGGAGATATCCAGGATCATTCAAAGAGGGAGCGATTATTGCTAACACAGATGAAAGGCTTTAAAAAGTAGGTGGGTCTTAAGCAAGTCGTTTTAGGCTAGCTACTTAACTTTCCTGAATTGTTTTTCATCTGCACAGTGAGCAGGCACCCTTAGCCTCAGGAGCTTGTTGGTTAAGTGAGATGATATACATCAGTTAGTTGCCTGACCTCTGAATCCCACCAAAGGTTTATTCCTCCTTTCATCCTCCATCCTCTTCACCCTTTTTTTAGATTCCAGGAAAATCACTGCTTTTCCTTTGTCCTGATTGGGCTCACCTAACCCACGGGTGTTTTGGGGATTCCATCTCAGGTGCTCATTCACCCGTCTTCAGACCGTGAAGTCTCTCCCTAGCTGGCTGGTCTCAACAATTAGATGTCCCTACATGTTAGTTCCAGCGGAGGTGGGGGCACCTCACAGGAATCCCTGTGACAACTGATGACTCTCTCCACTTGGAAAATACAGTGGACAACTCATCAGTGTTAAAGTGTGATTATTTTACATTTAAGTCTGGGCACTGTTCTTGGTTTCATGTGTTAACAGCAGTTTCTCTCCACTAAACTGTAAGTTATTTGAGGGCAAGTAGCTTATCACCTCTTGTAACCCACTAGGTCTAGCCTTGGGGGGAGTGTTTTTGGTCAAATTACCTGGGAGTCTTGACAAGGAAACTGCTAAGAGAATAAGAAATACCTGTAAAAATTAATATATCTTGGGGTCTCCTCAGTCACTCTGTGGCAGTTTCCAGGCAGCTTTAAATACTCTTTAACCTCCTGGTGATGCTGCTGCCTTGTGTCATAGTGAAAGAAGCAAAATTTACAAGACTTGTCATGAGTCAGATCCCTGTCTCTATCTTAGGCTTGAACCTAGGAAATCTTAACAAAATTATAAAGTATCAAGGGAGATTTGGGAATCAGGCTAAAACTGGGCCTTAGAGAAAAGGGAAGTGGAACTGAGATCATTCGGCCCAGGATAAGGGAAGTTCTGTTAACTCCCAATGCAAAATGTCTATTGCAAGGAAACCGTTCAAGTCTCCTTTGGCTTCCCATAGGAACAAACAAGACTGAAGCAAGGACACTGAAATCGTGAGAGAGATTAAATCAGACTACTCTGTGTGTGTGTGTGGGGGGGTTACTTTCAGGCTAGCTTTTTAAATATTTTGTTTTATAACTATGTAACATACTCACATGGTTTCAAAGTCAAATCTACAAAACAGTGTAGATTCAAAGAATTCTAACCATTCCTCCTGTTCTATTCTCTCCCACTCCCATAAGAAATATTTTAATGTTTTTACTTTGTTTTGGCCTATCTCCCTACCTTTTAAAAATCTTTTTCTCCCTTTTTACTATTTCTCTGTAGTCATTCATTTAACTATTGTGCTTTTTCTCTTTTGTGTTTTCCTAATTTAGTCTTCATTTCTGAAATAAAATTTTCCCTTTATTTCTAATTCCTTCCTGGGTTTATTACCTCATTTCTGTAAGTTTCTAATTCTAACTTGTCATTCTCTTATATTTTCTATCATTTAAAATAGTTCTTTTAGCTTGTTTGCAATATTAGGATTTACTTTTTATCAGTTTCATGAGCATATTTTTCTAAGTGGCTTCATTTTGGGGCTGAAATATTTCCTTGATGCCCCAGCTTCAGTGGGCTTCATCTTCACCCCTGTTTCCACACCCCCATCCAGGACTGTCCGGTTTTACCATCCCCCTTCCCCCTACCACACGTTTCCAGGATCTTGCTCCACCAATTGCTGCCTCTTCTCTTTTTCTGTACTTTAAACCTCTCTCCCTACTGGAACTTTTCCTTCAGTATACAAATATGTTTGTATCTAACCTATCTAAAAATTAAGACAAACTGCCCCCATCTCCCATCTTATATTCCCCTTTAGCCATCTTCTCTAATTCTATTCTTAGCCAACATTTTGCAAGGTCCAGTCTGCATTACTTCATTTCGCATCCCTACACACCTCTGCTGAAACTGTCATAAAGGTCACCACTGATTTCCTGGTTGCTAAATCCAAGGACCATTTTTCAGTTTTTATCTCATGAGACCTCTTTCTACTCTCAGACACCACCTCTTTTTTCTTGAAATGCTCTCCTTTGCTAGTTCTTGTTCTTTGGTTCCTCCTTCTTCAGCAAGCCATGCAAATTTGCTATTCTGGGGTTCTATCCTTGGTCCTCTTCTCTTCCCATTGTGCTTGCCCGCCCTGGGTGATCCTATCCACTGCCTCAATTTCCACTACCACTCAAATGTTAATAATTTCCTATCTACTACTTATTTATTTACACCCTTCCTTATTCCAAAAATAAACTTAAGACATCTCATTAAGATATACAGTGAAAGAAATTAATGGAGAAAATCTAGGCAAAGGGTGGTGTTGGGGGGGTCTACAAATAAGGCAGAACACAAAATTGGGCTCTAAGATTTCTTGAAGTAGGTGCAAAAAGGAAAACAGAATAATGCATATGTTTCACTGTGTTCCTAAAATAAGAACAAACTATTTGCTCAATAGTAGCATGGAATTCACAGTCTGAGACACAAGCATTTTATCCCATGGGCCCTAATAAGGGGGACACTGCACTGTGTTATGGAGTGTTCTCAAAATATCAGTATAGTAAGTACAACAACATATTTCTACAAGCTGTTTTCTTCTTTAATAATGCCTCTCAATATTGATGAATTAGATTTTTTTTTTAGTGGCTTAACACACATTTATTATCTCAAAGTTCTAGAGATCCAACATGGCTCTCACAAGGGTAAAACCAAGTTGTGGGCATGACCACATTCCTCTTGGAGTCTCCAGGGTGAATTCCATGTCCTTGACTTTTCCAGCTTCTCAAAGCCACCCTCAATGAATCAGATTTTTTTATTTTACAGTAAACATATGGAAGGCCAAAATAATGTAGTTCTGGTACTTTGCTCTGTAACAACCACACCCACTAATTTTCAAACTTTCTTTAACAACAGACTTCTTTGTTAAAAATGAAATCCCATGTGGAGTCCGAACACCTAAAACTGATTCAGTTGGAACAGTTCTGATTGAAAGGGAAATAAGAGGCCTGTTAAATACCTCCCATCTCCTGTCCATCCCCACCTGCCTGGCAGCCTCTGAGGTTCAGCAGAACAATTTCTGGAAGCCACCATTCAAGGATAAATTCTGAGAATCATGTCTTGAATGAAGTGATTTTGATAATTCTCTGTAATTACTTCCTGAAGCTGAACTTTGGGTCAATTCAGCTGATCCAAAGTTAGTATTGACTGAGTATTGCCTATGGATGTGGGGCAACCATTAGTCATTAATACACTAAGCAAATCAGCACAACTATTTTGGAAGACAATTTGGCAATATCTATAATAAGTAGTAGTGAGTTCAAGATTATGCTCCCAAACATGATTAAGTTGCCATTTAAGTGCAGATCCACAAGATGAAATGATTGGCCAAGTTGAAGATAGGATCAGGATTCTCTTAGGAAGTGGTTCTCAAACTTAAGCTGACATCCAAGTCACCTGGAGGATTGTTAAAACACAGACTGATACACTCCATCTGCAGAATTTCTGATTTAGTAGGTCTGAGGAGGCTGAGAATTTGCATATCTCACAAATTCCTGGGTAATGCTGATGCTACTAGTCTGGGGACCATATTTTGACACTGTTCTTGAAGAAACTCAGGGAAACCTCACCTATTCAGACAGAGTATCCAATTAAAGGTATGTATTATTTCTCAGAGTATAATTTAGAATACAATCTAACTCAGATGCGTAGAGCAATCAAGGTGCTAAAGTGCTGTGACTTAAAATGGCAACAATAAATGTTAAGAAAAATCTTAAAACATTGTTGTCATCTTGGTCTTAAAAATATATACTATGAATAAAGATACCTAAATGTTTAATTGAGTGATACAACTTTCTGGAAGGCAAAACACAAAAAGGAAAAAAAGAAAACAAAACTAAAACCCCTATGATATCACTGTTTTGATTTACTTTTTAAAAATTCTGAGTGAGATTTCACATTTGTGTTTCCTTTTCTGTGAACTATCTTTTGATGCACATCCTTTCACCATTTTAACAGAATTGTTTATCTTTTTCTTATCAGTTTAACACAACCTGTGTCTGCTATTGGGTTGCAAATATTTTCCAAGTTTGCCTTAACTTTGTGGTCATTTTTAAATATACATGCTTTGAAATTTGTCACATCCAAACATACATATCAATCTTTTCCTTAATATCTTATGGTTTTATATTTTGAAATTTAGAAAGTTAAATCTTCTATATTGCAGATTATATTTCTTAAATTCACCTATATTTTTTGCTATCATTTTTACGGATTTGTGCTTTTATGCTTATATCATTCACTCATCCAAATTTTATCTTGGTATACAGAGTGATCCAGCTTTATTATATCCCCCAAACACTAGCCAGGTACCCTTAAGCCTTATTAAATTATCTAACATAAAGCTGCCCTTTTAAAGAAAAGGAAGAGATCAATATTTCCCAGAATTCCCTGGTGGCAAGACTCCCCTAAGGCACATATTAAAATGTAAGTTCCCAGGCCCCTATCCAGACTCTGATAAATGGGGGTGTGGTATATTTTTAATAAGTACCCTCAGGTGATTCTTATCATCTGGGAAGTTTGGCAAACACCGGAATAGTCTTTATTTTGGACCTAAATAGACAGGACCATTAAAAGAATGACACTGCCATTGATAGGACAAATACTGGTTAGAACCAACTAGGGCCAAGATGGTGGAAGATTCAACTTCCAATAGACCTTGGGCCTCATTACACACTCATTTTAATACATTAGTATAAACGATGCACCCATATTCATCATGACAGTTTCCAGGCTGACCATAAAAGGCAAAAAGTGAGCAAAACAGTTGGAATAATCCTTCCCACTTGTTAGCATATGAAATTACCCAACCCATAAAAACTAACCACCCGTGCACCCAAGGGCAGCTTTCCCTTCTGAAACATCCTCTTGTGTCCCCCATCCTCCTGCAACAGAGGCAGCAATGGATGGTCTGATGCATTGTCTTCAGGGAATTTTTTTGTTTAAATTGGAATTGTTTGAAAACCAATTTTTGAGGGAAAAACAATTATTGAGAAAAATTTCCATTCTACCCTCTTAGGTTTTGTGGCTGGGCATCATATAAATGATGTTCAATAAAAGAAAGTTTTCACTATCTGGATTTTTCATTGGGCATTATTACTTTCTGTGTATAACTGACACACAACATTAATTAATTTCAGGTGTACAGTGTAACTTGTATATATTGCTAAGTGATCACCACAATAAGTCTGGTTAACATCTGTCCCCATACATAGTCATAAACTTCTCTTTTCTTGTAATGACTTTCATTATTCCTTTGTTTCAGCTCATGATTATTGCTGAACAATTGTGTTGAACAGAGAAGGGGGTATTTAACAAGAGTCTGCTCTCAGTAGCCTACATAAGATACACCACCGTGGACCAAGCTCTCTCTGCCTTGGGACCTCAGCCTGGATTGCACTTTCTCTTGCCAAGTAACCTCCACTCATCCATGGGCTTTCGCTAAAATGATACCTCTGGGAAACTACCTTTAAAACTTCCCCAGTCAGAGCTCCTGTATGTTTCCTTCTGGACGTATATTTATTTCCTTTTTCATATTGTCAGTGCTTCTTTAACTGTTTATTACTACAGCTAGCCTGTGAGCAGCATAAGGATAGGGCTTGTATTTCTCTTGCTTGCTCAGTAAGTGTTTGGTGAGTGCCTTAAATAATGAATCCCCTCCCCTGACACCTAAGGAAACAGAGCAAATAAGTAATTGGCCTGAGCTACACAGCAAGTCTTTGGGTAGAATTCCTAGAGCAGGAAGTTTCTAAATAGAAAGTTTTCTAGGAGGAATTCCCACAGCAAACTTGTGAGAATCAAAATAACCAACTTTAATTGTACCTTCCCTCCATTCTTTCAGTCCCTGCCACTCTTTATGCTTTTAATATCATGGAAGGGTCCCAGGAAGATCCAATGTAAAGATAAGGAAGGTATAAATCCAATAGAGATGTCTAAAAACAAATAGCTTATCCAGAGGAATAGGGCTTGGGGGAAAAGAAAAGTCCAGGAGTGTCTTCCACCCTAGAGTAGATCCGTGAGGAGCAAGCACTTCTCCCCTTAATCCCTGACCCTGACAGGTACAAGTTCTCATAATTAGGAGGAGTGAAGCGGCAATAAACTCCGGTCTCCAAAGACTGAGGCAAATCCAGAGAAACGAAAATAAGACTGACTCCTAGGGAAGGAATCAGAGAGCCTTTAGTTTTCCTGAGGGGCCACTGCTAACCCAGGTCAGCAGATAACAGGAGGCCAGGCATCTTGGCTGGTAAATGTCTTGAGTCCCCCTTGTCTTTAGCATTTTAACCTGAGGATTCAGGGTTATAAATGCTCACAAGTGACCCATGTTCCCAAGAGCCCTTGGGTCACTTGTGTTCAGGATTGACACCATAGGACTGCTCATAGGGTACCCTGAGCAGTGCCACAGCCTTGACCATAAGAGTTGCCCTGGGAAGGAAACATGATATAATATGAATATCCAGTGTTATATGACTATCCAGTGTGGGTAAATGAGTCTGCTTTCCCAGCAGAGAAACCCAGTATTTCATATACAGAACTACTGTACTGATTTAAATGTATGTTTTGAGGCAGAAAAAGATTCCCTACATTACAGTGGGACTGAGAACTTGCATGTCAGGCTGAAGCCGATACAAATTAAACAAATGGGTAACAAACCCCTCTGGAGAGGAGCTTATAATGGAAACACTGACGGGATATAATTATGACCTGGATTTTGATCACTACATTCTATTGAAGACACCTCCAGGATACAGTAGTTATGTAAAATACCTGTACACTGTTGTCAAGTGGCATTTTAGAAAAGTATTAGGGTAAAGTTAATTTTTAAGAGCCTCAAAAGCCACAGTAATGCTTAAATGAGGAAGCCAACACTGCATTCTTTTTGCTACAAAGGAATTCAAGACAGGCAAAGGGAGGAGGTGACTGGTGGCAATCCACTTAGGTCCTGTCTGTTGTTTCTTCACTTCTAAGAGGTTCTCAGCCTTCATAGTCTATGTTGAAGGTTTAATTGAGGGACTGGTACACAAGTGTAGCCTAATAGGATTTTCCTGAATAGTTAAAACTCAACAAATATTTATGGATTGCCTGTGGTACATACAACATAAATCACAATTATGCTCTCAAGGAATTAGAGAAATCATCCAAATGCACAAGGTACCAATATGCAAAGCTATGCACTGTAGATACTATGGGGTCTTAAGACGCCTTATTTAGTTGAGGGATTAGGAAAAGCTTCTGAATACTAAGAGTTTAGACAATGGGCAAAATCTTCAGGGAGAGACAAAAGTAAGGAGTGCTAGGGCACGGCAGGCAGAGGGAACATGAGAACTATGGTGCAGAGGACCATAAGTTCTGTTTGGGGCAAAGCACTAGATAAGAGAAGCAGAACCTTCCAATGGGTGACAGTCATTAGTATGAGGTCAGCCTAGAGTACAAGATGGAAAGGGAGCTCATGGCTGCCACACTAAAGACTTAAAACAATAAGGCTGCTTTATGCACTGAAGGTTTGTTAGCAGGAAGCAGTCCCATCAGAATTGTGTTAAAGTCTCCAATAAGAGCAAAATTGATAATGCCCCTCAGTGACAGAACTGTCCCTCTTTTTAAAAAGTAGGTGTGCTTCAGATACTTTTTACAGATTTAAATCCTTTCGTACTTCTCTTTCCACCCTTTCTTTCTCTCTTAAACAAAGAATACTATTTTATCCTGGTTCCAGCCCTCAGATGTCCAACCTCAAGCTAAGCCTGATTGACAAAACTGCAGATGAGAATTAAGAAAATAGAAAAAAAAAAAAACCCTCAAAATATTCTCTTACAATTCAGCCTCCCAACTTCTGCAGTTTTCTTGTCCTTTTCTCTCCTGGGCCTCAGCAGGAGGAAAGCTGGGGGCCTCAGACTAGGGAGGACTGGCTGGTCTTATGCTGCTTGTTATACTGGACAACCGAGTTCCATGTCTTGGTAATCAGGGAAAGTTGAGTTCAGAAGGGCAAGAGTGTTGCTACCTATTTTTTTCTTCCAGGGTCCTTAATCTTTGTAAAAAAAGACTTAGATTTAATTTTCTGAAAGCTTTGAGTTTTCTCTGTGTGTGGATGCGCATAAACACACATTTGTACATCAAGTCTCTACAGAGAGCACACAGGAGGCCCTTCTCTCCCTGGTGGAAGTTCAAAGAAAACTTGGTAGAAAGATTAATCTTTGAAATTCACTGAAAGATTCCATCCCACTTGTTCGGTATGACAGATCTACGTCACCAAGTTTAAACTCTGCTCGGAGACGCAGCCTGCTGCCACAGCACCGCTGTCCGTGGTGCTGATGATCACGGTCTGTTAGGTAGATACGGTTGTTTCTCTTATTTCTGAGACACATGATGGTGAATTGAAAGTCAAAGTGAATTGAAGAGCACTATGTCAAAATGGCCATAGTTGTATTTTACTTTCTATCTGAAGAGCAACTTTAATTTTTACTATATTGTGGAACAAAATTAGGGTTTACATATCCCAATGTATGTAGAGGGTTCACATACACTGAAAGTTCTATGATGTTTCAGTTGATTATAAAATATCCCCTTCTGGAAGGCACCTGGGCTATCCGCTCTTCCCCATATCCCTCTATTATAACTCTCCTGACTTTGAAAGTACTCTACAATCTGATCATAATACCTGCATAGCCCTATCTCCTGCTTTCAGCACACACTCTGCAGCAGTGAGAGCAACTGCCTCTTCACCCACCACATGCCACTGTCATTTGTACTTCCAGCTCATTCTGGTCCCCAGGCTGTAATTTCCCTCTATAACTTTCCTTTCTGCTCATTAAAAACTCCACCCAGATTTCAAAGCCCAGCCTCTACCTTGCCTCCTCCATGTAACCTTTTTTGATAATCCAATTAATTTTAGTTCTTTCTCTTCTCCAAATTCCTTCAGAATTTGTTACCGGGAAACTTTGGCATTTCACCTTGGACCATAGCACATTTGGAAGGGAATCTCAGCTTTAGTTCTAGGCCAATGTAGTACAATGAAAGTGCAAGTGTTTTAGTATCAGACAATCCTCAAGGTCAATTCTAGCTCCTCCATTCCCTAACTTGAGTAAGATACTTAACCTTCTTCTCTAACTATGAAGAATAATGTCTACCTTATGGATTATGGCATTATATACACAGTGTAAGTTATTTGGCACACAGTAGGCTCTCAATTAATGAGTTCCTGCTTTCTTCTTCTTCCCCACTGCAGCCTTCATACCATCTAGCACAATGTTGCACACATGGTAAATGTGCCTTTACTGAACTGCATGCAAAATTCAGCTCATCGACTCAACCTTGCTTTGTGATTCACATTCCAGGAACTGGCCATCTTTCATCAAGCACATTTGGGGCAGGGAGAGCAAACGTAAGAGGTATCACTGGAGAAGATGTTAAAATACTTGGCTTTTGAAATGGTGATTGTTAATTTTATGTGTCAGCTTGACTGGGCTTAAATGGATGCCCAGATAGCTGGTTAGGCATTTTTTCTGAGTGTGTCTGTGACAGTATTTCTCGATGAGATTAGCGTTTGAATCGGTATACTGAGTAAAGAAACTGACCTCGCCAATGTAGGTGGGAATGATTCGATCCACTGAGGGCCTGAATAGAACAAAAAAGTGGAGGAAGGGCAAATTTGCTCTCTACCTGAGCTGGGACATAAATCTCTTGCCCTTGGACATCAGCACTGCTGGTTCTCAGGTCTTCACACTAGGACTGAATTACCCCATGAGTTTTTCTGGGTCTCCAGTTTGTGGATGGCAGATTGGGAAACTTCTTGGCTTCCATAATTCTGTGAGCCAAACCTATAATGTTTCTTCTTTTACTACTGGTTCTTTCTCTGGAGAGCCCTAATATAGTCATGTTCTCAATAAATGTCTGACGAACAAGTGCAAAACTCACAGACATGGGCACTGGGAAGTTTTCACGAAGTTTTCACGTAGATGTGAAAACCTGACTTCTGCACAGTCTGTGCCCAAAACTCTTTAAAATTCAAAGTACAGTGTTGGAGGAAATTTCCACTCTACACTTGCCAAATTTTGACTTTTCTCCCCCTGACATTTTTATTTTCTATTATCAGAAAGGGCAGAATTTCTTCTGAAAAAGAAAAGAAAAAGAAGATACATAGAATATCGGTTTTAAGTGTTATTTTTGTTCTTGAAAAGGCTCCTCATAGACTTTAAAAGAAAGCTTTTTTCCTTCAGAGATTTATTTTGATAGAATTATCTGAGCCTTGTCAGGGAGAACAAAATTTTTGTGAGTCTACCATACCAGTAAAATGCCAAATTATATGCTGTAAGTTTTCTGTTTTATTATCTCTGGGTCCAGTCAAAGAGAGAAAAAGATTTGGAATCCAGAACTATTAGCATTTGGAGACAAAAGAGAGCCTTCACTACAGCTGATCCCCAGGGCTTGTTCCCCAGGCCTACAGGCTCCATCTCTCAGGTGGGAAGATGCTGCATTGCCCCCCTTCCTCCACACACACTACCCATCTGGTGATCCAAGGAGTTTACAAACAGGATCAATTTCCCTAGCAACCTCTTTCAAAAGCTTTTTTTTTTATAATGAGCACCAGGCGATCAGCACACATATATCCCCTCTTTTAAAAAAAAAGTAGTATTTTACTGAGGGAATTAAATCCACACTGGTATACCCTGGTCACAAAGTAGCATAATGTAGTGGGAAGAGTTTAGACTTTAAAACCAGACACACTGAGATGAGAATGCCAGCTCTACCACTGTCTGGCTCTGCTACTTTGGGCAAATTACCTAACCTCTCTGAGCCTCTATTTCTTCATTTGTAAAATAGGAGATGATATCTATGTTGAGGAGTCATGGTTAGAATTAAAAATTATATTTGTCAAATGCCTTATGCATTGGCTTGCCTGGAGTAGGAGCTCCATAAATGGTAGTTACTAAATGCTGTTACTATAAATGAAACTTGGGACTATGCCATCATCTGAGAGACAAACTTCAGGTGTTGAAGACGCCACAAGCAGGCTAGTGTGAGTGGGAAGAGGTACCAACAGGGAGCAAGTTGGCGAGGCTGCAGAAATGAGGGGGGCCACATCAGGGAGGATCTGATGCAGCCACAGCAAGGTCTTTGGATCTTTGTTCTAAGTGTGATGGAAAAGCCATACAGAGCTTTGATTAGGGGAATACAATGATTCAATTATGTTTTTAAAATAATTTCTTTGGTTGCTGTGTAGAAAAGAGACTATAGTCGAGTGGTTAGGAAGCTATTTCAGGAGTCCAGGTGAGAGCTGGTAATGGTGGGAGGCGGTGATACAGGGGAGAAGACGTGTTGTGAAGTGCAGGATGTCCTGATGGTGGAGTTGACAGGACTTGTTGATAGACTGGATGCCTCGTGTTAAGAGAGAGGAGAGGGAAAATATGATTTTTAGGGTTTTGCACAGAGGAATCAGGAGATTGGAACAGCCACGAGACAGGGAGGACTGTGGGAGAAGCAGTTTGGGTCAGAGAGAGCAGGGGATGAAGAGTTCTGCTCTGGACATGTGGGGTTTGAGGTCACTATAATAACATTCAAGTGGGAACTGAAGACTGGCCCTCAGAGAAGTGAGATAGGAATTTGGGTGTCATCATCCTAAAGATGGTATAGAGAGGCACGAGACCAGAGAAGACTGCCAAGGTAGAGAGAGAAGGAACTCAAGACCTGAGGCCCAGGGCACTGCAACATTTAAAAGCTGGAGAAAGGAGGAAATCCAGAAAAACAGACTTAAGAGGAGCATTCCCCGTGGATTTGGTTACAGAAAAATATCAGTAAGTGGAATGGTGGGGACAAAAGCCGGATGTGAATAAGTTCAAGAGTGAATAGAAACTGATGAAGTAGAGGGGAAAAACACTATAGATAACTCTTTTCGGGGATTTTATTGTAAAGGGAAAAAGAGAAACAGTTGCTAGAGAGACAAGTAGAGTCTTAATAGTTTTTTTTTTTTAAGATGGAAAATACATTAGAATGCATGCTGATGGAATCATTTAGTCGAGAGGGTAACTTGATGGTGCAGGAAAAAAGAGAAAACTTCAGGAGTGAAGTCCTTGAGCAGGTCAGAGGAGGTGAGATCTGAACAAAAGCAGAAGGGTTGGCCTTAGACACAGTGGATTGTAAGAGGGAAGAAAGCCAAGTTTATAGGCAGAGATTCAGGAGGCTGGTAGAATAATTGTCTTGCATATTCCAGAACAGGGCCCGGGCCAGAGCACATTCTGGAGCAGACCTTATATTGGAAATGGGGGCATTCTATCAGTATGATATTTCAGAGCACAATATAAGGAAAGTTCCCTCCCATCGACCCCTCCTGCAGCTTCTGAGGCTTTTCTAACCAGACTCCAGCATGGACACTGCATGCAAATGAGATAACACTTGGTCCAATCCCAGGCACTTGTTTCTAAATAATTAATCTGGCACTTTACCAGCACCTACAGCCTTGGTTTTTCTGATGATTAAATAAAAGGCCAAGGCTCTTAACCGTCAACTAGCTCTTCAGTGCAGTTTGGCTCCATGTCATATTAACCCACTGGGAAGTCTGGAACGATATGATGAAAAGAGAACACCCTCCCCCTTTTTGGCCCTCCCCCAAATCATCGCTCAGACAGCAGGTCAGCTTAGCCTCTCCGGGAAGATGAAGGAGGACAGGATGTCCTGACAGTTCTGACCCCTCACACCCATTCCAAGCATCACCTGGACCCTCTGGCTTTCCTGAGTCCCTTCCAACCATTCAAGGGCCTTGTTTTTGTTTGCTTTCTGGCAATTCTCATGTCTCCCTCCTCTCTGTCCTCCAGTTTTATATTTCTCCTGAATGTGATCAATGTCAGCTCAAGTTCCCCAGATTGTATGACTCAAAGCCCTAAGTGCAAAAGAAAGTCTCCTTCCTAGTGAGAATCTAAAAAAATCCAAAACAGTAACAGGTTTCTCTCAGTTCAAGTTTGAAAATGCCAATCAAAAGCCCCACCTTTTAAAGAAGTTTTGAGATTTCTTTAGAGATGACATAAAGATGGAAGAGAAAGAGGATTGGGTAGCAACTGGTTTTTGTGAAGTCCTGCTGGCACTGCAGAGCTTCCCAAACTCACAAGGGGCATCAGAGGCACTGAGATGGCAGAGATTGTTGTGGCAGAAGCAACTGGAAAATGTCCTGGGACTGAAACACAGACAGATTAACATCACCCCAGTGGACACTAATGACTTGCACTGTGAAATGCCAGAGGCTCATACTGCCAGTTAAGACAAGGAAAAAACACATTTCTAGTCTCCAAAGACCTTAGATCTTTCCAAACTCTGCAGGCAAATGCAGCTGTCATGAATTTCTGCAGCTGGGCAGCCTCTACGTGCCGCTAGGGGAATCATTGCCAGAGTTGCTGTGGGCAGTGTAGTCAGTAAAGCTGAATAAAACAATCACTGAAAACCTCTCAGAGGTTAGGTTAGTAATGATTCAATTTATAATTCAACGCAATCAAGCCGACGGCATTTCCAAATGCCAAGCTTACTTTAGTGGTACTAGGTAAAATATTCTCTCCTCTGAATGTTCACAAGCTCAACAAAAGCATTTCCAAACAAGTTTTATAATTTACTATCGACAGATAATTAGAATGTGTTTTCAATCACCGGTATCTGGATAAAGTAATTTGTCTCAGCATGGGCATTTCCAGGAAGCAAACAGAAGTCAAGGAGGAAAGAGCCTGCTGGAAGCTTTCTCAAAAGGAAAATCTTTCAAGAACTGCTCTCAGCTGCAGGAAGGGAACATTCCCACATGAAACTGATTAACAAAATAAATGTGGGCTTTGAGTAATGCGGATCAACAAAAGAGTATCTGGTGTGACTGAAGGAAGGAAATCTCTGGTTAAACACATAAAACTGCAAACGGGTAGGAACTGGTAACAGGTAACGTCAATCTTAAGAAGTCAGTCCTAAATGAATCTAAAATTCGTAAGTCACAGGTTTCTGAGGTTAATCTAGCACTTCTAAATCTGGTCAACAAACAACTTTCCAATGCTACAAGCAAGGGGCAAAGTAAACTGCACCTGAGTTCTCAATTTCTCATCCAGTTGAGAAGACCAAACTGCCAGAAGGAAAGGGGAGTATAATCAAATGCCAAATTGTGAGATACTGATTTTAAGTTACAAAGTTCAGAAATGAGAGAAATCAGTGTTGGCTGGGGTGGAAGAGTTCCTGGGAGACTGAGTAGCAAAAGACTCCAAATGAACCCAAATACATCTTTTCCTGGCCTGCCCACAATTGTCACCATTATTGCTGTGCTTTTGCATAACAGTCATTATTTTAAAACAGTGCAGGGTGGTGGTTAGATAGACTGGCTTTGGAACCAGCCTTTCTGAGTTTCAAACCTGGCTCAACCATTTATTAGCTGTGTGATCTTGAGCAAATTAGCCTTTTTGTGCCTTAGTTTCTTCATTTATAAAATGTAGTTAATAGAATCCACCTTACAGAACTGTTAGGAACAATAAATGAATGAATTCATATAATTTGCTCAATAAATTTATAATTTGGTGTGTAACAGAATCACCTGGAGAATTTATGTAAACTATGTTACGGGGTTTGTAAAAGTTAAAGAAACTAAGCCCCCTAAAAGCAGTTAATTTTATCTGGGGACATGATAGTAGAGTGTAGTGTAGAACTTAATTGAGATGTTTTTCTTTGAAAGTCTCACTGCCAAGCCACTTGATCAGCAAACCATTATACCTTTGCTCTAGGGTGTTTCTCCTCAACCTCTTGCACCATTTTGCTCTGGAATATTTTTGGTGTGTTACTTTCAGTTTGGAGTATATCTGATTTTTTTAAAAAATTCATTTATTCTTGACTTACTCCTTTTTGTTGAAACTTTGAAGTATAGTTTGGTTTTATTTTAACCTTTCAGAATTTTCAGTGTGATATTTTTAAAAAATGTAATGAAGTTATAATCAACAAAATGATAAAAAAAAAACAGAAATGACATAGGCAGAACACTCTTTTACATAAATCACAGCAATATTTTTTCGAACCAGCTTCTAGAGTGATGGAAATAAAAGCAAAAATAAACCAATGGGACCTAATTAAACTTAAAAGCTTTTGCACGGCTAAGGGTACCATCAACAAAAAAGAAAAGACAACCTACAGAATGGGAGAAAAATATCTGCAAATGATGCGACCAACAAGGAACTGATTTCTGAAACATACGAACAGCTCATACAGCCTAATATCAAAAAAACAAGCAACCCAATCAAAAAATGGGCAGAAGACCTAAACAGATTTCTCTCCAAAGAAGACATCCAGATGGCCAATAAGCACATGAAAAGATGCTCAACATTGCTGATTGTTAGAGAAATGCAAATCAAAACTACAATTAGATATCACTTCACACCAGTCAGAATGGCCATCATTAAAAAGTCCACAAATGATAAATGCTGGAGAGGGTGTGGAGAAAAAGGAACCCTCCTAGACTGTTGGTGGAAATGTAAATTGGTGCAGCCACTATGGAGGACAGTATGGAGGTTCCTTAAAAAACTAAACATAAACTTACCATATTATACAGCAATCTCACTCCTGGGCATATATCTGGAGAAAAATGTACTTCAAAAAGACACATGTACCCCAGTATTCATACAAGCACTATTTACAATAGCCCAGACATGGAAACAATCTAAATGTCCACTTATGATGGATGGATAAAGAAGATGTGGTATATATACAATGGAATACTACTCAGCCATAAAAAAGAATAAAATAATGCCATTTGCAGCAACATGGATGGACCTGGAGATTGTCATTCTAAGTGAAGAAAGCCAAAAAGAGAAAGAAGAATACCATAAGATATCACTTATATGTGGAGTCTTAAAAAAGGACACAAATGAACTTATCTACAAAACAGAAACAGACTCACAAACAGAGAGAACGAACTTATGGTAAAGGGAATGGGAAGGGATAAATCAGGAGTTTGAAATTTACACCTCTTGGGGAGTGATGGAAATGTTACCTATCTTGATTGTGATGATGGTTTCATAGGTATATATGTCTATCAAAATTCATTAAATTGTACATTTGAAAATGTAGTTTACTATACAGGAATCATACCATGGTAAAGGTATTTAAAAAATGAGAACACAGAGAATGAATTAAAACATTGAAATATTTTAAAAGAATCAACCCTTATCTATGTTTAGAAGAAGCATGCTGTTAAAAATTAAACCTAAAACTATGAAGAATGATGATCCTATCCAAACTCAGTATGTATTAAGTTGGGCCTCTTTCTAGTGCAACAGCAAACACCTCTCTCAAACTAGCTGAAGTACAAAAGTGATTTACTGGCTCATGTACCTGGGAAGTCTAGGCGTGAATTGGGCTTTAAGCACAATTGGACACAGAAACTCCAATGAAGTCACCAGGCTTCTGTCCAGTCCTTGGCTCTGCTTCTCTGTATTGTTCTAATTCTTTCTTACTACATGCAGGTGTCTTCATGGGGCAGGGAGAATGGCCACCAGCAATTACTGAGTCACATTTTCATGGCTGATAAATCCACAATGAGACGTCTTTCCCACCAACTGCAGTTAGTAAAATTCAATGAATTATGCCAATTGCCTTAGTTTGGGTCCCTCTCACTCTAGCCAAAAGGTTGGGATTCTCTCATAGGCTAAGCCTGGCTCATGTGCTGATCCCTGTGACCACAAGTGAGGGGTGATATTGGAAATCAGAGGTATGTATACAGGGGGAACACTGGAAAAATCAAAAGAAAAAAAAAAGGAAAAATGCTGGCATAGTCTTCTTCTAACAAGCAGCAATAACACATATCTTTCTTCCCATCTATAACTCAAAAAAGTGCTTTAATCTAACATAATTCAACTGACCCACACTATATTGAAAACACACCATTCATTCTCCAGGGGGAGACAACCCCAAGACACACATTGTTTCTACATCCTCTTTGCTCTACCATGTTTCCAGGTGATCTGCATTCCTCCCAATCAGGCCTGGAAAGCAAGATGGGTAGCCAAGAACAGCAGCCATATCAGTGTCTTTGCAACTTAATACAATGGAAAAAAAAATCCATATATTCTTTACTAAGTCCAAGTAAACTCTTATTAGTCTCTGTCTCCAAATTATACTGAAGTTATCAGAAGTTGCATAAAAGTGTCTAACTTGTAAAAGATAATTTTTCCCAACCCTTAGAGAGATACTAGCTAAAACAAAAATTTCACATTACTTATTGCTCTGAGAAAATTAAATACATTTTCTAGTTCCTTACAAACAAAACAAAAAACTTCAATTAATCAGAAAATTTAAGAGAGTCACATTTCAGGAATTGACAATGACTGCCAATAAAGACTTCCTAAAGTTTCTATTCAGCTATAAGAAGGATGATAACTGTTTTCCATCTTGAAGGGACTCAAGTTGTATGGTACACTGAAATGCCAATTATGTTTGACTATTATTCTATATTGATTTATCCAGACACTATCCGCCCTGTGGGAAACACATAACTTTCAGCCTTTACACATGGTAACACTGGGAAAATACCAGTGATAACCCCTTGTTGCCAGTGCTGGATACTTTCTTACAGTAAATGACCCTGCATCTGTCTTCCTGGTTCTTGCACTTATGAAAGAATTATTGTTTGACAAGTGTTGCTGAAGGGTGTAACAATGACAAATTAGACCTCCACTTATAATGAGAATCTTGGAGCTGTGTGCAAATAAAGGTCTGAGTGGAAATATTTTTGAATAATTAGGAATTACATGCATGAATAAATATGGATATGAAAAATGTAGTTACAGATGGAAGAGGCCCTTGATTCATCAGACAAGTTGCCTTAAGAGAAAATACAATCATAGCTAAACACTAAATCTGCCGCTTAAACTATGTTAAGGCTTTTAAGCAAAATAGGCTTTTTAACTCAAGGCAATCACTTGGTATTTTGCTCACACTATTTTGTATTTGTGTGAAAATTGGAGGAGACTCCAAAAAGGCCAACAATTATAAATGATCAGTTCTATTTTTTGATTCTTTGTGGGTCATCATAAATTACTATGAGGCCAAAAAAAAAAGGTTAATTTGACCAAAGTAAAGGAGATTAATGTCCACAGCCTTGTTAATTTCCCATTCAGGGTGCTGAGTACCATAATCTGAGGTCAGAATTTTGAAAGTAAATGTTTCTTTTTTTATTTTGTCTTAGATTGTATGGTCACAATCTCAGATAGTTCATATTTTATGTAAAATGGTTTAGCAACAACAGCAAGTTTTGATTTTTGAGAAACTATTTGCTGGAGAAGTCAATTATGTTGTTCCCGTGAACAGGTCTCTAGCTCTAAGAGGTACAGCCCAATACATTTGTCTGCCTGCTGTTTACCCTGCATGAAATCGACATGATTGAGTACAGTGTTTTCAAACTCCAAGTCATGCTGTATTAATAGGTAGTGAAGTCAAAATACAACCGGCATTTACAATCTTTTTCTTTTTGAACACTTAAAACCACATACAAAGTAGAGAACAGTAAAATGAACTCCCATACACCCATCACTCAGACTCAACAAATATCAAGATAGTGTCACACTTGCTTCTTATATTCTTTTGCTTTTTTTTTTTAAGTCCATGGGGAAATGTCTTCAAGAAAATTCCAGACAGCATGTTAATTTACTTCTACATATGCCAGCATGTATCTCCAAAAATATATAAATATTTTCTTACATAACCACAGAGCCCATTATTACACTGGAACAGTTAGCAATAGTTCTCGTATTGTGTACCGTACCCCATCTAAAAAATGTCTTCTTCTAGCTGTTTAAATTAGGATCAATCAGCATTTTAAAAAACAAAATAGAGGAAAAAAGATCAGTAAATATCCAATGGCATCACATGCAGTAAGGTTCATTATTGTTTTATAAAATTTCTTTATGTATATGTGTATTTGTGTCATGTATAAAATGTATTTTCTTACTGTTGGCCATAGCCACAGAAGCATGAAAGCCACTGGTTCAGTGATCCTCTCCTTTACTCAGTAGGCTCTGGGCAGACTTCTGTGTCCGAAATGAGTTTCTGCAGTTTAAGGAGGGATGTATATACAGAAAGCAGAGCTCTGCATCTTTGCTATTGCTGTTCCCTCTGCCTGGAAGCCCTCTCGCCACCATTCCTATCTACTATTTCACATCTTCCCCAGCCTCGGAGGGCTGAAATGTCATTTCCACCATGAACCCTTCTTCTGTTCTCCTGCCTGGCTATCACGTGGTTTGCCTCTTCACTGCACTCATCACACTGCTAATGTAATGGTTATCTCTATGCAATATGTGTTTTACCTGGTCCTATAAATTAGGCTCATCAAGTGCAGTACGCATAATTCCTTTGCCCTGAGATGTAACCTGCCCTGTGCTTTGCTTATGCTAAGCATCTGACAACTGAATAAACTGAGTTGGGAATTTGGGACACTGGCTAGAGATGATTAAACAGTAAAGACATTGGTGTCAAAAATTGGGCCACAAGGAGAGACTGGAGAAGAGCCCAAATTCATGAGGTTTAGACTTGAGCATGAAAAGCAACAATAGTGGTAGCGACATTATTTTTCAGTTTCCTATATGCCTGGTACTGTAAATACCTTACTTATTTTATCTAATAGTCCCAAAAATTCCTAGGGAGGAAAGGGTAGATATCGCCAGTTTACCAAGAAGTTATGTACTTTTGCAAAGTCTAGCTTCTTATATTCTTAAAAGCTGTCCTTCCTAATAAGATTCTGTTCAGAGGCTACTCCATTCACTGGGATAGGGACCCCTAATTTTCTAACCAACATTTGAATCCATTTCATGGTTCAGAATAAACTAAGGGAGAAACCAAGGATGATCAGCCTGGACTTCTCTTCTGCTTTAGCACAGCTCTGGAGACTAAAGGAATCTGAGAACAACTTGGGAAGTCTGAAAAGAAAAACAAGCAAAACCCACTCTTTCTCCCTTACAAACATGTGTGTGTGTGCACATACCTTGTACGTGCTAACAACTATTCATTCTTCAAACCTAAGGAAACTTTCCCTGGGAATTTTTTGACTCCCAGGTCAGGCACACTCTCTCATGGAAACATGTATCTTTTCTTCAGAACCCCTGTTTCAGTATGTAATTCATTTAGTGCGAGTAACTGATTGCCCCCTGGAATGGAAGCTCCATAACTGTAATAACCACACCTGTTTTTGCCCAGCATGCTTTTTCTAGCACTTAACTTGCTGCTGGGAGATCTTGTGTTCAATAGTGAGTACATTCATGATTGAATAAGTGAATAGCTGGACAAATTTCATCAGTATTGCTTCATACTTCAAGAGGACACCCAGGACAAGAACAGAGAGAACAATGGTTGGGGATTAAGATTTTCAGGGCTAGAAGCAAGTAGAGGACAATATCCATTCATTCTCACCACTACCTCTACCAGCCTTTTGGATTCTGTAACCACATGCCTTGTCTCTACTTCTGTGACAAAGGTGGACTGTCTGGATTCTTACCTAAAGTCAATCCCTTCACTTTTGTACTCGATCCCATCCCCTCTTGCCTACTCAATGTACTCTTTTTCCAAAAATACCATATGAGATCGCTCATACATGGAATCTAAAAAAAAAACCAAAACATAAATACAAAACAGAAACAGACTCATAGATACAGAATACAAACTTGTGGTTGCCGGGGGTGGGGTGGGAAGGGACAGAATGGGAGTTCGAAATTTGTAGATACTGACAGGTATATGTAGAATAAATAAACAAGATTATACTGCATAGCACAGGGAAATATATACAAGATCTTGTGGTAGCTCACAGCGAAAAAGAATGTGACAATGAATATAAGTATGTTCATGTATAACTGAAAAATTGTGCTCTACACTGGAAATTGACACAACAGTATAAACTGACTATAACTCAATTAAAAAAAAAGTACTCTTTTTTTTGTCTCAGGCATTATCAAGTTTTCCCTCCCTACTGCAGCACTGTCCAGTAGAATTTTCTATGATGATGAAAATGTTCTGTCTGTGCTGTCCAACATGGTAGCTACCAGCTACATGTTGTCTATTGAGTATTTGAATGTGCTTAATCACTAAGGAACTGAATCTTTTAAATGTTTAATTTAAATTAAATAAAACAGTTACATATGGATAACTCCCATTAGCATCAAATATGCCCTTAATCCTTTCATCTTAAAAAAATAATTAACCTCCCCTGAATTCAGACCTTCTTCTAGATACCACTCCCTTTCTCTGCTCCCTCCTTTACAGGGTATTCTACAAAAGGTTTGTCTATACTCTCTGCCTCCACTTCCCCCTTCCTTCAAGTACTCTTAAACTTCAATCTTTGACTCAACATGTCACCAAATGGTTCTTCTCAGCATCACCAGGACCTTTGAGTTGACAAATTCTATGGTCAATTTTGAGTGTTAATTTCACCAGAACAGCAGCATTTTACCTGGCTGATAATCCCCTTGAAAGACTTCCCCCTTTTTGCGTGTGTGTGAACTCACCACTTTCTTGGTCCTTCTCCTACCTCTCTGGCTGTTCTTTCTGTTTACTGAGCTGCATTTTCATCTTTGCATCCTTTACATATTGAAATGTCACACGCTTCAGTCCTATGACCTCATCTTTTGTCTAGCTATATTTTCTTCCTAAGTGCTTTCATCCATTTCTCATCCATTTCCATGGCTTCAAATATTAGGTATCGACTGTAGACACTCAAGTGTATCTCTAGCTCTAAACTCCAGACTTGTACGTCATACAGTCAATCCCCTACTCATATTTGATATCTGGATGTCTAACAGGCACCTCAAGTTTAATATCCCAGAAGACCACTTTTGATTTTGCCTTTTAAATTTGCTTTCCTCTCAGTCTTCCCCTTTTAAATCAGTGCCATCTCCACCTTTCTAATCGCTCAGGTCAAAAATTTTGGAGTCATTCTTGAATTACACCCTATAGCTTGTCCATCAGTAAATCTTCTTGGTTTCATTTATTAAATAGAGAATCTGACCCTTTCTCATGATCTCACCTGCCACCCCCCTAATCCAAGCCACTACCTGGATTATTCCAAGAGCCTCTTCACTGATCTCCCTATTTTTATTTACCCACATTCTCTTACAATCAACTTTTCAAACAGCAGCCAAAGTGATCCTTTAAAAATCCAAATGAATTCATATCATAGCAACACATCAAACTTTCCAATGGTTTTCCATGTCATTCTGAATAAAAATCAAAGTCCTTACAGCCACTGGTAACACCCTGCTTGACCAGGCCCCCAGCTACCTCTCAGACCTCCATGCTCACTGTCCCTCTCCACCCGCATCTCCCTTTGTTCTTTCCTCTCATCCATATGGTCCTTCTTGTTCTTTGAAAAGGCTAAAACATGTCACCCTCAATCCCCTTACCCTTATTTACTTTACATCACAGTTCTTGTCTGTCTTCCTAAACCAAGCTTTAGAGCAATTAATCAAAGTCCATACTTGGTCTGCTTTGTTCTCTGCCGTACCCACATCTCAAATAGTGCTTGGCACCGAATGTGTGTGAAATTAGTACTGAATAAGTGAAGAAATTATATTCCTAATGCCTAGTAGTAGAACCCTGAGTAAATCATTTAATCTTTTTTTGGTGGTGGTGGGGGGGAATCTCATTTTCCTCATCTCTCAGAGGAGAAATGAGCTAGATAATCTCCAAACACATTTATTCAGTAATTATTTAATGCAACCCACTGTATGCTTGGCACACACTCCTTGAAAGGTCACACAAGAAAAGCCACAAGAAAAGGCCACACACTCCTTAAAAGGTAACGGAGCTCGATGTCCAGTGGGATAACAGTCAAAAGGGAAACGACCCTGGACGGTTTCTGAAGACTTCTGAGCCCTCACCTGGGATTGCTTAGAATACAGCTAGGTGAAGAGGGCGTTGGACAGTTGGCTACATTTAAAGCTTGTTTCCACGTGTGCACAGGGTACCCTTCCAGATCATCAGGCAGGGCTCTCCTGTTTTAGCTCCAGATTTGGTTTGGGACTCTGAATCATACTGTTATCTTACCTCCGATGCCGGTGCATTTACTGAAGGAAGGGGCTGGGTGGGAGTTTGGGGGAGATAATGCGTTCACTTCCAGCTTTAAAACTGTACGACCTTCGTTAAAATCCATCATTTCATAAAATGAGGCACTGCTTATGGACTTAGGGTTGGACCTCCGTATTCCTTTATACTGTCCCCAGGCACCAGGCATATAAACCACATCACATTTAACCTTGAAGGCTGCTAGCACAGTGCAAATGTCCTTGACGTTTTTTCCTGTCCCACACTTCTGAGAGTAGAGACGTTCCTCTCAGTTGGTGCGGAGCGGGAACCGCGGAACGCCGGCGGCGACGCCGGCACTCTGCAGACTTGTCCCACACTTCGGGATCTTCACAGTTGGCTCTTCTCGAAACTTCCCGGGTATTTTTGCTAGTCGGTCCCCCGCAAGCCCTTGCGCTAACCTGGGAGGAGTCGACCTCTTCCGACTCTACCAACTGAAAAGTGTAGGGGTGGAAGGACCGAACATGCTGACGTGAAGGAAAGAAGACGGAAAGAGGCTTTCCCTGAAATGATACATCAAGCCACCTTGTCTTGTCAACATCGCATGGGGCGCACGTTGCCTGGGATGAACGTGTTTTTCCGTCTTCTATGTTATAACAACACGTGCCTCCCCCTGCGCCCGGCGCGCCCGGCCTTTGGTCTCTCCCGCGCCGGGCGACCCCGCGGTCACGTGCTCCCCCTGTCCTTCTCGCCGAACGTGCATCCCGCCGTGGGGACGGGCGAGCCATGGCAGCCTTGCTGAGACCCGCCCGCTGGCTTCTCCGTGCCGGGGCAGCGCCGCGCCTCCCCTTCTCCCTGCGCCTGGTCGCCGGCGGCCCAGGCCGGCCGCACGCCGCCCTCTGTCTGCCCGCCGCTCGCGCCGGGCGGGTCGCCGGGTGAGTGCTGCGCCGCTTCCCCCTGCCTGCCTGCCTGCAGCGCGGCCGTTCCCCGGGGTCATGGGCGCGGGCGGGGGCCGGGTCCCACTTGTGCTCTCTTCACGGCCTCTTCAGGGCCGAGCGTCCTCGAGCTTCGGACCACTCTCCCCACAAGAGGGATTTCGGGTGACAGGGTTGGTCGCCTTCAGAAGGTCACGGCCACGGGCATGGCTCGCTTCCGGCATGGATCCTGCCGTCGCCGCCTCCGACTCGGTTTCCCGCTTTCAGGCTACCGACGGTCAATGATGCTGAGGGGGCCTGTGGAGGCTGCTGCGGAGGAATCAGGTGTTACTCCTTTCCTGATGGTTGACTGCTTTTGGTGCTGTGCCACGTGTGAGCATTATTGGTGCTCAGTCATCAGCTAGGACTTAGGTTTCGAGAGCTTTCTTTGGGGGTGGGGAGGATAGGTTGGGAATTTTGGGTGAGCTCGGGATAGCTTAGAGCTGGGCGTTAAATTATGATCAGTTTGGGTGTTTGCCTGCCTTTTCTCGAGTGGAGTTTACTTTTTAGTATTTACGAGGATGTTCTGTGGGTTGGGAATTGTCAACGTAGGGTTTCTAAGTGTCAGTGAGTGGGTACGTGAACGTATTCCAGGCACTCTGTGGGAACTGGGGGTGCAGAGGCAAGTTAAATTCTCAGTGGGTGTCAAATGTGTGAATAAATGCCCTCATGGATTGAGGTTTATCAGGAGATAGGTTTGGTATAGACTTTGTCAGGGAGAGGATAAGGAAGCTTGATGAAAGCCTTAATTTGGGTAGTATTCTGACCACCTGAGAAGGGCAGATGTGCGCTGAGGTTTTAGAATTGGAGAAAAACTGATTCTGAAAGACTAGTGTTTATAAATAAAGGTACCGTGGGAGACAGCATGCTGACTAAGAGCTAAGGATTTGGCATAAGCCAGGGCTTATGCAGGCTCCTCTTTTTATTTACATTATGCCATGGGACAAGTTACTTAACATTTCCAGGCCTCAGTTTCCTTAGTTTTGGATAGGATGGGAATACTAATAGTGTTGATAGTATTATGTGAAATTATTCATATAAAGCTCTTAACAGAGGGCTTGGTACTTAGTAAATGTTTTATTAGTTACTGTAATAGTACCACTAATGATTGCATAAATCTTTGTGGACCAGCCTGGAAACCTACTTTATGTGTAAAATTATATAGAGGAAATGTTTTATGATTTCTTAACAAGTTAGTTAAAGATCTTTGGAATGTAGCCTACTTGTAACTTGGAGCCTACTTAGATCCGAACAGTTAACCTTTAGAAGTCATGCCTTTGCTTTTGCAGAACTACATCTCTTGGCTTTCAAAGAGCTTCTTTTGAGAAAGTTGTGCCAGTTACTCATATTTTTCTAGTCTTTAATATCCCTGTGAGGCCAGAGGAGGGTCGATGTTATAGTTCATCTGCACCGTTGCATTTGAGGAAAACAGTAGAGGGAACACAATCTAGTGGAAAGGGTCCTGGTCTGGGAGGTCCTCAGACCTGGGTTCCACTTACTTGCTGCGTAATCTTACCTTATCTTTTTGATCCTCAGTTCGTTATCTGTAAAGTACAGGTAACTAGGCCTTTCCCTCTTCTTTGTGAAGCGCTTTTTTGTCATTCAGGACTCATCTTAAATGCTGTCTCTTCAGAGAGACCTTACCTCAACACTCAATCTAAAAACAACCCTCTTTTGGTTTTCCCATGGCATGTTTGTCTGATACTATTTATCCGCTCTCTGTTTCCTTCGTAGAAAGTCAGTTACATGAGAGCAGAACTTTGTCTGGTTCACCACTGTGTGCTCAGCTCATAGCAAGCACTAAAGAAGAGTTTGTTTTCTTCTCCCGGACTCTGAGCATTCTTTCCTTCCAGTCTCCTGTCCCACAGCCTGTAGCATGCCCACACCTGTCCCACCTGAACAACAGATCCTTTCCTGGAATTCAGCTTAACTCTAGATGCTTCCCAGTCTCTCCTCCCTGCCCCCTCTCCTGTCTCCCTCATTTCGCTTCACATTGCAACCACACCACTGGGGAAAGCCATCACTGTCTTATTTATTAATTTTTTTATTGTATGTTTTTAAATTTTAGAACTTACATGCCTTGAGGAACAGTTGTAAAACACAAGGGGGAAAGCAGTAAACTAAAAATCACTCTTAATTCTATCACTTAGAGCCATTGAGATATATGTATATCTTTTCAAATAATTTATGTATGTGTGAGATGTAAGTTTATTTCATTTAATTTTTCCAAGGGATTTCTTAATTACTAAATCCACTTGTAAGTCCTTGACCTCTGGCATGTTACTCTGTTGCCTGTTTCCTCCTTAATGAGATCTTTTTCTTGGCATTGATGATGACACCACTCTTTCTTGATTTTTCTCTTTCAGAATTTTTCTCACTTGCTTTGTAGCATCTCCTTTCCTCTGTTCATCTCTTAAATGCTGATGTCTTGCAGGGGGTGGTTGTCCTTAGTCCTTTTGTTTTCTCTCTCTCTCTCTTTTTTTTCCCCCTTCCCTTTGGACTACGTCTTCCATTTTCAGGCCATCAGCCCATACACACATATCTGATGATTGCAGTATTTCTTCTCCTGGACATAGACTGTCTACTAGACACCTCCACTGATTGAACTACGGTTACTTCAAACCCATCACATCTCAAACTGGATTTGTCTTTCCTCCTAAATGTGTTCTTGTATATTCCCTGTTTTATGAGTTTTGCTATTCCTATCTGCTTTCTAGAGATTTCTCATTCATATTTCCTTGACACCTTCATGTCCCCACCCTGTCCCTATGTATTGATCCCACAAATGTTTAAATTCTGTTAGATCTGCTTCATCTGGAATGATTCCCCTCTTCCTCCAACCCCCACAGTATTCTGTAGATTCCCTGATAATTTGATCATGTCATTTTCCTACTTAAAATGAGACGCTTTGGTGGCTCCCATTAGTTCCAGGATAAGGTGCTTCATGATCTGGAGATGCTTCTGGAGCCTTACTTCTTATGCGTTCCTTCCCATGGGATCCTCTATCCTAGCCATACCAAACTACTACTTTGAAGTCCTCTGCAGCAGGGCATCTGAAACTATGAGCGGAAGAATTCCCTGGGAAGCTTATGAAAATGTGGCTTCTGATTTTGTAGGTGTAGGCAGGGGACTGAGATTTTACATGTTCAGCAGGCCCCCAGATGGTAGAGGTGCTGCTGGTCTGTGAACTAGCAAAGCTTTGATGGGCTGTTTTGTACATCTCCTTGCCTTTGAATGTGATGTTCACTCTTGGGATGTGTCTCTTCTGTTAAATCTCTCTTGACAGCTTCTCCCCATTTGACCACTGCTTTCCTGTGGTTTCTTTTCTGAGTCACTGCCTTCCCTGGTGTCTAACTTTGTGGCACGTGGTACGTGTCAAATGTATGTTAAGTGAATTAATGAAAATCTTAGACATTGAGGAAGGAATATTGTGAGATGCAAACACGTTTGAAGGGGTACTTAACCCATTCATACTATGCAGTGGATCTCCACAAATTCACCCTGATCTTGGTTTCCAGGAATGTCTGAGAAGGACAGGTGAGTATTATTGAATGAAATTATTAGAATTTATTAATCAACACTTAAGTGCTTTAGAGGAAAGGTGAGCTTTGAGCTAAATCAGTTTGGAAGTGGATCTAGGTTGGTGATTGTGTTAAAGGTGACGATCATATATTGCCCTATGGCAGAATGATGTGACTTCTAAGGTTGAAAGAAAAGAAAACTTTTCCTTGTTTACCTTTCATTAAAAAAACCTTTCTCAACAAATATTAAAAATCTGCATGGGTCCTTTGGAGTTGGGATTCAGCCTCTGCTCCCTGTGTGTTTATCAGTCACAGAGGACTGTGATAGGCACACACAACTATGGTATGTGCGCTCTTCGCAAGAGGGGAATATAATACCGTGGCATTTCGGAGAGAAGAGAGTCACGTTTGTTTTGTGGTAGGTGATTGCTCAAGTTTAAGAGGACACGTCTTAATGAGTAGTTACAATGTTCCAGGGAAAGAAAGAGCATGAAGAACTTGGAGGCTGTACTTTTATCCTATGTAGCTGTTTGGGTTGGGATGTGGTGGATGTTGATACTGCAAAGGTCAGTCCATTTTCCTTGAAGCTACCAAGGTTGATTAGGAAGTTGGTCAAAAACCATTGGAGGGTTTCAAGAGATACAGATCTTGACAAAGTTTACATAGACTCTAGGAGAGAGAGAGGCTGGAGATGGATAGACCAGTTAGGAACAACATTGATACTGCAGATTAGGGTTAATGGGGCCTCAACTAGTAACTCAAAAGTTACTTCCTTTTCTGAGAGACAGAACAGGAGATTGGCAAAGATGTCAGCAGCATTAGGAAGAATAGATTTGGAAATTAGGCTAAATAATAGTATCTTTGGTGTAGATCTTTACCATTTTCAAACTGTCTTTATATGAATATATCACACACACCTTTCATTTTCTGTGGGTTGATGTTACAAATTAGGAGATTGCTTTGTGTGTCTCCTGTTGTGTTTTAGATGCTGAAGGGATTACTTAAGGACATACAAACTTTTTTTTTTAAAGCAATACATAACACATTATAAGTTTAGGAATTAAAGGCTATCACAAGTAAGTAAGCAAGTAAGTAAGATCTCAGAATGTCAACTCTGTAGGGGATCTCTAGAATTAATCTAGTCTGTCCCACTCTCACTTTATAGATTCTGCCGAGTAGTCTTGCTCCACGTCACAACATAGGTCCCAGCCTCGTTAACTGACTCTTCATCACTTCCTGTCATAGCTGAGACAAAGGAGACATCCCTTTGGACTGGAGGAGCCTGAGATGGAGGGGACATCTGGATAGGTGGAAAGGCATTGGTGCTTCAAGGCAGCCTAAAATTCTGTGACGTACCATAAAGCATAAAGCAGTGTTGGGGGACAGCTCAACTGGGCAAGACTTTTTGGAGAATTGAGGTCTTACAAAATTCAGGGAGAATGTTCAGGGAAAAAATAGTTCAGGGATAACGTTCATTGTGACTATGAAAGATTTTTTAAAAGATCAATCAACATATTTATTGATTACCCTCTAGAGTAAGAGCTATTTACTGAGCACTCTTATGAGGAATCTTATTTTTTTATGTGATCTTTACAAGGTAGGTATTTTTCCTTAGGTGAAGGAACTACTGCTTAGAAAGACCAAATACCTTTCTCAGAGTCACATGGCTGTTAAATAGCATAGCTTGGGTTTCAGTATGCCTTGTACTTTCCGCTGACATATTTTAAAAAGAAGAAATATGTAGTTACTATTTATTATGCTTTCTTTGCTTGGTCCTTTATGTACACTTTAGTATTACTGCCCAAACCTCGAGCATTTGTGTACTGCCTTCTGATTTTTTGCCAAATCTGAGCACTACTTAAACTCTTATTTATATTTAATATTTTACTTTTCATTGGTTTTTGGTTTAAATTGACATTTTTATGACTTAATTTTGTCTTAAGAATGCTAGTAAAATAAAGAGCTTGATATGATAGTTGTTAAATAAAACTACTGAAGTGGAATATCTTTGATACATGCTATCTAAAATCATTTTCCTGGCAGAAGTACAATATTTTGGGAAGCACTGCATTATCTCAATCTTTGTGATATTCTTGTGAGGTAAATACTGTTATCTCAGAGATTTTACAGGCTTAGAGTTACTGTAACTTGCAGGGTACTTTGATGTGAATTTTTCCCTATTACGTGGAAGTGAAAATGTAAAAATTGTACTGGTGAGACTTGTTGCCTGGAATTTGCAGGTAAATCAGGTGGGGGCCTTGGTGATACGTATGTCTTTCCCATCTCTACTGCCCATCCTGCTCTCAGCTTCCATCAGTCTCTCAGGTGGACTACTGCAGCAGCTTCCTGAGTGGTATCTCTATTATAATTCTTGCTGCCCTCTAATTTATTCTCTACCAGGCAGCTAGACTGGTCTTTTCAAAACAGAAATAGATCATGCTACAACCTCTTATACACCTTCAATAGGGTTCTGATACAGTTCTGTACTTGGAATAAAATCTGTACCTAGAATAAAATCCAAATTCCTTAGCTTCAAAATCCTTCATGATCTAGCCCAGTCTTCCTCTCCAACTTTTGAGCATCTGTTGCTCACTTGCGTGGTCTGCTGACCGTTCTGCCTTGGAATGCTCATCCCCTGTTGTATGTATGGCTGCTACTGTTCATCCTTGGTTAAAAATTTAACTGTCATCATCTTTGTACATTTATCCAGGGTAGAACCCTGCTGTTATTCTTTCTTTGGAGTCCCTCCTTTACAGAACTTAATATAACTTTTTAAAGTGTAACTAATTGATTATCAGATTTACTTACTAGGTAAGTAGAAAGGCTAATCCTAGCACAGTGCCTTATACATAGAAGGTGCTCAGTACATTGTTTTTGAATCAATAAATGAAAGAACTTAGGTTTACTGTGGTAAAAGTAAGCAAGTACAGGATCTTAAAGAGGTAGTGACATGGAGATGTTTTGGGGAATGATTGATCTGGTAGTTGTATGAAGAAAAGCTGAAGCCTGAGAAGCTGATTAGTGGTTTGTTGCAGAATCCATGTATTCTGTATTGAACAGGGAACTCAGAAATAAAGAGAAATCTGAGGGCTCAACAGATGGAGTGTGAAATATGAGAGGGATTGAGCAATAAAATGTCTTAAGATTTTGAGCTTGAAGGAACAGTATAAAGATGGTATAGTCAGTAGCAGTGGAGAAATTTGAAAGGACTACCAACCACTTTTAGGAATCATTATCTTTTTGAATTTTTAACATGTTAAAACTTAATTGGAATCAGTGTATATATAAAATATATAAAAAGAATTATGTACTGTGACCACGTTGGGTTTATTTCAGGTGTGCAAGCCTAGCTCAACATTTGAAAAAATTAATTGATGCAATCAACCATATCAATATGCTAAAGAAAACTCAAGTGGAATAGTTAAAATAGGGATTGGTTGAGGGGAGGGTATAGCTCAGTGGTAGAGGGTATGCTTAGTGTGCATGAGATCTTAGGTTTAATCCCCAGCACCTCCATTAAAAAAATAAATACACCTAATTACCCCAATTTTTTCAATTAAAAAAAATAAGGGATTGGTGAGAACATAAGAGATAAACCTGAGATACCTATTGCCTACAAAATGTTTCAACAAAATAAGCTGAAAGCAGCTTTATAGAGGTCAGTCTTGTATTTTATAAGCATGTCATAAAATCCAAATCCTTTAGTTATCAACCATTGTAGACTTTCCCTTATCTAGTCTCACCTGCCCTGCCTAGGTTTAATTTTTACCACTTTCCAGTGTGAACCCCTGTTGCAGCCAGATGAGTTTCCTTGATGCCCTTCTACCACATTGAGCTCATTTCAGAATGAAACTGCCTGAGTACAAATCCTGGCCCTGTCATCAACTAGCTTTCACTATGACTTTGGGCAAGTTGTTTCAGTTTTCTTATCTTCATGGGTTATTATAGTTGTAATTTTCTGGCACCCAGCATGTATTAGATGCATAATAAACACAACTATGATTATACTTATTCTATCATATATTTGTATCCTTTAAAAATCTTGATAGATCCAAAGTGATGCTGAATTGGCTCATCATAGCAGTGAAAAAGGAAAAGGAGAATAGAAAAGGGAGAGTTTTAAGAATGTATGTGGTTAGTTTGGTGTATAGTCAAAGTTAAAAAGGAATGAATAACAATTCAATAAAAAGTTACCTTGAAAAAAAACTGAGAGTATCCAAAACATACAAAGAACTCTTAAAACTCAGCAATGAGAAAACTTACGATGCAATTGAAAAATGAGCAGATCTGAACAATTCATCAAAGAAATACAGAGTACCAAAATGCATATGAAAAGATGCTCTTACCATATGTCATTAGGGAATTGCAAATTAAAACAACAATTAGATACCACTACACAGCTGTTAGAGTGGCTAAAATCCAAAACACCTATGGCATCAAATGCTGGTAAGGATGTGGGCAGTAGGAACTCTCATTGCATGTGGGAATGCATCATATTTGCCCCAAATTGGAAGCAACCAATAGGTCTTTGAATAGGTGAACAGATAAACAAGCTGTGGTACCTCCATACAGTGGAATGTTACTCAGCACTAAAAAGAGATTAACTATCAAGCCACAAAGAGACACCAAGGAGCCTTTAATGTATTTTGCTAGGTGAAAGAAGCCAATCTGAAAAAGACTACAGATTGTATGATCCATCTGTATGATGTTCTGGAAAAGACAAAACTATATAGACAAGTAAAAAGTGGTTACTAGGGGTTCGGGGGAGGTGGGGAGGGATGAGTAGGTGGAGCTCAGGGCATTTTTAGGGCAGTGAAATTATTCTCTATAGTTCTGTAATGCGTGCCATATATTTGTCAAAACACATAGGTATGTATACAACAAACCCTATGGTAAACTGTAGACCTTAGTTAATAAAAATGTATCAATATGGTAATCATTTGTAATAAATGTATACACCAATATAAAGTGTTTTTTTTTAATTGAAGTATAGTTGATTTACAATATTGTGTTAGTTTCAGTTGTACAGCAAAGTGATTCAGTTATACATATATATCCTTTTTCAGATTCTTTTCTGTTGTAGGTTATTATAAGATATTGATTATAGCTCCCTGTGCTATACAGTAGGTCCTTGTTATTTGTCTATTTTATATATAGTGTGTATTTGTTAATCCCCAACTCCTAATTTATCCTCCCTCCTCCCTTGGTAACCATAAGTTTGTTTTCTATGTCTTAATACAAAATATTAATGGGGAAACTGGGTGAAGAGGAAAGAGGGTATATGGGAACTCTGTACTTTTATGGGACAGTTTTTCTATAAACTCAGAAGTGCCTTGAAAAAGTAAAGAATTAATATTTAAAAGTTACAGGCTTAATAGAGGAGTCCCATGGAAACCTGCTTATAATACTCTGATCCTTGTACCTTGTTATTTTTTGCACTGAAGAGTCAGAAACCACCACCATTGATTACAAAACAATACAAGTTAAAAAATGAGAAGAAAAACTTTTTAAATGCCAAATTTTGCCAGAGAAAATTCATGGGTAACCTGGATGTTAGTAGTAAGCGCCGAAATCTTAGGAGGGTACCTGAGAAGTTTAACTCAAAATATAAAGGAGCCATTTATGACACTTGGATGAGTTGATAAAATAATTTTCTCTTACGAGTTTGCATCAACTGTGGTCATCAGGATGTGCAGGCAGTGCATTCCAGCTTGTGCGAGCCTGGTTGAGGGGTGGGTTCCTGCATTGCATGGACCACCTTAACCCCTGGACTTGATCTTTCCTTTCCTTTCTATCACAATGTACCTGTTGTTTCAGGCTCTGAAATTCTTGTTTCTGCAGGGTGTGTTCAAATGAATTTAAAAAGAAATTCTGGGCCAAATAATAAGTGTAGAAACTGCTGCCATGTGGGGAAGCACCAAAGAATCCTTTTGAAGAGTGAAGAATACTTTGCTTTAAATATGTAACTCTTCCCCTGCCACAGTTTATTTCATAGTAGATTCCTATTTTGACTTGACAGCATTTAAGATTTATTTTGTGAGAAAAATTAACTTTAGAATGGTCAGAATGCTGTACTGGTTTATTAGTACCTCTGTCTTCTTTGTGTTTGATCTTATATTTTCAAACTGCATTTTTGGCAAAGGTTTTATTTTTATGCTCCTTCACAGTTTATTAGACTTGGGTTGTGTAAAAAACATTGACAAATATACTTCACTACAATTTTGAAGTCTTTATAATATTTAGCTTTCATTGTTGGACAATATTATTGCACACTCACTTGAACCTTACACATTGTTCTGGGTGATTTAAAATAATATTTTGTGTTTGCCTGACTAACAAGGGCATAGTTTAATAACAACTGATCCAGTAGTCAGATAAACGGCCAGAGAAAAATTGAAAATAAGGGATAAATATACGTAGGAGTGTAACTTCTTTGGTTTGTAGGTAAAAATCTAGCGTTTAATTAATTCAGCTTAATTAACAAACTTTAATCAATTAGCCATCTATAAGTGCTTCGGTTTACAAAGGTGAGACATTGTCTTATTTAGTTGGTATCCTGATTTTTGCCATTGCTTTCCAGTCTCCTGGTTTACATTGGTAGAGCCATTGATGGCCACAGTGGTTGTGATTTGTCCTAGGTCACAGTGGTAGAATTTCTAATCTAGTATCAGTTACTGCCTCTGTGTTTTATATAACCTTGTGGTGAAATTACTGGTGTAGCTTTCTTTAATGTAACATCATGTACTTAATCATTCAAATTGTGACTGGTTTTCCAGGTTAATGACATAGGATAAAACCAATAATTTTATTTTTAAACCCACTATGTAAATATTTTGGTAATTGGCTGGTAAAAAATGTACACCTACTAGAAGAATGATTATAATCCTAAAGACATTCTTGAATTAATAGTGTTTTCACATTACATTTAGTTAATATATACTTAGTGTGTATTATTTAGTTATAATTACTAGCTAATTTTGAAAAGTTTAAGGTGTTTTGGGGTAAATATGGAAATCTTTGTGAATTAGATAATTTTGTGTAGGTGAGATTTGAATGCAGAGAAAGTTTAAATTCATCATAGATTTATAACAGGGTTTCCTTCACACATAAGGATTATTTCTAAGTTTGAGATTAGTTAAGTCACATACAGTCTCAATTTCTACAACATGGAATACTGTTGATTTCTTGTTTTAGAGCATTTGGCATGCATGTTAGACCTTTATTATTAAAATATTGGATGGTTTAAAGGTCTTTGGCTGTTTGTAAACATAGGTACTAGTCTGACCTTACTTAATTTATAAACTTTTTTCCTTTTGACTATCCCAAATGAATGATGTTTAACCCTAGAAATCTAGTTTTATTTTTGTTGGCTGCAGTTAAAATAATTAGAACTAAGTATACAGTTAGCATTTTAACAAATATGAATTGGGAGCTGAAACATTGCCACTATAAAATGTTTCAAATTTATTTAGACAGATGAGGAATTCTTTTGTCCTTAATGACCCTTTAAAAACCTGCCTAATTTTAACTTGGAAACTGGTCTTTTAAATCTGTAGTAAGCTAAACCTAGAAAGCATTCGAAGGTAGTTATCAGAATTTTAGATATATTTTAGATCTCTTATCTCATTTGTAAAGTTGAGAAGAACTTTGTAGCATGATCTGCTTCATTTTCCTTCATTAACTTGGTTTTGGTTAAGGGAGATTAAAAAGCTGAAAACATACCATATTATTGTCTAGTTTGAAATGATTCCATGTAGAAGGTTATCGAGACACAGCCAGTTATTCAAGGGATTACTTTGCGTACAATTTATGTGCTTGTGATTTTATTTAAAGCAAACTTTCCTACCCATTTACACTTCTCTGAGCATTTTTGCTATTGTGCTGTGAATTTAGGTATTTAGTAACTAATAAAAAAGCTTTGTATAAATTTTACTCTCAAAGATGACTTTATGGATGGATAATAGTTGTCTTAGTTTATTACTAATTGTGTTTCATTTTATAGACAGCTACTGAGCCAAACCAGGCTGTATGCCATTGCTGCTGAAAAAAAGAATTATCTTCAAGAAGAATTCATTTCTTATAGAAGGAATGCCAGTCAATTTGATTGGGCTCTAATGAGGCTAGATAATTCTGTCCGAAGAACTGGCCGCATCCCTAAGACTCTTCTACAAAAAGTCTTTGAAAACACCCGCCACTCAGGTACTTCAAAATTTTCTGTTCAGAAAGTTGCACTTCTTATTAAGGACTTGTTTGAGGATAAGTTCATTGTAGAGTACATTATTTGATACTTTTAATTTTGTTTGTTATTTCTTTTGATCATCATGATTTTATGGGCTGATTGTGATCTCTGTTTTCCCAACTCATGAGGGCCAAGTGTTGAGTAACTAAAATATGTTGTTTTTCATGTTTACTTCAAAATCAGCAAATAAAAATTGACTTTTCCCATAGTTTATAAAAGATTCACTGTCAGTGGTAAATTGTCATGGACGATAACTAGTTTTTCTTATCTTCCATTGTATAGTGTTTGATTCCCCTAAGATAATCACACATGACAGTCTCAGGAAGGCTGATAATCATTATATTCCTTTCATTTTCACTTAGCTGTTAAAGTCTATTTGAATCATATATGCAGCTTTGATCATCTGGAAACTTGTAGGCCTTCTACCCCTCCCCACCCCTGAAAAAGCCACCACACAGACACAAGCCCACATTCAGACACACATAATTTTGTATATAATTTTGGAGCATTCACCAGCTTCTTAAAGCCTATCTGTGATTTCAGTCACATTAAGAAGCTGTAGAATCTAACGATGAGGAAGGACTATCAGCGAAGTGTCAGTTGTAATTATGTGCATTTAAAGATAAATTTTATCATTTTCTCTCTTTAAATCAAAGATTGAGTTGTACCGCTATCAGCATAGTCAATTTAGAATATTTTTATCACCCCAAAAAGAAACCTACACACCCCTGGACATCAGCTCTCAAACCCTCATGCCTTCAGCCCTAGGCAACCACTAATGTACTCTGTCCTTGTGGATTTATCTGGATGCTATATGTAAATGGAATCCTGCAATAAATGGTTTATTTTTGTTTTTGTTTTATATTAAAGTCAGCTTTCAGGGACAAAGCTGTAGATAAAAAGTCATGGATAAGGTGAGAAGGAAGTTTATGTTTTGTAACAGATTATAAACCTAAATTAGATATTCATGGGTTTTAACTGTACTGCTTTGAACTATTTTCATAAGATATTGAGAAGCTTAGCCTTTGAATTGCAGTGAGCACTGCTTATAAATTAGGCTCTATGTATTTTTTTATTCTGTAGTCTTGCAGATTATATAGATTTATAACTTCAGCTTCCTTAAGAAAGATCATTTTAAAAAACATAACTTTTAGTAACATTGTAAATGGTACCTGTTGATTGGGGTAGAATTCTTCTTGTTTGTGAGTACTCTTCTAATATCTTTAAGTGAGGCAGGAGATTTTTAAATATGGATTTCTATTTAAGTTTTGACATTTATCTTTAGGGCATTGGCACTGTGTTAACTATCATCCGTTAACCCATTTTCATAGGTAGCCCCGGTGGTAATCAAGCCTTGCTTCTACTGCGTAGCTGTGGTTCTCTCTTGCCTGAACTGAAGCTCTCAGAGAGAACGGAATTTGCTCACAGGATATGGGATGAACTTCAGAAATTGGGTATGATTATTTGAATAGAGAATGTGTATAATAAAAGATGTAGATATTTTTTATTTTAGTAATAAGGAGTTTCTTCACATAAATGATGTAACTATTTTATGGAAGGGCTACTTGATTCATTTTTTTGTGATGTGATTTATTTGGTGAGTTATAGTGACATCTAGGGGCATTGAGAATAAAATGACTATAATGAGTATTAGTTTTATGGTAACTTAAGAAAAAGAATAAAATAGAAAAGCGTTTGGTCTGTCAAAGTTATAAATGCACATGCCATTTGATCAAGCAGTTCCATTTGCTATAATTTATTTATTAATATATCAAGCATTTCAGCGTTCTAGTGTGTTTACACTTAAAAAATTTTTGAAGTATAGTTGATTTATAATATTATATTAGTTTCAGGTGTACAACATAGTCCATTTGTTAGAATTTAGATAGATACACTCACGTGTGCAAAAGGATATTCTTTTAGCTTGCAAACACAATAGTAAGAAGTTGGAACTAACTCTTCTGTCCCTCACTAAGGGATTCATTGAATAAATTACGGAGTGTCCATAAAATGGAATATTGTGCAACTGTTAAAAAAAAATGAAGGAGTTCATTGCATACTAATGTGGGGTGTTCTCCAAAATATAGTTAAAAATTAAGATACAGAACAATGTGTATAGTATTCTACCATTTTGAAGAAAAACGTTTATATGTGAATGTGCATATAATATTAAAATATTTCTGGAAGAATGATAAACACTAGATACAATTTTTACTCTATACCTTTTTATACTTTTTCAATTTGGGGCTATGAACATAGTACCTATTCAAAAAATAAAGTTGCTTGAAAGGCCATTTGATAAAATTCAATGTTCATTCCTGATTTAAGAAAATATTAACAAAGAATAGAAGGATGCTTCTTTAACATGTTAAAATCTAAAGTCAACTAATATGTATAATGGCAATGGAATAAGATGTGAAATATTAGGAATTATTTTTTAGGTGATGTACTTGCTTATCTGTAAAATCCCAGAAAACCAATTTACAATAAAGTAGATGCAAACATTAAATATTCAAGAATCCATAACTTTTCATAGTGAGAAAATGGATAAAAGGATCCAAGTTTAGTCAGAAATACATAAAGTATCTAGGAATGTCCATCAAAAGATGTGTAGCACTTCACATCAAAAAAAAAAAAACAAAAAAAAAAACCCATAGGATAAAGACAGAATCTCACCTCAGAGTTTTGAGTTTATCTAGAATTAATTTTGATGACAAGTTTATTTTGAAAAAGTTTTTAAAATAGAGCTAAATGTTGGATTTTAGGATGGAAAAGGGTTTTCTAAGCATAAAAGGAGAAAAGATAAAGAATTAACTCTATAAAAACTAGAAATGTCTATATGTCAGTAGGCCACATAATTTAAAAACACATACTGAACTGGGAGAAATATTTGCAAGAAAGGCTATAATCTAAAACAGAGCTCTTAATTCATTAGTCATAACATTAAGACCTCAATGGAAAAATAGACACTTACTAACTTTCTATAATAATTGTTCACAAACATGTCTTTATACTATATATCCTGTTTTGTGAGAGTAGAATCCATAACATCTTTGTTTTCCTCTTTGCCAGTAGCATAATGCTTTGTACATATTACACTTGGTAAATACTTGTTGAATTAATATATCTAGAACCTGGTAGGTTGCCACTGTGACTCTTGTTCACAGATTGCTAAAGCTGTGAGAGTTATTTTAGCTTAGGTAACATGCCCAAAGTTACAGGATGAGCTGTTGACAGATCTGAGACTGGAACTGAGGTTTCCAGAGTAAAGGAGATTTTGGAAAGAACACTGGAAATGACAGACTCCCTTTTTAATGTTGCCATTTGCTAACTTTTTAAAAATAGGATTACTTCTGGTGTACTTCCTAGCCACATCATGATAATATAAGTCTCCTTAACTTTTTTTGTTCAAGTTGTTCATTCATGTTTTCTGAAGTATTCTTTGTTTCTTACTCTTTAAATCAATCCATTTTTCAAGCTTAGTAGCTTGGCTAAAAAATTAGCAAAATTGTCAGCACAGTCCTCCCTGTAAAACAACTGCAGTCACAGTCCAGCCATCTGAGGTTCTGTGTAGTATGGCAAGGGCTGCTTCATATAAAAAAACTGTTCAGTCACTTTAAATACGGGGGTCTTGTCAGTGTTTTCCAACAAGAAAGGAATACTATGCTTCAAAAGTAAGAGACCTCTTAATAACTTGAGTAGGCAGTTACTTGTAACTGTCCATTAATTCAGTAATTACTATCTTACATGTACTTAGGTTGCTCTGTTCTGACAGGATTTCTATATAGATGGGTCTAAAAATGGAGAAAAATGGTAAAGTGATAATTTCACCCTTTTTGTTTGTACATTTAAGTGCACATATTTTAATTGTGATGAAGGACGTGATTTTAAGTGCTATTCTAAAAATTTGATTTAAATTTCATTTATAGGTACTGTGTATGATGTAAGTCACTATAATGCTTTACTTAAAGTCTACCTTCAAAATGAGTATAAATTTTCACCAACTGACTTTTTGGCAAAAATGGAGAAAGCGAACATTCAACCAAATCGAGTAGGTAGTTGCTATTGTAAATGTTTATTGGTCATATCCACTTTTATTTTTACCCAGAAAAAAAATTTATTAAAAAGTATTAACTGGCCCATTTCATTGACAGGTGACATACCAAAGGTTGATTGCTGCTTATTGTAATGTGGGAGATATTGAAGGTGCCAGGTATGTAGTTTCATAAATGTATGCTTAAGCAAATAAATTTGTAAGTCTTGTAAATCTAGAATATATTTAATCTTCTTTTTTTTTTTAAATTCTCTTCTTCATAAGAAAATTATTTCAGAAGTATTTTAATCCAGCAAATTTGGTCATATGACTTAGAAAAAATAAAATTGTGTGAGAAGGGAAAGATAATTGAAAATTGTTATTTTAATTAAATACTTGATTTACTAGAGCATAAGTTTAAAATTGTTGAGGTATAAAGCTGAGTTTACTTTTTTTTTAAATTGCTGTTTCCAAAAGGAAATGTTCTTAGCCATTTAAACTATTTGTTTATAAAACTGATAATACTGTATTTTAGTGGTTCATATAAAATCAGTTGTGATATTTCTCTGCTCATGTAAAATTTATTAGTACTTTTGGATGGATGGTTTAGGAAATAAGGAATAAATTGAAATGTACAATCTCATTTTTAACAAATGAATTTTATTAAACTTTATGCTTTTTAAAGGTATTAATTAGTATAGAAGAAACAATCAGATTTTTAAAAATTACCTACTATTTTTAACAAGACTACTTCAAGACTATTGATATAGCTTAAGAGAGTGGAATTTTGTGTACACATGTTGTAAAAAGTGTTCTAAATGTGTATTTCCAAAGAGTATTTTTATTTCTCTTTTATTGCAGCAAGATTCTTGGATTTATGAAAACTAAGGATCTTCCAGTCACAGAAGCAGTATTCAGTGCCCTCGTTACAGGGCACGCAAGAGCCGGGTAATGTTCAACATAAGGTTCTGTTCTCAAGTGAGATTTAAATTGTAGGAAACTATTGTAAAAAATTCTTCAACTATGTTTGTCCACCCTCTCAAAAAAAAAAAACAAAAACCGTGGTGTATGTGAGGTAGAACATGCGTATCTTAAAATACCTTATTCTTAAATCTATCTGTTTTATAAAACTTTTATTTGAAGATTTTCAGTTTTAAAAATTGGGCCTGATCCAAAGTAACTGTAAAGTTTGTTAACTGCTCTGCTAGTGCCTTGGAAAATATTTTTATTTTTGAAGAATCATTTATTAAATGTTATTCTTTCCTCAAAAAGGTAAGTTTGAGTCACAACATACTTAGTGAAAGAGGGCACATTATTTAATATCTGTGTAATTATTATATAATTTGATTTCTGTTTTGGAAAAATTACCTGTAAAAATTTGAGATGTTTATGATATTTCTTGTTTCAGAAACCTGTAACCAGTTTAATAAGTATTTGTCCTTTTCCAGTGTTATCATAATCTAAATGGTTATAATCTAACTTAAGAACTTTCCATTTTAATAAGCGTAGGTAATAACATTCCAGATTGAATAATATTACATCTGGCAGTATTATAGTAATCTGTTTAATTTTCTTTGAATTAATTTACAGAGATATGGAGAATGCAGAAAATATTCTCACAGTGATGAAAGAGGCAGGAATTGAGCCTGGTCCAGACACGTACTTAGCATTATTGAATGCGTATGCCGAGAAGGGTGACATTGACCGTGTTAAGCAGGTATGACTTATATAAGTAAACATACTTTAAAATCACTTGTATAAACTTGTGTTACATTTTGCATGAAGCAGAGAAGTGTAGGTTATATCTGTTTTTAAAGATATCTCTTGTAGATGGTATTGAAGGAAAATTCTTACAGTAGTTCAGTACTTTGGTGTTGATGTAACAGTTATTGTTGATATAGAATTATGGAAGAAGTGCTTAACCTTTAGCTGGTATATGTTCCTAGTTTTTAAAAATCTTGTTATTTTAATTTACTTAGCTTTAATTTAAAAAAAAAAATGACTGGTTTCTAACTTGTTCTTCTAATTTTTGGAACTGTCTATAGACCCTGGAGAAGGTGGAGAAGTCTGATCTTTACCTTATGGACCGTGATTTATTGCAAATTATTCTTAGCTTCAGTAAAGCTGGTTATCCTCAATATGTCTCAGAAATTTTGGAAAAAATTACATATGAGAGAAGGTATATTCCAGGTAGTGTAAAATTTTTTATTTTCATGATTTTTCCGAAAATCTTAATTACTATTTTTACATGATAGAAAGGGCATTCTCTAGCAATAGAGTATTGTGGTAGGTGAACATATGATTCTTTTAAAGTCAGCTTCATAAACTGAAAGACTTGAGTTAATGAATACATGGGAATGTTTTGGTTTGGAAGTGTTTCACTGTTGTTTAGGCAGATCCTTTTGGTTGTCTTTCATATTGGTAGCAGTGTAGAAAAATTGTTGAAGTCAGTAACAAAAGTTGTCTTTGTTTTCTTTTCAGATGCGATGAACCTCATCTTGCTTTTAGTCACTGAAAAATTGGAAGATACAGCATTGCAGATTTTATTAGCATGTCCTTTATCAAGGGAAGACAGTCCAAGTGACTTTGGCAGTTTCTTTTTACGACACTGTGTGACTATGAACACGGTATTCAGTTCATTTTTACTTTGTAGACAGTGTAATAGACAATGAAATAAGATTTTTTAAAGTATAAGAACATATTATGAGATTAGATTAGAACATATTACAGATTTTACTAACTATAAGTAGTATGAAAACTTTGTTTTTGTGTTGTAAGATTATTGCGTAGAAAGATCATGAGAGGTTCAAATTTTTTATCCCAAAAGTGGTAGAATATTTGTAGAAGGTCACATGGTAGGCATTTTGCAGATTCAGCTGATGTGGAGCCTTTCTTTTCTAGCCTGCAGAGAAGATTAAAGACTACTGTCAGAAGTTAAAGGAAGCCCCGCTGCACGCATCTCCTTTCCAGTTCACACTCCAGTGTGCTTTACTGGCCAATAACCTCGGTACTGTATTCTCATAATTAAAACTCATGTAAATAAGTTTTGCTGAGGTAGCTTTGTAATGTTTTATGGTATCTCTTTCAGATTTGGCAAAAACTCTAATGAAGGCTCTGAAGGAAGAAGGTTTTCCTATCAGAACTCATTATTTCTGGCCATTGCTAGTTGGACATCAGAAGAAGAAAAATCTTCAAGGTTAGGTTTTGCCTTTTACAAATTTGTAATGGTGTTCAGATAGCCAGTG